>NW_015150575.1:858721-885341 GCF_000732505.1 Cyprinodon variegatus
ATAAACCTTTGAACTTTTTCCCTGTCTGTTGAGTGTTCTGCACGTGGGTTAGGAACCTGAAACCCAAACATGACAATAATTAAAACACATAGCATCCCTATCTGACATGGTAGATAAATCACACATTTTTATGAAGATAGTGACTGAAGCTAGCATTAGAGATCCATTATCTACTTTGAACTAGGTTTTATGCAAAGGTGTGCTTAGCATAACTTAATGCAACACCTATTATTCCTGATCTATGGAAACCAAGCGCGGTCATGTCCCTCAGATACTTTTTCACGGCGTTTTCTATACTTTTTCATGAAAGCCGTTTTCTGGTTATAACAAGATGATTGGTGTGTGTTAAAACTGATTACATCCTTCAATACCACAACAGCGGGAAAGGATTTATAAGTATAAGTCATGGCAGCTTATGTGTAATTCTGTAAATAATTCTGTATTTAACTTTTAGGTAACGAGAAAATGTTGGTTTGATGATTTGACTCTACTTGTTATTCATAAACAATTAGACCTATGCCTCCGGCGCCGGGTATTCTCTGAACAGCCCGGGTGTTACACCTGCAACAGCTATAAGATGCATTAACCCCCAAAATGAGTCCAGGTTAAAGATTTTCATTAAAGAACAGTAAGATTTGTTTTCACTGTATTCCATGCAATCCAATCTTCCACCATGACCTAACAATGAGTGAAAAAAAAAAAAAAAAAAAAAATGATTATTTGTGCACACACTGTACATCGACTGCACAACTAAGAGCACCGCAGGCATGGATGGACTGGGAATCCGGGGCTGTTGGTCGTTATCTAGAGAAATCAATAACTGTTTTAGGGTTAGGGTTAGCAATTAATTGTTTAACCGAGATACTGAGAAAGTTATGTTGTTATCTCGAGAAGACAAAGGAAAAAAAAAAAAGTTGACTATGACACCTCTTGGCTTCCGTACATAACCAATTTAGAAGGACAGATTAAACTTACAAACAACTTGTGAGGAAAATATCTTACAGAGAGGTAAGATACAATACACCAAGCTTACAAGCTTGGTGTTCACAAGAACACCATCCTAACTATGGGAGTGGCAGATACATCTATGAAAACATTCAAGCCAAATCCTGAGAAATCAGCAAACAAGTTAAAGCTTGAGCATAAATTGAGGGTCCAAAAAGACAGTAACCCTGAGCCTGTGGAAATTCTGAGTCATACTATTAATGGCAACACAGAACAGGCTTAAATTGGACTGCAACTTCACTTTCACTAAGTTTTCAGAAGATGTTTCGACACCTGCCCAGGAGTCTGTGTCAAACCAGAGTAATCTCTGGTTGAAGGTCTATCCTCCTAAGCACATTCCAATTCAGATGCAAATCAAGTTCTTAATTGTATGTTTGAATATTGAAAATTTGAAATAAGTTAAATCAGTTGTTTTCATTTCAAGGTGTATTACTGTTTCCATTTCTGTATCAGCTTTATGAATATTATAGCAAAACTGTTGTACTATTAAGTTGCTATTTTTTAAGTACAATTACTACAATTTCTGAGGTTTAGTTCTGCTCATTTGACCTCCATCATGGACATTTATTTATTTGATTGTTGTATTTAAAAAATAATAAATATTTGGGTAAAAAAAAAAAAAATACAACCTTTTTTAACTCTGTCTGCATGACTAACTAGCCTGGTCCGTCACACTTGCTTTTCTTCATATACATAAACACAAGCCTTTGTTTGCCAGGTTCCAATTGCCGTCGGTGATGTGTTTGTACTAGGCAGCCTGTTAAAGTGCCTGATTAGACCTCTGTTTGAACAGAAAAAGACAGAAACCTATCAGCACACAACAGGGACCAGTCAGTTGTTGCAATAGCTCATCTGTGGTGTGGCTTCTACTTTGCTGCCTTACACAAAAAGTAAAACATTGGCAGAGAAAGGCAGACAGACAAACCCAGCAGGACTTTGCCCATAAAACATTTAGTTGTTCTTCCTTGGAGGCATATAGAAGAATCCAAATTACTTTTATTCAATTGATGATGACCTTCTCAGGGTGCAGCAGGTGTGGGTCACTATAGTAGGCAGAAGGCTAGCAGCAATAAAGCAATTTTATCACTTTTTTTTTGTTTGTTTTTCTTTGTTCAGAGAAGTGATATTAAATTTCCATCCCAATTCATGTAAAAAATCGATATCATACCATGACATCTTCTAAACCTGCATAGTTTCTCCATGTTTTAAAGATGTCTGTCATTTACAACTATGGGTTACTACTGTAACAGAATCTACAAGCCCTCCATATCTTGTCATAGGTTTCAGACCTATATATTTTTCATCACAGAGGTGACAGCAACTAGGGCAGAATAAACAATCAGAGGTTTCTTGTCATTTAAAAAGTTTAGCACTGTTTATTTTGAATTGACAAAAAATATGACTTACTTCTTTTAATCAATTATTCAATTAAACAACAAAGCTAAGAAAGCCTTAAAGGTATGGTGTCATGTATGCCAATAAAAAAGGGAAAAATTGTACCTCCAATCACATGATGTTGTTATGATAAATATTCAAAATGCTTAAGCATACTAAAAATAGACCTCAGACAAAGTTTAAATACAGAAATAAAACATAATGTGTAATCAGAGTGCCTAAATTAATCTTCTATGTATACAACTATTAGCTAATAAATTAATAAAGTCATAGTTCTTGATTTGGCTCCTATAATTCTGTCTAATCTAGTAGGCTACTCCACAACTAGTTATTTGGCTTTTTATAGTCATGCTGCTCACTCATGATTTTAAGGAAGCTTTTATTCAAGCAAAAATAAGATGCCAAGAGAAGAGAGCTTGAGGAGGTGTCTGGTGAGAGGGAAGTCTTGCAGTCTCTGTTGAGACTGCTGCCCACGCAACACAGTCCCAAATACAGTGGAGGATGATGAGTAGGCATGGCTGTGTGTCTCTGTGCTGCCCTGTGACAGACTGGAGACCTGGATGTACCCGGTACTACTTTTGCCCACAGACTGCTGGAGATAGGCACTGGCCCCAACACATCCCTTACACATAAGCTGGAGAAGATTCAGTTCAATTCAATTAAATTTATTCATATAGAGCCCATTCATAAAACACTTCATCTCAAGGCACTTTACAGAGATAATACAGCCAGATTGGTTACCAGTCTCTATCAAGGTAAACCGGTTGAATGTATTGAGTATTTTAGATTTGCAAGACATTCTCCTCCTGGATGAGATCGTGGCAAAAAATTTTGCTTGCTTGGATTTATGGATAAACAAGATGGATGGATAGATTACCTAGCTAAACTTCTCTGCATATGAGTCTATAATTAAGCTGTAATATTGGGGGTTGTATAAAAGATTGGCATCAGGCGTCTTTTATGTTTAGTTTTATTTTTATTCTTTTTATTATATTTTACTGATCCAAAAAATACTTAAGTTTAGTTATATATCATAATATTGGGCTGGTTGTTGTTTTGTTCTTTGCTCTCTCTTCATATGGCTATCCATTCATATGTAGGAAATTATATTTAATATACTTCTATCCTCTATTTACCTGGTTGTCGGTGACAGTGATCAAGTCTTCTTGTTTGTTATCCCAGGTTTTATTCCTTAGCTAGGCCTACTAATCCCAAGGGTTGTGTCTTCTGAGAAATGCTGGAACTCCCCTTTTGGGCATTTGCCACTGCATTTCCACTGCTGCTGTCTGGTCGCCTCCTGGAAATCACCAATGCAAGCTTACCTACCAGGAAACCCTCTTCAGTGACAGCGGCTGCTACCTGCTTACCTGGCCTACTTACATTTGCATACGCTTCAACAGACGGCTTATTAATGATGTGAGCTAAAAGTAAAACACATTGAAGGTAGTTCCTGCCTTTGCTTTTATCCACAGCTCTGTAAACCTAAAATAGAACAAAAGTACTTTGCTCCACAGGTTCTACTGAAAAACTCCTGCAACAAACAGGATTGTTATAATTATCTATAAACCAATCTTCTCTCTCTTAAAAAATAAAGAATATACTGGAATTTTCATGTCTTACAAAACACAATTTTTTTACTGTGTTTATAATGTTTCAAGCAACTGAGTTGCAGCAAATCTTACATATTGTTGGTGATTACTTGTCCGGTTAACAAAATGTTTTTTTTTTAAGAATTGATTCACAAACTTTGGCATTTTTTCCACAAAGAACAAAGTGTTAATTCTATAAGGCACAAAAAATAACAGTTGCCCCAACGTAGCACTTCCCAACAAATTAAGATTTATATTATGAGGTTTTGAAAACATTACATGTTGTTTCAATTTTACAAACTGTGTGCAACTTTCAGTCAGTTTAGGTAAAAAAGGTCAAACATTAATTTTAAGCACTTATAAAACTTATAAAGCTTTTGCTGTTAGACAAGCATTGAACCAAAAAAAGAAGTTGAACTTATTTGATTACCCATATTGGAAGATTCAGCTTATGAGATGGGTTCTGACTGTGGAGCAATGGTTTAATAGAAAGCTTTTGCTCAGCTGGATTTAATTTAGGATTTTGCAATAATAAAATATTAAAGCATTATAACCTATCCAAAATGTGTTTGTCTTTGGGCTTCATGCAACAACATTTTCAGATTCTTCTCACAAACTCAATGAATGTTTCAAATTCAGTAAATTAATGAATGAATGAATCATAGTGTGGTTGCACTGTTACAGAAGTAAAAATACAATGCAAAATAAAAAGTTATAACAAAGAGAAAAATAAGTTGATCCAAACATTGTGTTAAAAAAGTGTGAGCAAATCAAGATATTAAATGAAAACTACTGGTGGAGACAAGAGGTGCACCATATGTAAATGCTTAATGTGACACAAAAAGACAACATTCTGCATTGTCTCCTTTAAATAGACACACACTCATTGGTGTACATCTGCCGACCATGTATGTCATACTTACATCATACTCTACATCTCATACAATGCATAAACATAAGAATGTTAATGGTGAAACTCTATACGGACAAATTCAGAAAGACCCAAGCCTCAAAATCCCACATTTTTTCTAATAACAATGCCAAAGAACTATGAAACTCAAGCAGCAACATGTTGCTGAACCTTTTTCAACTCTCTATGCATATTTAAGATGTTATTTCATAGTAGATTGATCTCACATGGAGCTCACTTACAGCTCTTTCTTTTGATGAAATGACGATAAATTAAATCAGTGTTCCCTGGCTACTAACATGCCAACTTCAATTGTAGCGACTGACAACTCTGTCAATTAATTGGACAATTGCTTCTAAATAACAAGTCTAGTCATTTAGTTATAAAGGCAGATGGACTGATGTAATTTAGAAAAAACATTTATTAACAAAACGTTGAATCTGCAACTGAATCTTTAGCTAGGACGTAAAAGGCAGGAATCTCTTTAAGTGTCGGTGTGGATGAGGTAAACAGGAGTACAAGTCAGAAGATCGGAGAGCCGAAGAGGGAAATCCAAGTCAAGATCAGGAGACAAATCCAGGGTTGTAAGCAGGAAGAATCCAGTAGCAGTCCAAAGACAGGTCAGGCAAACAGATCAGAATGGGAACAAGCATGCTCAGAGGTCGAAAGGGCAGAACTAGTCAGGATCAGGCAATCAGAACAACACACAAGGTATGCTAAGGAACTCTCACCAAAGGCTAGGATAATCTAGCACTAATGACTGGGAGCAAGCAGCTTAAATAGAGGCAGGGGCGGGTGGATGAGATGAACAGTAATGAAAATCTGGGCAGAGCTAGGCAGGTGAATGGAATGAACCATTAAACCAGGCATCGGTGCCAAGATCATGACACTGACTGATTGTGCAAGACTCCTACACCAAGTCTGGAGCACCGCAGACTGATTTACTTTTTCTATGATAACTGTATTAGAAGTTGCTGCCATTCTTTAATAGTTAAATAAAAATAATAGCTTATTTATACTAACAACATTCTTGTAGCTCCTGGTGGAGCTAAAAAACCTAAAAATGGACATGCATGTGCAGAACTAAATACACACATTAAGGGAAGCCCCATTAGATATAACATGCTGATGCATAAACATTAACTTTAAGTTAACTTTTTCAGGGATGCAATCTTATTTTTAAAAAAACACGTTTCTTTTGCTAAAATAACTTATATTTAAATTACATTAACTTTGTTAATGCCATGCATTGAGTGGTTAGAGAGCATTACTAATCTAAATAGAAAGTGAAATAGATGGCTTTAATTTTGGAGATTGGCTTGAATATTGTCTAGAGCAGGGAGGACAGTGAAGGATTTTAATGAGTTCACTACAATAGTTCCTCCAATCTGACCGTAGTCTAGACCGACGGCTAAGTCTCTGAGTGTCCCTAAGATCCTTAGTGCAGAAGAGACAGACAGTCTGTCTCTGTCAGCATGTGCTGCTCCCTTTCAGCAATGACCCTTAACATTTAATCATTCTTAGACAGACCCTTTAACCTCTCACCATGGGTTCATACCTCAGTGCCCTTCTCACCTCTGCAAATACACCCACACACATCAATTTGCCAACTCATAGATACAATCCTGCACTTTTTTTGTTACAGTGTTGCTCCTTTTATTTTTTCAATGATTAATCTTTTGATTTCTTATGCTAAAAACATAATTGGGTATAATCTAGAAAAACAAAAGATGCTTTTCTTTTTTCAGAAACCTCAACAATAATGAATGAAGAGTCTATGTTTGAATTAATTTGCATGAGTCAGTAGAATAATGGCACCTGTTAAATGATAAGGGAATTTTCTTTGTCTTTTAAGGAAATTATCATAATTAGCTGAAGTTGCAGGGGTGGATAAATATGCTGACGGCTGTTATTTTGCTTATGTAAGAAAATGACTTTGGAAAGGAGGAGGAGAGATGGCGAAATGAGGGCCAAGTGCACTCAACAGCAGAATGATTATATGAGGAGGGGTAAATAATCACCACACTTTGTTTAATTTTAGCATTTACAGGTCATTTCAAATTTGATCTGATGTTACTAATAGGCAGCAGGCAATGGACGGAGTAGTAATTTGATTGAATAATGAACATAATTATGTTTTAATAAAGAAACAGGGGACAAGGAGTAAGTGAAGGATTGCTCTGCCTTCCTTTTTACAATACTTAAATATTTCACATTGTAACTGGAACCAGACCTTTTGAAAGAGAACCCCTCTCTTAAATACTATCTTTA
Organism: Cyprinodon variegatus; assembly: GCF_000732505.1. Lineage (NCBI taxonomy): Eukaryota > Metazoa > Chordata > Actinopteri > Cyprinodontiformes > Cyprinodontidae > Cyprinodon > Cyprinodon variegatus. The sequence continues at coordinate 865,892 of NW_015150575.1, forward strand.
AAAAGGCCACTTATCAAAGGCACATCCTTTTGTTTGTCCTCAAAGAGAACAGAGTGCTGCTGAGTGAAATAACATATACAGACAAAAAAAATGACACTTTTTATCAGCAAAATATGGAACAGACTTAATTTACACTCACACATCCAACATCAAACATCCTTTGAACTTTAATTTTTTTTATTTATTAAAAAAAACTGTTTTGGTTCAGCTACACATAAGAACCTTTGCTCATTTTTGTTGCAAACTCCAGCTGTCACAAATGTCACTTCTTAAAAATGAATAATTTCCAGTAAAGATGTCCGTGCTAAATATCCAACATATTTGACCATTTCTTATCTTTCATAAATGTGTCTTCTAAATTTTAGGAAGCCTACCAGCTGCTGTGAAATTTTTGCATGCATACTAGCTGTGCAAAAACATCTTCATTATATATGTCAACAAATGTGCAAGCACAGAAAAGAAAAGATAATTTGCCTCTTGGCCCACAAGGGCTTTTGCTTAAGTTTCTGCTCTAAATAGGATGCCAAAATCAAAAGATTTTGTTAGTTATTACAAACTATGTTTTAATATTAGTATCAAAATAAGCTAGTGCTTGGGAAATTCCATCATATATGTAGGTACTGTCCTGCCATGGACTGGCGACCTGTCCAGAATCTACCCCGCCGCTTGCCCATAGAAAGCTGGAGATAGGCACCAGCACCACTCTCGAACCAACTTGGGATTAAGCATGTCAGAAAATGGATGGATGGATGGGTGTAGGTATTGTTGCAGCTATGTTGCAGATAAAATTCACGTCAATTCAATAAAAAATTTATCCCAAGGGAAATTTTATTATTACATAATTCTTAGAGTTTTTTCACTGAGTTGTTCCTTGTTGTCAACCTATAAATACATATAACTTCACAGTGGTTTTTCATGAAACAGGCGTAGTCCGTAAACCAGGCTTAGCTAGCAAAGTCTGCCTTATTTTGTTGGTGTTTGGTTTTGATAAAGCTGACTCATTCTGAGTCTGACTTAGCTACTATAGCATTTGACCCAGTGAATTTAGTCTTGTTTGGACCAAAGCATGTATGCTTTTTTGAATCAAGCACCAGGGGGATCCTTAAAAGATAGAAAAGGTATTTGCCAGTAGTGTTAAGTTGGGTAGAAGCCATCTCATAGTCTTCGTTACAATGCTTTTTTTTCCTTTTGAAATCTATTAATAACTAATTAATAACTTATTAATACGAACTGAGTTATTTAAATGTCAAAATCTGGCCAATACCTCAAATGCTTGAGTCTAGCCTCATTGAAATAAAGACAGTGTGATCAGAGTTTCCTGTTGTAGTGTGATATTGGTGTAGGATGCAAGAGTTCGTCCTGCAACTAGAGGGTTGATGGTTCAAACCTCAGCTCTGTTCATTTCTGTTTATGTGTTCTTGGGTCCTTTACCTTCATCGCCTCCGATGGTGGACAGAAGGCCTTGTGATGTCTATGTATAGTTGCTTTCTGTTAGTACAGTCCCAGGGTGTCAGGGTTGGGTGGAAGTTGGGTGAGAACCCAAATGCAGAGATGAGGAGGCAGAGATTAGTACTTGCAGATTTATTTGATGTGGCAGCAACAGACAAATTAATCCAATAAACTAAAGACAGGGAAATCAGGAACAAAAACAAGGAGACACTCAGGAGGAACATAGAGTAGGAATTAAGTAATTACGAGAATCCAGCACCGACGAAATGCAGAGGAGGAGTATATGGAAGACAGAAACAAGAGAGGAGTAATCAGTTAATTGGGAGCAGGTGTGGACAGGAAGGGAGCACTAGGGGGTAACAAAGAGTAACCAGTGAAAGCAGGGTTTGACTGTAACTAAAAAAAGAACTTAAATAAGGCTAAAGGGAAACAAAACTAATGACTGCAACATAACGGATAACCAAGGAGAAAACTAGAGGATAAGAGAAGAAACTGGAGATAACTGAAGCCATGGAAAACACTACCTAGGGATAAGAGAAAGAAAAACTAACCAAAACTAGACCAAGGAATAAAAAATAAAAGCTGGACAATAGAGGGCACCAGAGCATTGCCCCACCCACTGAATGACCTTGGTTAAGACATAAAAAAAGTATTATTTATTTATGAATAATAATATGAATGTATGAATTATTATTTATTATTAAAGATAAACTATTACAAAATATATATTGATATATATATTTTAGATATGCAAAATAAATATTTAATCTTTAATGACAAGTAAACTGTTTCTCTTTTTTGTTGGATTGATGACATATTTCTGCCTTAGGGTACAAAATGTTTGTTAATTGACTCTCATTAAAAGTTGTACATGTGCAGAAGCTCCTCTGCAATACAGAAGTATAGGAGTGCTCAGGGCCCACCAAAGCTGTGCCCTGAGGTGAAAGGAAGTGTCATCACAGTCTTAGTGCAGCTGACTGATATGACGAGTCGAAGAAGGGAAAACCCTTAAAGCACACCTACCAATAGAAGCTGGAGGTTTAATCATTTGGACCTGATCAGTCAAACATAAAAATTAATTGACAGTCCAAAGACAGATGGAGATGGTGCACTGTCTTTTTCCAGGACCTAGTTTAGCTACAAGGCTTGGCTAACTGCATGCAGCGAGGCTAATGCTTTATTCTGCTTTCCCTACATTCTTTTTAGAACGTCAGGATCTGACGCAGCATGGAAAAAGACTGGTAGGACTGATTTAAAGCACTTTTTAGAAAAGGCAAAGAAGCATGAAAAATCTGGGATTAAGAAAATAATATAATATAGTGTACTTTTTTTAGATGTTTGTTAATTTGCATAGTTGCTCTTAAATAAACACATTCTCAGAAAATAAATAGTTTTTATATATATTAAAAAAATAAGTTGACTAACAGCTCCTCCATTATTAAACCGGTACATTTTTTTTCTAGGTTTGTGACACCATATTGGACCATGCAAAACACGGATTTGACTTCACAAAGCCTCAGAATGGCAAGATTTATGTACAGAAAGTAAACCTGTCCATGAAATTATATTTTGTTTTTATAAAGTGTTTTTATAATGTGTTTTATTTATTGTTGGCATTCATGTAAATATACTGGTGTGATAACTTAGTATATGTTTGATTGGTTTTTGGTATATTTTGAATTTATAGCCCCCCTAGAGAAAACACGCAGTCACCACTGATAACAAGGAAGAGGGAAACTAAGAATTAAAAAAAAAATGATTTAAATCCTAACAATACAGAATAACAAAATAAAGCATAATTGAGAACCAAAATTGAACACTTAAACAGAACCAAAAAGTGCAGAATGGCAGATCATGACACTCGGCAGTGTGTGAATATGTGTGTGAATAGTTGAGTAACTGAATGTATTGTAAAGTGATTTGGAGTAAATTAGCTTTTTCTACTTAATTTCCAGCTGTGTACTGGTATTAAAACTGACAGAGAGCTAAAGACTGTGTGTGTCTGTGTGGGGTGATCAGAAATAGATTCTTGCTTACCAAAACCTGAGTAAATCTTTGTTAAACAGTACAGGGCTAGCAACAGACTGAGACTAGTCTACATTTCCACTAGGGGGATCATTAATCTATAGACTAACACTTTTATTTAGGCTTTGTCTCCTTATATAATGTGTGTGATGAAAAGGTGGGATTTTATGCAGTTAATCGATCAGCAATGCCCTGCAGTACCCTTTTTGAGGTTTTATTGATACCAACTGGATTTTTCTTGTATTTTCTTTAAAATTCCTCAACCCCTGATGGATTTGTACCAATTAAATATGTTGTATGTTCATGTTTTCCTATGGTTTCCCAATAAACTCAGGTCAGCTTATGTGCCAACACATTTACACTACATGCACTTCAACAATGATTATTTTAATCTTTCTTGCATAAGTGACATTAAGCATGTGAAACCCATCAATTGCAGCTCGACATGTTTTGCCTGTGTTTATTCAGACTTAAGTGTCCAATTATGGCCTTTCTGAGTGAGTTTTAGGAGTTATAAATACAAGCTTATAAATTTAAAACAATATGAGTACAAGTCACATATTTATGACTACATATGACGAATGGACAAGAAAAAAATCACAAATTTATGAATAGGAATCAGAAATTTACAGTACAAATCTAAAACTCCAAATAAAGTGATTCAAATCAATTCAGTATATTTATATAGTGCCAATTCACATCCCAGTTCATCTCAAAGCACTTTACAGTTAACCAGATCATACAGTCAAATTGATTCAAAGTTTTGTATCTATTGAAAACCAGTTGATTGTATGGACTGATTGACTCAAATGCAACCCTTACCTTTAAACAAGAAGGGAAAGAGGACAAAAACAAAACAATGGAACAAACATTACACTTTGCATGTTTTGAAAATAACGTCTCAGCCAAGATGTAACATATGACTTCCTTCTCTTCCCCTTTTAATAACAGTTGGTGAACAACCTTCAGACGCATTGCCCCTGTTCTGTCAGATGAGCATACCCCATCAGACCAGCATACCCATAGTCAATAGACGTTTATCCCTTTAGTTCATCCCTTTAGTTTTTCCCTTTAGTTTTGTATGAAAAATAAACTTTAAACTAACTCAACGGGTGTGTATCCCTTCAGACATGTAAAAAAAAAGTAAGTAAGTAAGTAATTTAATTACTTACTTTTTGGTGTTTTTTGAAGCGTATGGCGATCTCACCTAATACCGGTACTATTTTTTTCTGTACATGGCTAAAGGGATACATGCCCATTGAGGAAGTTTAAAAGTCAATTTCTTTTATAGAAAACTAAAGGGATAAATGCAAATCTCTCATCTTGCGCATACGTAGCTCATCTGACAGAACACCGCCACCAACCAGTAAGGGGTTTACACTGGTTCATTGGGGGTTGTAGTTTTGTATTTGTGTTTAGTAAGTTTGTTTAGTATTACTTTTTAATATGTGATTTTTATTCATAACTTTGTAACTTGTACATAACATCTGATGTCACATGTATGGATGTGTTGAAAAAAAATTGATTTAATATTACTTAATAATTAAGACACCAAAGCATACTTTGTTTTCGCAGTATCTCATATTGTTTTCAATGCTAGTAGTTGAAGACAGGAAGGGTCCTCTGTAGTTGTTTGCCTTGCACTGGATGTGCACAAGCTGTTTTTTAAAAGTCTTTTGACAAGGATACTCAGTCGTCCATAATCTTCTTCACTTTATGAATAATTCTTCTTTGTGACAAAATCTCCAGAGTTTCTAGAGGAGTTCCTAGAACAGAGCCATCCTTCTTTATCAGCTTGTTAAGCTTTGTTAAGTGATTTGCACTGATGCTGTTACGCCAGCAGATGATGCAGGAAGAGACCACACTCTCCGCAGCATTTGTGGAGAGTAGAAGATATGCATCATCTTATTCGAAACACAGAAAGACCTAAGCTTCTTTAAGAGGCACAATCTGCTCTGTCCCTTCTTTTAGATGGCTTCATAGTAGAGTTTGTTGTCCAGTTGAACACCAAGGTATTTATTGTCCTACACCACCACCATTTCTTCTCCCATGATGTCATTAGTAATTCACTGTTTCCTGTTTCTCCTGAAATCAACAAATTTCTTTTCTTGATTTGCTGACATTTAGAATCAGAAAGCAGTTCAGTAGTTCCTGCACTCATCTTCCTGCCTATCCCTGATGTACCCAAAGACTGAGGAGTATTTCTGCAGATGACAAGACTCTGCGTTGCACTGGAAGTTTGAGGTGTATAGAGTAAGAAGGAATGGGGAGCATACCGTCCCCTAAAGTCCTCCTGTCCTGGTGTGCCTGTTTATACATTTGACCCTTCAGTTTTATAAAACTGTGGCCTGTTGTAAGGTAGTCTTTTATCCAGGGTAAATTTGAGGTTTATATATGAGTTTCCTGGAGTTTCTGACAAAGTAAATCAAGCAGTGCTGGCTGTCTAACTGACAGTGGATTTGAATCAGAACGCCTTTTATTTGTCATTGTAAAAAGAACAACAAGTTAGAAAGTGTATGAAAGCATTTTTAACTCTGACTTACTCCAACATAATTGGATGGATAGAAAAAGAGGATTTACAAGACAGAAATATTCCAAGAAGGTCTATGGGCCTTTTTCATCTGTGTCTGATAAGATAATATCGGGCTGCTCAGTGGAGCAGTGGGAGGCACTGCTGCCTTGGAGCAAAAAGGTTCTGGGTTTGATTCCTGGATTCTCCCTGTGCATGCTTGGGTGCTTCCTCCCACAGTCCAAAAACATGACTGTTAGGTTAATTGGCTTTTTATAATTCTCCTGTGTCTGTGCGTGAATGGTTCTTTGTCCTTTTTTGTCTTTGTGTTGCCCTGCGATGGACTAGCGAACTGTCCAGGGTGTACCCTGCCTCTCACCCATGGACAGCTGGATATAGGCATCAGGACCCCTCGTGACCCCGTTTGGGATTAGCGTGATGGAAAATGGATGGATGAATGGATGATAAAATATTATTTTTGGATATAATATTGGGATTTCTTTTGTAGAAAACAAATAAAGTTTTAAACCATTCTCTCATAAGGTGGAAGAAATAAACTAAACGATGCGCAGAGTTTCTCAGTTTAAGGCAGACCACACACCTATTGAAAAGCATGTGCGATGTTTAAATACAGTGCAACTGTCTCACTGCAATAAGATTAATAAATGTGAAGTCACAAATCAAGAGGCAGCAGTTCTTCCTGGTACTACGTACTGCCCAATCTTTACTGGTACAAAGCTCCAGACCATATTTTCACCCATCACCAAAAGGCTTTGAAAATGTTGGAAACTAATTCTACAAGTTAAGCTTGGTCCGTTTCAAGGTAAACATCATGTCGTCACCATGAATGAGCTTCCTGATATTCACATAATTTTGAAAACATACCAGATTTGAATCCCTTCTTTGTTTAACTGTTCCATGGTGGTTCTTTCTGTAAACGACCAGGAACAACAGAATAATTGTCTTAGAAAAAAAATTATTATAGAAAGAAATTTGTTTTTTCTACTGTATATTTGCACCATATGTATTTCTCTTGCAGCTATGCTCTGAACTTCCATATCAATGCATTTTGCACCATGTTTTTCTTCCACACAGTTCAAACTTGATCACTGCTGCACTTTATGAAATGGAAATGTTAATTTCACTGCTAAGCGGCTGCTCATTTACTCTCTGAAAGCTGTACAAAATGAAATTTAATTTTTGTATACAGTCTGTGTAAAATGAGAATAAAAGTTGTTTAAGTCTTTTTTTCTTTGTCAACTTACTTCTATGACAACTCTAATAGCCGATACATCATGAATGAGTCCCGTTTCAACACAAACTCTTCTTTGATTGGACAGAGCATCATGCCTGTGTTGCTTTCACTGGAGCTGGGAAATTAGACAAATCTTACCATTTAATATTGTAGGGCAGCTCAGATAATTTCTCATATCCCAGTGTGAAAAAAGATCCAGGGCTTGTTGATAATCCATCAGGGTTAGAGCTAGGAAGGCTCAGGCAAGGAGTCGCCACTGCATGTTTAATTTGATTTACAAGGATAAATATGGCCTTATCTTTACAGGTAATTCATTGACCTCTCAGTCCACTGCCTCAAAGTGGTCTGCCATTGGATTCCAAAACACAGAAGGAGACTGTAATATTGTGACAGTAAAGTGTTGTGAATTGCTTTCAGGGGCCTAAACATGGATGTAACAGGTATAGTGCTCCTAGTGGCTAAAAGTTACACAGTGTTGCCTTTATGTTTCAGACATGGTATAGATTTAGATCCAAACGCATGTGATCTAACTAGCAAAAATAATACCAACATACAATACCAGTGGTGATAAGAAAAATATATGATCCTATGTAGAATTTTTTTGTGGATACCAGATAAGTATACGTTCAATTAAAGAGGGTAAAATATCTCCCTTCTCACCCCTCACTGCACCTATAAACAATATCTGGGCTTTAAAGGAGTCTAAATTAGGAGCAATCTCCAAAGCCTTCATCCTGAGTGTATTTATTAAATGTTTTCAGAGTCTGAAAAGAATATTGGTATCAGGTTACAGTAGATAAGTATTGTTGTATCACTATCTGCTGCCAGTACTTACTTACAAACCCAACATGTTTGCTTCTAAGCTTTAACTACAGCTTCACTGAACTCCAACTTTCCTATTGTGTTTTGGCGTTATTCGTGACTTATAGCTTTTTGCTATAAGTTGCTCTTAAGGTGTCACACCCGATCTCTGACTTTTCCTTTTATTTTTACATTCCACTGTTGAAATGCCGAGCTGCTTGGCTTCATCACTTCATCCTTGTATACATGCATCTTTGGCATATGTGTTCTTGTTATGGTAGATACAGAGAACTATTGAGTTTATTAACAAACTAAGCAGAAACAAAGTATATAATGCATAAAATGTAATAAGCTAACAGGGCACAATAAATGAAACCAAAGACGTTTGTATCCAACCAGAGTGTGTTGCTGCATACCTTATAGAAGCTGATCATCAGTCAGCTTTGATAGATGAATTTAGTTTAAGAAAGATTTTAAAAACTGACAAACAAACAAAAATAATAATAAAGTAGCTAACAATATTAGTGGAAACATCCTGGCAAAATAAATGTGTTATGATACTAAATCAATCTGAACTCATAAAGAAAACAAAAGGTTATATGAACTGTGAGTGCAATATTAACACTGGGGCCTCACCTATCACCACCAGCCACAGGCTAACAGAGGATGATATTGTGTGCCAGCTGCAGCTGCTCAGAGGCAGGCAGCTTGCTTTTTGTATTTCCCTTTCATCACTTAGAAGAAGAATCTGACACTGGTTGCCAGACTCTGAACTTACTCCAGTTTCTGTGAGTTATTATTCATGTACAGCACATATTCCACTCAGTCCTTTTACTTCACTTTATTTCCAACATTTTCTCCTTAATTTTCTGCATTCTGCATATGCAATCTACATGCCCTGATTTGTCCCTCCCAGTTGACATCCTAGCAGCCTTCATTATGCATGTAAAAGTAAATATATCTCCAGAACCCCCAATCCTTGTTTCTTTTTGAGAATAGAATAGAAAAGAACAGAATAGAAAAGAAAATCCCTTTATTGTCCCTCAGTGTGGAAATTGTGTTTTTTTACAGCAGCAAAAAGATTATAGATAAAATGGTCACACAAATATGCACCTTAGAAAAATAACATAATTGTGAAGAGTTACAAATTAAAAGACTATGCTGTAAAGGGTTTTAACAATATAAAAACTGTGCACCTGGAGAATGAATAACCAATAAATAACCAATATACAGCTATGACATTTTTGCAGTAATGGATATGATAGCAGCAACATCAGAGAGGTGCAAAATGACAGCATCATGTTATTTAACCGACAAAGGTTAAATAACTACTACTATACTTTACTATGCATCTTTTGATCAATAAAGCAGACTGAACTATATTCTCTGGTTAGCTGGATGCAATTATACTTGCAACTTTGTCCTGATGCTTTTACCCTCTCCCTAAGTGCCAGCTGTGTCTGTTGTAGCCAGGCAGAGTAGAATCGGAAATGCACAAACTCCCTTCTGTAAAAATCTCTCTTGGCTGTCTCAGGAGCACTGGATATAATAGCTAGAAATGACCAAACTAAATCAAATTGCAGACAAAAAGAGAGAGAAGAAGTGACAGGACCACATCAATAGGATTATAAATATTTCACTACTAAAGTTATTTGAAAGAGTTGCTCCATTAAATACTTCCCACTTCTGAATGTAGGGCAACGCCTTTCTCTGAGAGCATGGCCCAGTTTACCTGTTTTTGACTTTTTTTCTGCGTGAGATAATTACATGCTCTAATATGATTCAACTAATTATTGCTTGTTTAAAAAAAAATCCTAAAAACAGAGTCAAAATAGATCAAACAGAACATAAGGATATGGCAGTAATGAAGTTCATTTACTAATCAGCAATTCATCCCTTATTGGGTGTTTGCTGTCCTTGGCCCATATCTGGTTGTATATGAATTGCTTTGGTCTTTTTATATTATATTTATATTCAGTCACACTTACAGTAATCAAGGTCATTGGGTTGGAATTTATCTGCATGAAAAATGAAATACAGAATATTTAAACTGTATTACCTACTTTTGACAAAAAAAATAGTTGCCTAGTGGTTAGAGCAGTGCGTTTTGCTCTGAGAAGGCTGCATTTACCAAGTTCAATCCCCTCAGCCTCCATTCTAGGTTCCTGAACAAAACCCTTAACCCGACACTGCTCACTGGGCGCCACACAATGGCAGCCCACTACTTCCCATGGGGATGGTACAGATGCAGAGGTACATTTTCCCCATTGTGGGACAATAAAGGGATTTACCTTACAATTTTACCCAAGAGGAAACAGTAATTCAACAAATTACACATAGGTAAGTATGGTTATTCCTTAATTAATCTTTCAGACCACATATTTAAAAAAATCAGATAAATTGTTGTACATTTTACTTCCCTTTTTAACAGAATAACTTATATTATGTCTTGCCAAATGATTTATACACTTTGAACTTATTATTTAGTTTTGTTCTCTAATTAATTTCTGAAAACGTCACAATCAAGTCATGATTTTTAATTGAAGGAATATAAAGCCAACAGAATATAAACAAATGTAAAAGCTGTGAAAACTGTTCATCTACACAGCAGATTTTTCTTTTTATCTGATTTTAACATACTTATCCATACCTGCATGTTAATGTTTTTGATTTTTACTCACCCATCAATAAAAGAAACAGGGGTGTGCTCAGAGTTAAAGCCTTTGGGAGATAACTCCATCTGGCTTTAGAAATCACAAAAAATAGTTACTGCAGTTTACTGGATGTGAAGTAATGAAAGTTATACATAATTTCTGCACTCAGATCAAAAATTTGCTTTTCTTTGCAAGTGGTTTAGAGGTTTTTGAAATCTGCTAAATATTTACTTCAGCTTTGAAATAACAAAATTTTATTATGAAGGCATCATATTCTATACTGTGTAAAGAAAGCGGTAGGCAAAAAGACGAAAAGTGCTAAACAAGTGTTGGATTGTCTAAAATGTGATTTGTTTTGCAAATATAATCACATAGCTGCTGAGTCACAGTTGTTCCCACACCCCCGGAAAGTGACCTCTTTTTCAGCATGGGACTGGTGCCTGCCCCTTCCCTCAATGACAAGACCTTCACCAAAGTGTCTCACACACACCATATCTGCATGCATACAAACGCACTGGGCAACATCCGGGTTATTGGGTCACTCTTGCATTCAAAGGCCAAGCTGTCATGTCAGGCTTTATTAAGAGGCGAGCTGTCTGGAAGATTTAATTAGTGTGGCCTGGGTGAGGCAAGTCCCCTACGCAGGTTTCTGCTGAGGTCTAATAATTTGTCTCTGACTGGAGTTTGGCCATGCTCAGTTAACAGTGCAGCAACAAAGTGGGCAGGTTTTGCCTGTTTGGAACACAATCCGATAGTGGCTAGATAAAGATGGAGCTCAATATGAATAAAGTGGATGGGATAATCACCCAAGCTGGAAAGAGTACAAAAATAATGTGCTTAAAAAGTGCCTCATTAAAAGTTATTGTTCCATTTTTTCATTTCTTAAGTGTGAGTTGATTTTAGTTTTAAGATAATTATAAATAAATAAGGACTTTCATAAAGGAAAATGCAGCACAAAAATAAAACAATTTATATCAAATTAAGCAAGTTTATACCACACTTATTTACAGCAAATGTTATATCTTTACACAATAACAATATAAGTCTTAACAAAATGTGTGTTTTTAATGGAATATACTGTATATATCTGATGTTTTTCAGTCAGCTGCTGTCTTTGGAGTTCTCTGCAGCTAACCATTCACATTTTTCTCCATCTTTCTCTTTTACAGCAAACCCTCTGGCTCCTCAAAATCTGTGGAGCTTCTCTGCGGTTTCCTCCTGCTCAAAACCTAGTAATTCTGATCTTCACTGCATCCAAAATATATCCACTAGACCTCATATGGTAGAGTTCACTCTTGCTTTTTTGCAGTAAATAGCCGTTTAGCACAGCTGAATAGGTGCTCAGAAGCATTCAAGGCAGGCAGGACAGTGATGACTTTCAGAGAAGCTGCCAGATCTTATCTTCATCCCATCCTCCACACACAGATAATTTTGGGATTGAGCGGTTGTTTGAGGTGAATGATTTCTTTACACTGTCTTTACCAGAAAACATAATGTAGCCTGTTGTCATGGTGACTCGCCAAATTCGGGCTCCTTTGATGATGGCTTTTTATAGATGTTACGCGCGCGCTTGACTCTGAGGGAACCTACTGATAGTTTATTAAAATAACTCTAACAGCGGTTGTGAAGCCAAATAACTCAGAGTTTCCAAGCTCAGGTTAGATCAATTCAGAGTGATGTATTTGACTCTGAGTTTATTGAAAATGCAGACCCATGATCTGTAATGTTTGTTGAAAAACAATGAGAAGTTGTGCCATCACAACAACCTTGTGAAAGAACACAGGTTAAACCATGACACAAAATATGCAGCATTCAGGATGACGTAGGCAGAAGAGCACCATATCAGGTGTCGCTGCTGCTAAGGCAAGGCAGTCTTTTGGTTCTTTAGGCAGATAAATCCCAGGAATCCAGTAAAAAAAAAAAAAAAAAGTTAAAAACAAACAGGTGTAAAGCGAGAATATGTGGAGCTTTATATGGAGGCACTGAGAACTAAGCGTGTCAACTTAAACCGTGCCATCAGATCAGCGAAACAGAACCACAGCCAGAAGATCCAGGATCTTTTCCATGACAACAACACCAGGAGGCCGTGGAAAGGCATTCGGATGATCATAGACTACTACACACCCTCCCCCCAGTAGATGCAGCAAACACTGACTTCCTAAATGAAGTGAACAACTTCTTTGGAAGGTTTGAGGCACTAAACAGCACTCCAGCAGTGAAAGCTGTTCCACACCAGGGGGAGGAGGCACTAAACCTGGACATAGCTGAAGTGAGGAAAACTCTGAGGAGAGTCAACCAAAGGAAGGTCCCAGGGCCTGATAACATACCTGGGCTGGTGTATAAGGAGTGTGCAGATCAGCTGGCTGTGTGTGTGTCCTCACAGACATCTTTAACACCTCGCTGGACCAATCCATAGTGCCAGCATGCTTCAAGTCTGCCACCATTATTCCAGTCCCAAAGAAGCCTCAGGTCAACTCATTTCTGATTACCAGCTTGTTGCACTGACTCCAATCATGATGAAGTGCTTTCAAAGGCTGTTTAAACAACACATCGTCTCCAGTCTGCCGTCAACATTCGACCCGTTCCAGTTCGCCTACCGACGCAACCGCTCCACTGAAGACGCCATTACTCATTTCATTCACCTGCCTAACTCTACCCAGTTTCTCATTACAGCTCATTTATTTCTCCTGCTCCAGTCTCTATTTATCCTGGCTTATTCCAGTCATCAAGCCAGATTATTCAAGCCCTTGGTAAGGGTCCGCTAGCGAGTGTTTTCTAAATGCCTGATCCTGACCCGTTCTGTCTTTTGACCTCTGAGCCTGCCTGTTCCGTTCTGATCTGTTTGCCTGATCTGTCTTCAGATCTGATGGATTCTGCCTGTTTACCGAGCCTGGAACTGCTTCCTGACACCATCCTGGATTTCCCTTCGATACCTCTTTGGATGTCTGATCATCTACATGCAATGATCTCTGATCATTTACACGGATCTCCTGAGCACCTCCTCGACACCGGCTTTGGCTTCGCCCTCTGGATTATCCTGCCTTCCTTCATCTGCTCGGATCTGATCTTCTCCCTGTTCTCAGGCCTCCTGGACCAACTGAACTTTAAGCCTTAACTCCACAAACAAGCAAATCAAAGACCTTACTAATTGAATACTTTATTACAAAAGGTTGAACGAAAAGTTCACAATATATACAGAACTGAAAATGTAAAACCATCAAAATTTACACCATTCATTCAAAGTCTATTAGTTTACACTCTCCTCACATCTGGGGCGATGGACTTTTTCCTTAATTTCTATCTTGCCTCAGTGTTAATGCCCAAGATGTAACTGTAAACAATAAAAAAAGAAAACAAGTTTCAGTTTTGTAAAGATGTATTGTATGTTTCCCCAGGGCACATGCTGTTGACCCTGTTTCCCAGTAAGTGAATACAACAGCAAAGAAAGAAATTTGTAATTACAGATGTTCCAATGTCAATATTTCCTCACATATAACCAGTACTGGTTATATGTGAGTATAACCAGTACTGACCAAATACTGATACTAGTATGTTAAAAAAAAAAAGCTAAATCATATGCGCCCCCGCATGACTTTAATATCATTATCATGGTAATTAGGCCTGGCTCATGTTAAACCTTTAAACCTAGGTGACCAGATCTTCCTCATTCCTGTATAACAGCAGAAGGCAGCGCAGCGCATTTTAGGACCAAAAGAAGAATTGTAACAGAATTAGCAGAGATGATCTGTAAATACATTCCTATTTTAATAATTTAGGTATTGGATCGATGCCTGAAATACCACCACTTTGGGAAGAATGAGAGACATTTCAGATACTGGCATCGATATCAAACAACTCTAACTGAAAGCCAAGACTGTTTACAGGAAGGTAAATCAGGTTCATAGCGATGGAAACAGACATGCAAGCAGTGAGCTAAAAGCATGCATGTTATTTTGACACCCAAGTTAAAAAGACAGTTATACACTAAACTTTGACACCAAATTAACTTACTAAAAAGCAGCACATGTCAACTCCTTGCTAGTCATATACTCTCTGCCATGCTAACAAAAAGTAGAAACAACAGAATTCTCAATCATAGCGATACTTCAACTGTATTACATTTCTGATCCAAAAGAATCACACAAACAATTTCAAGTTTGGAAAAGTGTTGTATTGGATCAAAAAGGAGATTTGTGGTATCAAACATCACTACAAAACATGCCGCAAGACCTGATGATGATGATGGCCTTCCAGACACCCCTGATTTAAAACACTGATATCAACTCAATATCATTGTGCGGCAGGGCAGCTATGGCCACAAGGCTGCTTGCCATGATCAATGTGTGAATATGTGCATGAATGACTGCATAGTGTAAAGCTCTATGGAGTCCCCTGACTTACAAGGGATTTATATACATGCATATACATTCAGGTGATACAGGGTTAATGGTGTCATCACAGAAAAATCTGACTTTTTCATTCTACTACGTGTTGGTGTTTGGGTTCGGTTAAAACTTGTTGGGTTATCAGGAGTGGCTTTATTTTTTTTGTGAGGACTCTTTGTTTAAACTGGAAAAGCCCACAAGGGTGTGCTTTAGACAGAGCTCAATCTTTGTCTTTTTCCTTGATTCGTGTCAATCGTGGAAGGGTTGTTAACATAAGCCCACCTTGCTTTCACCACAACCATCTCTGTTCCACCAAAAGGGTGATTCCAACAACCTCACATGCACTGCTGTCAGTAAGTGTTACTGCTTGTGTAACCTTTTACCTACTGTGCAACAGACTGGAAAATATTAGTAAACGAACCATAGTAAATTGTTTATGTTGCCAACACTACATTCACGTGAACGAGTATACACACAAAGTCAAATTCTCGTGCACACCTTTTCAAATAAAATAAGTAATAAAAAATAGCTCTATTTATTTATTTTTCTCCCAAAAATGATTGAACATGAATTTAAAGACAACTTCAGTGGGAATCTATCTTTAAAAACAGGCTATGACTCATTTAAACCTTAATTTGCCAAATACAAATTAAATGTACAATATTTCAACAAAAAAGCTCTGAAAAAATATTCTGTTGTGTGAAAAATTAAGGATAAGTTAAATTGACCAAAAACATAAAAATGTTGGTATGTTTTTATATAAGACTTCAATAAATTTGCATGTATGATTATAATATGGTACAAAAGTTGCATCACATTATTGTGACAAGATCGAACCCATCAGTGTTATTAGAAGTGATCTCTCTGAATAAATAACACATAGTTCTCCAGAGACAACTTTGTCTTTGATGTAGCTGCCAGCCAGCTTGTTGGATGACTGATCAGCTGTTTTTGAAATGGGAACAAGAGCCTTTCAGGGACTCAGCTCAACAGCCACAGGCAGATGGTGTTGTCTGCACACGCAAGTACACATGCAAAGATAGATGTAAAGTTCCAGAGAATGTAGAGCTTACATATGTACCAAATGCATGTACAAGCATTCACAATTGCAAATAGAGTCAACCTAACCTACCCTAACTGAATCACTGATACAATAGCTACCAAAAGGGGCTGTGGGTCCAACATAAAAATAAAAAACATATATATCTTTCTAATTATTCAATAATAATTGCTGAAATGCTGTGCAGAGGTTTCTGCTCTATCACTTAAAACTGACATTGAGCTTGTTTTTTTTTTTGTGAGCTTTTGGAGGTTGTAAACCATCACCTGCTATACATTAGCATTTCACTAGCAGCAAAACATATAAAAACTGACATTCTGACATCATTTGATTCTAAATTTACAGTATATATTTGTCAACTCAAAAATTATCAGCTAAAATGTGTTTTTCACAACTCTTTTAGCTTTTCCACATTTTCCTTCTGCAACAGCACCTTGTCTTGCCAAGGAAAACTTTAGACAGAAAAGCAGATACAGTAAAGATGTACGACAATATTTGCAAACCTGCCTGCTTGTTTTTGTGTCCATTCATGTACACACTAAGAGAATAATAAGCATTGAGAGCCAAGTCAGTGTGTTGTAAGCTTTATCGTTGTCCGATTTCACAACTCACATGACATCAAGGGTGTCTCCGGTCACAAGCTAAGGTGCTTAGACAGCTGGTTGCCTGTTACCTGTTAAACAGCAGATAAGCCCTTTCAGGACATCCCCTGGTGAGCTTTGTGCATGCAACAGGGAAGATCAAAACTTTCACAAAAAGAAAAGCATTAAATAGTAAGTATAGTTCCTTAGAGGTGAAGATTTTTCTAAATTTACTCTGATTCAGCTGCAGTTGTATAAAAAACATAGAGGATGATAAATTAATGTTGACCTCAGCAAACTTATTTTGTTTCTGTCATCAGGCAGACAGACCTTTGGTTAAAATATTGATTTTTAAAATGGAGGATAATGGACTCATCGGACAAAAAGGGAGCTCTCAGTGTATGTGTATGTCTGGTCACTGTAGGTTAGTTCAATATCATAGAAGGAAATCAATCTATATTCAAAGAAAAATCCATACAGTAGGATAATTAGTGAAGCATAGGCAACGGTTGCCAAACTGTCCAATCTAATTTTGAAATAGGGCTGTAGAACTGTGTTAGTGAATCTGAACAGTAAAAAGATCAAACCAAAGCCTAGGTTGGCATTCTTTTAACTCATCATGGTGCCATCTCATGTTTGAGTAAGAGTATGCTCAGTCTCATTTTCCCTTGTTAGCAATTAATGCAGCAAAATAAAAATAAAAACTACCTAGGAGGGTTCTTTAGGGATATTGTAGCAGAGAATATCCAGTATTGAAAAAAAAAAAAAAAAAAACTTTCTAAAAAATATTCATAATAAAAAACATACCCTCAGTTCAGACATTGTTTTTGTAGAAAATCATTGCTAGATTTTACTTTAAATGTTTTTCTTTCTTCCTGAAATTTCAATTTTACTCTAATCTATTCCTGTTGTTCCTACAAAGTCAGCTCTGATTTTGAGCTGAAGATTTTATTGTGGCGTGACTTGCTCTCACTGTTGTAGGCACATCAACTGAAGGTGTCTTAATGCCTGCAGCAAACTGACGCACTCAGCAGATGGAAGAAAGACTGATCCCTAGTTTGTTGACAGTGCACTTAAACATGGATGTGTGTGTGTATGTGTGAAGAACCTCACATTATAGACCATCTCTGGTGAGCAGTAAATATATCATAAACAGTTTATTTCTGAAGACCATTCAGATCTGGTTTCCTTTTGTACGTGCTTGCCTGTCGTTGACAGAGAATTTCTACAATCTTTGCACCTCATAAGTATGGAGGTTAATACAGGGATGCATTATTTACTTCCATCGGAAGCATTTTTCATCTGTGTGGGGGAAAGAATAAAAATGGAAATGGACTCAACAGGAAGAGACAAAAAAATAAAAACAGGTGTGTTATTTTGAACAAATGAAATTCATGTCTCCATCTGATATAAGGACAGAGTAACTCATGCAGAGGGAGAGAAGGAAACGATGACAGAGAAACGGAAAGGGATGACGTCCATCATGAATGTTTCATAAATCTCTCAGAACTGTGAAGGATTCATCAGACCCTGAGGGAGGTCGCTGGCCTTCGTACCACTCCCTTTTTCTCAACTGCTGGCAACTATATTCTTCCTCTTGCTCGCTCTAACACACACATATATATATATATATATATATATATATATATATAAAAGAGGGTTACACATGAGTGTAGATAGAATGAGCTGCAGACTTATCATCATCTGACTTTTCATTTACCAGCTCTATTAGCCCCATTACCCTCTCAGCCAGACCCTCTGCTTGCCCTTCTGCTCCCTTTTCACAGGAAAACCACAATTATCACTCTGAAAGTCATCCATTTCAAATGTATTCAGCTGCCTCCTGCAACTTGGCTGGACACTTTAGAAGCTGGATGATGTGTGTGCTTGCCAGCTGGCAGGTTTTCTACCCACTAAAGCCTGCTGCTGGCTACCTGGCCTGCTATTTTAGGTACCTAAATGATGAAACTGCAGGCTGATGATTTGGTCACAAACATACCTCCCAGTGAGTGTGCAGGAAGCAAAGAGTCTGTGATTTAATGCACACATTTTATTCAAACAGTGCACCAGAACCAAAAGCTGATGGTATGAAACCATGGCCCAAATCACAGACACACGCTAACATACAACGAAAACATAAAAAATGGGACTAATTATGTTATGCCATCCTTCTTGTAGATCAAAGCAAGCCTGTACCAAATTGGTCACAATTATTACCAGCAATGTTTAATGCATAGCAAATATTCTGAAACAGCGTGATATGTTAATGAAGTGAGAGGAACATTAGAATAAATCTAGTTAAAATTCAGGCACATGCATGTGATTATGTTTGTTCTGATGCTATGAAATGAAACGTGTCTAATATAGTTATCTTTAAAACAATTACATGTCATTTTGCTGAGTGCATTGAACGGCAACCTGAGGTTTTATTTAAGAGAAAATAATCCTGGCAATGTCCCCCAACTGTAAATAAAATAATGTTTTTTTTTTCACTTAAACAATATCAACTGTTAGAGCACTTAAATAGGTCACATCAATTAGGGTGACCATATTTTCATTTTGAAAAACCAGGACACCTTGGAGCGGGGGGGCGGCGGCGGGGGATCTCTGTTCCCATGCATACAGTAGGCCTAGGTAATCCTACAATAACATGATATTAACAGTTGATTTATTAAAAATGATTTTTCAGTAAAAGTCAACAGCAATAACTCCAATAACAAATGATAATTTT
>NW_015150575.1:885453-907873 GCF_000732505.1 Cyprinodon variegatus
ATACTCAGACTCAGCCATGAACGAAATAATGTCTGTTCTGTAGGTTATTGGAAAATATAAACAAATGCGCTAATTGACAAAAAATACCTCTTTTGTAGCAAAAATAACTCAAAATGTACCAAAAACGAACAAACATATCAATAGAATATCTTGACTTTCGGAGTCCAGGTGGCTTTTCAGATCCCTTGCACCTCCATTGGACACCGAGACATATGTGCCTGCTTTGCACACTGTGCAACGTTTTGGTCACCCTACATAAATAGGTCTGCTATCTCTTGTGCAACCAAGAGTCCTCATGCTTTCAGTGTTTTTAAGTTGGTTTCTGAGTTGTACCCAATAGAGGGCAGTTTGGAGTAATTTTCTTGATTTAAAGAAAAGTTTCAGATTAAAGTAAAAATAATGAAAGGGGAGAAAATCTTGATAATTTACACCTTGAGAAATATATTTAAAAAAAAGGGCAACCAAAGGTGTTAAATGCATCAATGAAATGCATTTGAACATGAGTCGTGCCACCATTGTAGCTGGTCCTGGTTCAGTTTCCACAATATTGGATGTTTCAAAGTTGAGGACACTATTTGATAATTGAGCCGCTTTCCCACTGAAAACCCGGGTTTTTCAAAATGTAGTTTTGGCTCTTTTCCCATTTGATGGAAAAGCAGGATCTAACCCCCTGCTGGAGAGCTGCTTGGCCACTGTCCAACACCACTGCATATCTGATGACGGCATCGTGCTTGGTGAGCATTGATGATGTCGACAGTGCGACGGAAATCAGAGAACAACATGTACGGGACAGTAAGGGTCAGTATTCTTTTTTATCTAGCTCTTTTATCTGTCCGAATCACTCTTAGCGCTGCACCATGTAAACATAGTTAGTGCTTTTTAGGTGACGTCCGTACGTTGCATTCAATGGTGTCACGCAATTTAGTGGATCAACCCAGGTCAGAGCCAATGCGATTTTAATTAGGGTTGCTTGCCGACTTGTTTAACCCGGGTAGACATGCGTCAGTGAGCTGTTCCCACTGCTACTAAAAGCCGATTTAAACTGGTTTTTTGGCCAGTGTGAAAGGGGTATTGTACTGCTGTTTATTTGAAGAAGGTCATTTTTTTGGGGGGCCATGTGACCGTGAAACGAGAAAGCCTTTAGTAGAAGCCAAAAAGTTAAGTAATAGTAAAGATATTAAACATTTACAATCTCCTTATTTATTCCACTGCTGGTAGTCCAGCAGTGGAATAAATTTTGACCTACATAGGTGGATCTTCTTACATTGTGTGAAAAGTGTGCTGCAATGTGCATGGTAGACAATATATTACTGCTCTAGAGGTGAACATGTCTTGCATCTGCAACACTTGAGATTGATAGTACAGTCAAACCAAACTCAGATGAAGCGAATCCAACTAGTGATTTCCATTTTATCCCTTTGTAAATGCTTGCCCAAGAGTGACTACACAAGGTTTATCAGATGTTAGATGGCTGCCTGGTCCAAAACACCTAAATCAAAGGGTTTAATTACGGTGGCTGACAGGTGCAAACATGAAGGATTTCAGGGTTTCCCTTTTACATTCCTTTTTTTTGTGCTTTTGTGTTTTGTACCATACATGTGTTTTGTAGTTTTTTGCCTTGTTCACAAGTTTGCAGCTCATTGCATTTTTGTCTGCTATGTTTTTCTTTTGCATTTGGTTGTTGTGCTTGCATGTTTTGGAATTTGCATCATACATGCAGGTTTGCACCTATCAGCCACCGTACTAAATGATCAGTTGTTTTCAAATTGCAAAAGGTAAACCAAACGTAAACCATTTCTACCTTTGTTTTATGCTGTACAAGACAACCATATTTGGTTTTCAAGTTGGGACCAGCGAAGAAAATCTGACATTTGAAGTAAAAGCTGTAGGCTAGTACTGTGAAGCACCTGCGGGGCAGGTGACACATATGTTGTGTGTGAACAAGAGAACTTGAAGCCTTCCTGGGCATCTACCGCTCTCAAATTCACCATTATCTTCTTGGCCCATAAAAAAGATCTCAGAAGTTATTAAACCAGCTTTACAGAAGCTATAAATTTACCACAGTAAGATTACAAAGACTCACCAGTCTTGTTCTTGAATGATGGTTTGATATAGCTAAAGCTGGACATGTTGATTTAGAGCTTCATCTCCAGTAGTGCAGGTACTGCTCTGTTCTTTCATAGTACAAACAAAACTGCTGAGACAGAGGGCAAAAGTCTTTGTTTATGAGTCTGCCTAAATTTGGATTCTTACCTGAGGTTAAAAAGTCTGCCTAAGGAAAATTATAAGCCCCTTTCTCAATGTCAGTGAAAAGCCTATAGAGCATTTTAGAGCATTTCCATACCCATTTACCTCACTTTTCCTGGAGCTTCACTTTCCTGGGATTTTGGTTCTGTTGGGATCCGGAGGCTTGCCCACCAGAGGGCGCAGAGGATCCCTTCCTGAGGGCTTGTGCTTCCTGTTGGGATCCGGAGGCTTGCCCACCAGAGGGCTCCAAGGATCCCTTCCTGAGGGCTTGTGCTCACCTGCAACACCTGTCTTCCATCTGCTCATCAAGAGGACTCCTACTTAAGGAGGAGGAGACTGACACTCCAGCGCCAGAGTGTTTGCCAGTAATGGTACCAGCAAAACCTGAGCCAGTCTACCAGATCTTGCCTGATTCTTGTGAACCTGTCTGACCCTGTTTTCTCCCTGTCTCTCAGAACCTGACTTGCCTGACTTGAAACCTGAAACACTGAAGAGAGAGACCTCAACCTGGAATCTGCCTGCCTGCACTCAGTTTGTCTCTGCCAAGCTCTCAGTTCTCCGCCTGCCTGCACTCAGTTCAGTCTCTGCTAGCCCTCAGCCCTCTGCCTGCCTACTAGCCTCTGGACCCTCAAGTTTCCCCCCCTGCTGATCAGTTCCACTTCTAAGCAGTGGAGATCCAGCCGTGACCAGTCTGACCACCCAAGTTCCTGTTCACATTTTATTTACACCTTTTGTCAATAAACCTTTTGAACTTTCTCCTAACCTCCGTGTGTTTCTGCATATGGGTTAGACATCTAATCCCATCATGACAGGTTCATCTAAAGATCCATTTTCTGGGCTTTGGAGGGGTGCTTTTCGTAAATCTGCAGTGCTTCATTCCACTGGCTACAGCAGCAGCAACCGATGAAGGTACAAATGTGGTTTTTAATACCTCATGCTTCTCACAAAATACTGTTTAAGATGTTTTTAGGGAAGAAGGTACACATTATAACTTAATCTATGTATTCAATTTTCTAGAAATAGCGTACTTTTAAATCGGTGTTGAAGTGGCAGAGCTCCGGGTTTTCACCGCAGGCTGGTGTGGGATTCTTCCTAAGCCAGTGAGTCGGTCATTACATGTTAATTAGAAAGTAATTTGAATATGCTTTTTCAGTGAGTAAGTACACCTCAATAGACCATATGCGTAGTCAATTGTTAAATATATGATAGCACTGTTAAATGTTTTTAGAATGGCAAGGAACCTCTGATAGACCACTCGGCTGCTTGGCTTAACTGGAGAGTAGGGGAGGGAATCCCAATAGAGAGGTGTCTTACCCATCAAAGAGCCCTTGGATTTCACCCTGACTGTATTCATCTGAAGTAACTAAACGTGAATATAAACTGTTCATGATGAATGTGGTAAAAACTGTGAGTGACAGACTATAAGACATAATATATTTTTCCAGAAAATTTCAGCATTATAGGTGAACTAGGGGTTCATTCTAAATTATTTTGACACCATTTACAGAAAAATACTTGAAATAATGGATTAATGATCTTACAGAGCACCTTCATTTTTCATTCTTTTTAGACTAGCTTTTCATGTAAACCTAATTTAGCAGCGTGTTACCATTTATCTATAAATACACATTTTTTATTTATGATGACAGGGCTACAAGAGGAGCAAAACTTAAAGGGATTCCTTCCATCATTTAATCCACTGTCTTGAGCTGCTACTTGATATATATATATATATATATATATATATATATATATATATATATATATATATATATATATATATATATATATATATATAAATATTTTATGCTTATGTGGACATTGAGACTAACTTTAATTGAAACAATTTTAAAATTAAATTTGAAATTTTGAATTTTTGTTATGAATATCTCAGACTTATGGGGTAATTATTATAATAACAGACAATAACTAGTACATTAGTACTCATGCCTCTTCTAAATTGTCTACTTGTATCCCTTACTCGAGAACCCCAATGCATATCTTCTCTTTTATTTCAATAGGCATGTTTGATCACTATTCATTACCAATGGTTATGGATGAACACTTTAGCCATGAACCAAAATTGACATGATCCAACATATCTATCAATTCTCAGATCACAATATGTCCCGTGAAACAAGCCACCGCTGAAGGAGCAGCTATGTCTCCCTCCCTATCAAATTTATGGAGGGCATAGCAGACATTGGAATGATAAAAAAAGGGAAACATGCTAATGTTTATAATACCAGAAAAGAGTCTTGAAATTGTAAAATATGGACAGGCCTGTTGTGAGCCGCTGAACACAACAGTTATCAATACGAAATACCGGTTGTTTGTCCGTATTAAAGTTACAAGCATTTGTTCCATTCTGTGACATAATTACATTTTTTACTTATTTTTAGCTTGGGAAACACTTATGTTGTTAATTAATTACAGGCGTATGTGCTGGCATGGGCTGAAAATAATTATACACAACCTGATCATACACTTGATAAAATAATGCTTCAAAAACTCACTCTCTTATTTATTTATTTATGTTCACCCACCAGCTTTTGTAACACAAAAGCAGCTTGACAACGAAACTCATAGCCTGCCTGATTATGTTACATTATTTTTCCCCTAATTGTAGAAAGTATGTGCTTTCATAGAGAAGCACCCGGAGAATGCAAATTTTAGCCCAAATTGTAACTAACACATATAGCTAAAACTCGCACATGATTGGGATAATTTACAGTAATTATTTCTTGGCATGATGCACACCTCTGCTAAACAAAAGTCCATAAAATTAATTTAATTTGATTCTGTTAGAGAAAACCAAAAATTTTTCTTTTTATGTGTTCTTATCTTCACTAAAATACCTTCAGACTTTTTGTATCCGATGCTGAGGCTGTCAATAGTCACTGCTGCCACCCTCTGGTTTAGTTGAGAACTGCTTGTTCCACCATACTGTATCCCTATCTTACAATGTTAAAGAATCTTTTAATTCCTGCAACCAGATCATGATCTAGCGCATCACCAAAATGTTATGGATTGGTCCCTCGCACGAGGGACACATCTGATATAAATTTCATTAAATCCATGCATAACTTTTCAACAGACAGACAACAGGCAGCATTTTTACCTCTGCAGAGGTAAAAATGCTGCCTGTTGTCTTTTTCGTAGGGTTTACTGCTGAGGTAAAATGCCTCAGGTAAGGTTGTAATTATCTTAGATTATTATTTTATGTGGGGTATTTCACGCCGCCTCTGATTAATGGCCAGGAGTATATCCCTTTGGCTGACTTGCCAGCACACTTGACTTTCTCCCAGATGACTAGGGATTGAAACCTGTCCAGGCCCTCTGTTTTGCACCTTACATGTGTCAAAATAAAATAAATAAAATAAAATACACAATTGTAATAAGGAAATCACATTCTCATCATGTTTTTTTCACCTGTAATTTAATTATTAGATCAGGCTTGTTAATGCTTTCACTTACAGATTTTTGAGGAATTTTAATATGTTTTACATGTGGGAAAAGGGGAATGTAATTTGCATCATATAAATAAGGATGAGAAGACTCACGGGACTGTGTGTCCACAATGCAATTATTTCAGTATTTTCAAAACACAAAACAACGTCAGGATTTCTTTGTTTTGAAGATTAGGTAAATTTGACATCAGTTTCAGCATTGTAGCTCAGCTGCAGCTTGACAGTGTAAATAAGCAATACAGAGAGAGAAAATAGTACTTCAAGGTAAACAGTTCCTAAAAATATTTGAGAAGTGTTAGCACAGGAAGTTGAACATTATGGATAGAAGACATTAAATAGACAGATTATAATACATTTCTGTTCTGCAGCTGCTTCCCTCCAGTTTCTGGGCTTTTAAGAATTATTGTGCAAAGCAAACAAAAAAAGTTGAAGGATTCTATGTGCATATAATTACCTGAATATTTATATTATCCAAAGCTCACCTCTACCCTACAGGCTTAGAATAATTTTTTAATCGATTAAATAAGCAAAATATATTTCACATGACATGAAAGTCTTTGAAAAACATTACAGGTTCTCTACAATGTAATATAGAACAAGTCTGATGGAACCTGGAGATCAATAATAAATTACAGTCTGCTCCAGCCCACTTTAAACCAAAATGACTCCCTGATGGTAAAGCTAAAGTCTTTTTTTTTTTCTTTAAAAGAGCGATTCTCTTGATTTTCTAATATTTCTGCAATAAAGTAAGGTAGAGATTTCACATATACAAGGGGAAATGTACAGATAACCTTTATGTTTAGGCACACACCAACAGGCATATGATGTCTTCTTTGGCAATGTTACATCTTAAGTAGTACCTGTGGGTCATTGAGTTTTGAGGCTGATAAACATCCCCACGCTCATCTGGGGTGGCTATGTGAGGTGAGTTTTTGTAGTGTTTCATAAATCAACCTTTTGCTGGAGCCTAGCATGGGACCTTCCTCTTGACAGAAATAAAAAAATGGCTTGAAAAAAATATTTACAACGAAATACAAACAAAATAGAGATGGTCAGTATGGCTCCTAATGATAGAATTCCTGTTATTAAAGTGCTCAAACTCTCGAGGTTGAAGTGCATCTATTCACATCAGTTTTTAGGCTCAGTTTTATGAATTATTTCAAAACTAAGTTTTCTTTTATCATTGATCGTATCCATATAATTATCTTGTTACTATACTACTGCTTATTTTTTTCCACTTACCATAAAGCTCTGCTACTACGGAAGATGTGGAGTGTTAAAAATGGGAAAATGTAACCATTCATTTAAAAATAATAATTGAACTTTATTGATCTCACATTGGAGAAATTTACCTCTGCATTTAAACCATTCACTTTGGGGAGCAGTAGACTGCACCCAGGGAGCAGTATAGGGTTATGGGTCTTGCTAAGGAACCCAGAGTGGAGGCTGTGGGGATCGAACCTGGTGGTTGAAACCTTCTCAGAACACAAACACACTTCTATAACCCACTAGCCTAACCAGTGAACATTGAACTGTCGTTTCAAAAGATACAAAAATCTGGAAGTGGAGGACTTCAGGAAGTCAGTTCAACTTTCTGGTCTAAGGAGAGAAAGAAGAGTCATCAGGATGGAGTCAGTTGATGACAACTGATGACTGATTTGCTTACTTGAGAGGTGAATGGGAGGCAGCATGGATCTGTAGAGGGTTTGATTTAGTGGGTTTTGCAGAAAGGTGACAAAGATTGATAACTGCTGCAGACAGATGAGACCTTTTCCATGATCGGAGACAAACTGATGTTCACTGGTTGCCTGGAACAACAATTAAAAGAGATTCACAAGAAGACAAATTTCAACAAAAAATATATTTGTGCTTTAGATCTTTGGCAGGTATAATCATCTGGTGAAGAAAGATGATCCTGCGCCTCAGCAGCAACACAGGTAGCGTAGACACCAGCAAAGATATTCTCTGTGACAGGAAGCTCGCTCACAACAATGATCATTCTTGCTTCTTGTCTGTCATGGACTGGTTTTTAATAGTTCAAATCTCATCATTATCATCAACAATCTATATTTCTTTGAGAAAAACAGCTTAATAGCACAATTAGCAACTGCTGGAATCACTATTGCATCCTATGTGTTTGGTTTCAGGACGGTGGCAATGATGGCTATAACGTTTGTGCTTGTCAGGTGAAAAGTCATGTCACTATACCTAAAGCTGACATAAGTCTTGTAGGTTTGGTAAACGCTATCAAGTGACCAAGTAGCATGGAAGACCCCCTACATTCTGAGAAAAAATAAGAGGATGTGTTGTAGGTAATATAATATTCCAGCTACATTTGGCATGATGCATGTCAGTGGAAATTATCACTTCTGTAACTCAGAGTGTATATGAATCATGAGGTTGTATATAGGCTTTCAGACATGATTTGTAATGGAGGAGTCTCTTGCTTGTTGCTTGACACGTTGGCCCTTTTTTTATGGCAGGAACCATTTAGATTCAGAGGGGTATGGATAATACATTGTTCCACAGTGGCAGTGTTCTGCACACCCGGGCATCCCCTTAGACAGACGTGGCTGCTTGAATCTGCACTACATATCCCTTCTTCTCAAGCCCTGAGAGGTACTGGCGATATGCCAGCCATTGCTGAGCATGTGAGCGACAGAATATACACTTTTCGTGTGAGATTTTTTTGTGTGGGAATGTAGGAAGCACTTTCTCGCCAAGAGCTATGCTTATTAATGCTCTACAGACTAAGTGCTCTCTTATGCACTCTCCTCCACACATCCTCTCCTCCGCCAATCTCTCAAGCCTTGTGAGTGGTCATTGCAGAGAGAGAGAAAGAGGCGGAGAGAAGGGAGGTGTTGCTGGGGGAGCATTGAAGCACACCAACAAGCAAAATATGAGAGGAAGCTCACCGGTGGGCTCTGTGGAAGTGAGGCTCTCCCGTTGTTTCCCAGCTGCTGGCCCTGCTTGATGTGGTGTGTGATCAATATATTCTCACCTCAGAAACTGTGCCTTCAGATTACCTCACACTGTTTGCCCCAGAAAAAAACATTCATAACTCATCAACCCGCATCATGTTCGACACTAATAGAATACAGGACCACTGCCAAGCACACCTGATTACATCTATTCATATGCTCATTAAACACACAGCAGCATGGATGACTCATAAACATTCACACAGTATACTGTAGGGGCTTTTTTTGTGTGTCAATGGGTTTTTTCCAGAGTTGAGTTCTTCTGACTTCTTGCACTTTTTTTAAGTAAATATAAGCAGAAAAGGTTCTGTTGCTTGCCCTTGTGCTTTGGCTGAATGTTATTCAAATACTTCAGCTTACCTAGCCTGAGATGGTCATAACTCTACTTAATCTGGTGGGTGTGTGTGTTAGTAAAGACACCTGGGATAGGGCATAAATAGGCCCATAGCTCCTTTCTGAGCGAAGTAGGGCAAATATTCAGCTAGTTTAAACATATTAAATGCCATCATAACAACAGCATGACCTCTTACATCTTAAAATATTGCACTGGTTGAGTCCTGTGGTTTGTTTGCCTGGCTGTGCCTTGCTATCTCTTTTTTTCCTTGTCATCCTGGATTCATGATGCCTATGTGCCATTTTGCCCTCAAGGCACTCTCATCTGATTAGAGGAGGGTAAGCCTGTATATTAGGAACAATCATACAATACTTTCTTCTGCAAAGAGAAAACACAGAGAAACCCTCCTACTGGACAGAGCTGAAAGAGGGGCATGAATGCAAACAGACCTTGCTGCTACAGAGCAGACTCTCTGAATAAGGGGTCCTGTTTGATTTAATCCCAGCAATGTGCCCTGGACCCTGCGTGCACACAGATTTCACAGGCATTACGTGGGGCCGCTATTTGCACTGAGGCTGTAGCACAACGCAGAGAGGTAACCCACTGAGGATGCCAAAGGTTTGGATTTTCCCATGATAGCAACCACTCTCACTGGATAGAGGGTGAGTAACCAGGAAGGAATCTGTCCCTTTATAATGGCCACTGAAAAGGGAAGCTGTGAAATTGTCAGAAATTTCTCTATGTGTAAACAGAGGAGCAAGAGCAGAACCCAGGGACCCTGTCTGGGACAGACTATGCTTCCCTGGATGCTTTATTTGCTCTCGTTCTATCTGTCGCTCCCCCTCCTTTCCTTTTTCACAGCATACTCCTGTCTCAAATTAATTTTCAGGCTGTCTGTCCCCCCTCCCCACTGCGAACAAGTCCCACACTGTGAGGACATGGGAGCAGTTTTGCACGCTGTTCTCAGATGGTAATAATTAGTTTTGAGCTTTTCTTGTCGACAGACAGATGCTAAATACTTAATAAATAGCAAGCACACTGCAATGTGTGTTTACCTCCCAAAGCAGAATATTCTCTCATGAATAAAGACCAAAGAAGGCAGAAGGAGAAACGAAACACCTGCCTGAAAGCCCTAGTTTTTGCTTTTGGTCTGACAGGAGTCCCAAAAAATAGGAAAAATATTGCTCTGTTATAGCAGGTTGAATCATCACCTTTCTTTAAATGAGCACGACCACACAGAGGAATTTCTTTGAAACTTTCTGCTGGTTGCTAAGAGAACCCTTCAGCTGTTCTGAGCATGTCGTGTGAATAGGGTGGGGGCAACTAATGCCCTAACCCAATGACCACCCTCTTAACAGACTGCTCTTGTCCAGAGGGAAAAAAACATTACGCTACTTCCTTAGTGTAATCAAACAGATTGACATAGAAAGGATGAAAAGCACTAATGCCCAACAAGTGTTCTTATGTATTTTAAAGTAAAAAAAAATCAATGGAAAGACATTTCAACACATGAATGTCACATAGAAGGCATGGAACATTAATCTTATTGCTTGTGTGGAGAAAGTAAGTCACAGTCAGAAAACTGCTGTAGATATTTCTAATACAAGAGAACTACATTTACTAACACAATTATTGTATTAATGCAGGACCACGAAGAATCAGAAGACTTGGAGCAGAGAAAGGCATTTAACATCCTCCAAGGTGAAAGTATGGATATATTACACAAATTCTCTTCTACAGGCAATTGAGATTAACCAATCTACCTAACTTAGGCAGCCAGAGTACATGGAGGGAACTCATGGTTTAATGTGAGGAAAGTGCAAACTCCGTGCAGAAAGACTGCAAGCCGAGCTTCAGACCTTGGACCTTCTTACCACAACAGTCTTAAACCAACACTAAGTAACTTTTCAACCTTCATAAATATTTTAACAAGTTTTGTGATTATACATACATTAGATTACATCTAGTTGAATGAAACCTCTGTCATGGCCCAAGGGGGTTTCTATCGCTTTCACTGGCAATAAGCAACTTTGAGGAGGATGGCCACACAAAACAACTACAAATCTGCAGACTGCTTTACAGCATACATCACTTCACCCTTTCCCCATTTTTTATACAGACGGAAGTTGATGCCGCTAAATATCACTGAAAGAGTGTATATTCATGCAAATTTTTTCACACTTTTACTGTGATTAAAACACTGTGATTATCAAACATAACATTATATGTATTTTTTCAAGGCTCTAAACTGGTCAGCACATCAGTCACTGACGAGTCAGGTGAGGGAGCAGGAGGGAGTGGGGGCTCAGTGGTGGCAGTGAAGGAATATGGTACAAAATCAAAGTTAAAAATGTCTTATTTCCAACATTGTTAGGCTACAATTAGATTCATTACTTCATTGTTATTCATCTTTCACACAGCCAGTGGAAACAAAAATTTAGTTCAATCCATCTGCAGGGCGACCGGTTGATCAAGATTTTGCCACGCTATGCGTTGGTTCTCATGGGAAATGCTGTCTTCCTTCAGTCAAAATAATACACTTTAATAAGAATTCTGTAAACTAGCCAAATAATCAAAATTACATAAACTGTTTAAGTATGGAAACACTGATTTTTGACACCCCAGGAAAAGATGTCCAAAAAAACGTAAAAAGGTCCTGTGATAAAAAAAAATAAAGATTGTTTCTAATATTATAGGCGTTGGGAATCCTTTTGACAATAGGACTGCACTCAGTTGTCTTACTGGATTATAAAGAGAGAGGGATATTTAACCATTCCTTTTTACCCTGTCTCTCTGGACCATTCAGACTCATTTTGCTTTCACCCCATCAATATACCCCAGAGCTTCCCTATTGGCATTGGGTCTGGGAATTATGATGGTCATGCAAGAAGGTTGGTTTGGTGCCTAATGAACCACTATTGTATTGATTTGTCCATATGTTTTGGATCATTATCCTGTTGAAAGTTCCAATGATAACCCATTTTCAGTTTACTGACAGATTGGGTTTGTTTTTAATGTGTTATATATTTTAGAGGTAGTGATGCTTTGCAATCAGACAAGGTTCAATGGACCTTTGAAAAAGACACAGGCCAACAGCATATCATTTACCACAGTGAACAGAAAGATGTTTCAACATTTGTATTTGTTATTTCATGTGGAACCCACCTTGATGTTTGTTACTGAAAAATTGTATCTTCAAATCTCTTACCAAACTATATAGTCACAGTTAGTCATAGTGGAATTCACAAAATTTTACATTTTTGCATACTTGTGATGGTAGGACAAAAAAGCTGTTTTCCTGGCTTGCCTCCTAAACAAGGTGTTATCTTACAAATACAGTGTAATGGTTGTTGTGTAGAGACTCTTTCCTGCAGGTCTAGAGTTAGCTTTGGAGGCTTCCCTACAATTCTGCTCACTTTGTTTTGCAAACAAATGAATTTGGGATTTTGCCTTGCCAATTTGCTAGTGGTAAAGAAAAATGTGTGCAAGGAAACAGAAAATTATCAATATAATTACATGATTGATCAAAATCAATCATATAATAGAAATTTAATTGACAGAGAGAAACAATTTCTATGATATATAAATTCTTCCAGATCTAAAAAAAAATTAGGGTATCAAGTCTACTATCTTAAAATAAAGTTGTACTGCAGAAATTGAAGGACAGACTGAAAACTTCAGTGAAATACTGGGAATCACCTTTCATCAAGCTGCACCTCATTTGTTTTATGCTGAGCCATCCACAAAAAGAAATATTGCACTTTAATCAAAATTTCCTCCTTTGTGATTTAAGGCTATCTTCAGATGTATTCCTAGCATTAATCAATGACAGCTCAATGGACCATCTCAATAAATCAGTTTTGTTGAATGTAGCTTGTCACTTTCCTTTGTAATTCCGTTCATCTACTAACAAATTACTGAACCAGATATGGAAGGTTTTTTAAAGATTGTTTGAAGCCAAGAAAAGAAGTGGGCAGAGCAGCATAAGGTCAGGCTCCATTAGATAAACTTGGATATACAAAAATGTAGCACACGTATATTGCCATAGATTTTTTTTCCATCTTTGAATTTCCCTTATAGATGGGTGCATTAACTGGGAAAATGCTGTTTGTACATTTAAAGTAAGTTGACTTAACTACAGTAAAGTGTGTAGTCAAATTTAGAAACTATGGTGTTACACTAGGGGGCAGATTTAACTCGTTATGTTATGTATTCATAGCATTGCTCAAAAACTACAAGATATCATGTTTTATAAAAAAGAAGAATAGCTGCAGCCCATTTCTTTTTTCAGGTAGTATCTAATGCATTTGTCTCTTTCCTTTGTTGTCAAAAATAAACCTATTTCAAAATTAAATTATTTGCATAAAGTCAACACCAATAGTTTTTGATTCCTCAAGAATAAAGGATGTTCACTAAATGTAATGTAATTTTAAAATATTTTCACACAAGTCTCAATGATAAAGAGAGAAGTAGGCCTACAGCAAAAGAGGCTAAGCACAACCCTTACTTCTTTTTACCAAGATGAATTCTGTGGAATTATTTCCTGGCACTGTACAGGCAGCATGCCTTTCTTCAAGTACAAGACATACAGTAGGGATTGACCATCAAAGGGTTTGTGCATCTTAAAACACATTCAGACATGTTTGTATGCACAGAGCAGATCTTCAAGAAAGGTGCACAGTGATTTGTTTTTGCAATTCAGCAAACAGCATGTGCAAACCCCTTTTCTACTTGTGTGCCTACGTCAATAGGCAGATCATATTCTAATGTCCGAACCGGGGAGGATAAGCAAATGTCAACATTTACCACATGCAAATAGATTTTTCAAATCCAGACCTTAACTCCAGGTGAAGTTTTTCCTTCATAGCAAAAACTGCAGCACTTTTCAAAGTCAGGCTCAAACTCAAATTTCAAATACTTCTGTGGTCAATATTATCACAAAGGAGTCATTGGAGAGTGATTCTGTGGAAATTTATACATATTTGGACCATAAAAAATATCAATAACAGATTAATGATAGTAAATAAAACAGGCCAGCATAAGTTAGTGAGACAGCAGACAATCTTTAAACAATTACACCAAAGCAACAAAAAAAAAACACTGATATTTAAAAACAAAACAAAATGAAAACCCGTCAAAAATATCCATCACAACCGCTGGAAAGAGACATGGGGGAGGGCAGAAGTGTTTACTTATGGCAAGATGGAATTTTTTCTATTTTGATATTCTTCAATGGGCTCTACACATGGCACAGTTATGATATTAGATATTAAATATTAAATTTTTATCGGCCTAACTTGTTTTGCAGCATCAAGCTGCTGTTTAATGGAGCTGGTGAAGGTAAATACAGCTGTTTAGAGCAGCGATCACCAACCCCAAGGTCCTGGTCCAGAACCAGTTGCACAAGAAGCACTTCCATTGTTTCTGATGGATTGTTTTTTGTTGTTTTTTTTTACCAATTCTAAGTAGTGTTTTTTTGTGAATTTTTTACCTCTATTACATCTGTCCATAGGTCATGTGATGCCTCCTCCCATAAATTCCATTGTCTCATTGCAGAAAAACATACTCACACTTTTTCACAGCTCCTGTGACTAGTTAGTAGCCTGTTTTTATACACTGTGTTTTTGTGATGTCTCATTTGAAAGGCATACCTAACATTACCATAGTGACCAGAGAGTAATAGAGTTACAGATAGGTCAGTGAAAATATTGTCTGACATTAAACGGGACAGTGGCATAAAAAAGGTTTGGGAGCCACTGGTTT
Source organism: Cyprinodon variegatus (assembly GCF_000732505.1). Lineage (NCBI taxonomy): Eukaryota > Metazoa > Chordata > Actinopteri > Cyprinodontiformes > Cyprinodontidae > Cyprinodon > Cyprinodon variegatus. The sequence continues at coordinate 900,249 of NW_015150575.1, forward strand.
ATCGCATAATCTGCTGTAAATAATTTGAAATTATTATTTAAATAACCATTATCAATATTACCTTCCCTGTCATGGCTTAGAACCTCACTTTTCTTTTAAGGCCACCTTTAAGCTGCATGTATCACATGCATGTATCTCTGCTTTTTTTAAATGGGCGGGACTGGACTCATTTAGACATCTTAATATTTGTGCAGCGATCTTTGTAGATCACCCTCAACATGCTTACTTACTGCATGCTCAAAAAAAAAAATTGTGTGTGCAATTTAACGCCCTTTATTTTGAATCTTTGAAGATCAGGCTCTTAGTTGGTCATGCATTCTACTCATTTTTGCAAAAAGACACCTGCTGATTAGCCCCAAAAATACAGATTATTTAAGACAGCTGGACTACAATAATAGGAAAATATGCCCCCTGACATTTAGTTCTGCAATCAGACACCATCAGCACAGGCATCAATATTCCTGACAGATCAGATTTTTCACTCATTTGCTTTAAAACATATTTGTGTCTAGTGAATAAAGCTACAATCAATTTCTCTGCCAATGTCAGACTCAATAACAAAGCCATCCTCAGTAAGCTGACTTTACTAATACTGAGAGAGACCCTGCAGAATTTGTGTAAACAAGTGAGATCATGCTCTCTGCTGTTCAATTTACTATATCTGCATTAATATCATTTTATCTAAATAAGTATTTTAGGGCCTACACTTTATGATGGAAAAACTATAGCTGAACACTGGTGCTCAGTCATATTTTAGTTTTCTTCTAATACCACTAAAATCTTTCATGATGTTTGCACAGCAGGAGTAAAGGCTCAGAGGATTTCTTAAGGTTCCCCTGAAACCAGCCAGAGATGCCAGATGCTTATGCTAAAATGTCTCTAAACGATACCAACTTCATTCCATGTCATTCCATGCTCATACTTTGTGTCTGAGCAAAGCATTATTTATTTTCTGCAGTTTTAAAGTGAAAGTAATTAATTTATTATGGATTCAGAATAGTAAATCTCAGTGTATTAAATGGGTCTACTTTTTTTCTGGACACAACAACCAAGGTTTAGAATATAGTTAATGAAATACTTCAGAATTTGAACTTCAAATTGTCTGGGCCAATTGACTGTAAACCATGATTCCAATTACTTCTGATTTTTGTAAGGGTTATTTGAAATTTGACAATACATTGAGGTGTGGTGGTGAGGCAAGGTGATTTTTTGCCATCCATCCATCCATCCATCCATCCATCCATCCATCCATCCATCCATCCATCCATCCATCCATCCATCCATCCATCCATCCATCCTCTCTCTTCTCCCGCTTATTCCGTCAGGGTTGTGGTGGAGCCGGTGCCTCGACCCAGCAGTCTACTGTATGGGTGAGACATGGGGAACACTCTGGACAGGTGTACTTTTTTTATCTTAAAATTTTGTGATCATCTATAGAATTAAATAAAGTGTTAAATTAATCTTCTAGGTGATTTGATTATTTTTTTATGGTGTTTTATGTTTTATTTCCATATACTTTAGTCTAAATAATTTAAGATTACTGTTATTTTTATGAATAATGTTTATGTACATGTAATACCTTGCTTGCGTCTTGTATCATTCATCTAAAGGAGATTCCAAACCTCAGTGGATTTCTTTCCTGGTAAAATAAAGATTAAAAATAAAATAAAATAAATGGCAGCTTCCAATAAGTGTTTTTTATTTGTCAATAAAGTCGCACAAGCCATCTGATGGATGATTTCTTCACTTATCTTTGGGAATCATTCAAAGAGACATTGATAGAAGCATTTATAATGATTAGTAACAATTACATATAGTCAAGAATTTGATTTATTACTAGCTTAAAGTTCCAACTTCCATTGATCAAAGTAAACAAAAGGAGTGAAGACTGAGTGAGTAAACAAATAATCCTGAGAAGCCTTTTCATTTTCTTGGAACCACCATGAACTTCTACTCTTAACTTCAACTACTGTCTATATTTAAGTCAGCTTTTTGCTCTAACAGTTAAAGGATCTGCCTTAAAATTGCCTGAAAAAAAAGGGTACCTTGTTGGATTTTGGCCTTTTTCTTTTTTCCATCTTTATGTTAGCGGTTTCAATTTAATAACATGTTAAAAAGGAAATTTGCCAGATTCCCATTAAATTTGTTTATGTCAATGCAGTCCAGTGAAATATGATAAGCCTACAACAAACCATTTATTTTGAAGTCTTGCTCATTTAAATACAACCATAAAAAAATATTATTACTTCTGAATATCAAACCTGAAAAAATTCCCTACCGTACAGACCTTTTCTATAACAAACTTTATTCTTAATTGATAAAGTCCATGCCCCATATTCACAAAAATAGGGCAGAGGAGATTGCAGCAAAAGTAAAAGGTGTTTGTTTAATCCACCACCAACTGAAATAAATTAATACAAACCTCATGATTATAAATTAAGATAAATCATGGGGAATTTTATAATTTCCCATATAATCTATACTTTCGTTATATCAAAGGATAAATAAATGCCATTTTAGAATACTAATTGCTAAAAGGCTAAACAATTTAAAAATCAACATATGGAAAACTTCCAGTATTATAACAGACTGTAAAATTGTCAAGAATGAAGAAGATGGAGGGAAAAGTGTTGAAGTGGGTAAATCAACAAACCAATAATTGTTTGCGCAAATAACATGCCCACACTGCCGGTAACTCCCGCAGGAGAGAGAAAATCCCAAAACATGTCACTCACCCACCAACATCCCTAGCCGATTCTGCTCAACTACAAGCACAATTCCTGCCTCCTACTCAAACTGCAGTTCTGAAACATACTTTTTCCAAAACTGCACATAATTCTTTGCATTTTGCCACAATTTTCATGAAGAAATTCTGTTGTTTTCACAAGCACTCGCTATCATTCCAAATTCTAAAGTTAAATACCCCACTATGCACAACGACACATGTGTAAACACCTACCACACAGTTTAACAATTAGCAAAAAGAGTTTTAGTATAAAAGGGAACAGGTGAGCTATAAAGCAATGGATGCCAACTTTGGAAATAGAGGCAGAGCTAGAGAGATGACAGTGAGAAGAGGAGGAAGGGGAGGATGAGGAATGCCAAGAACTATCATCGCTGATGAGATCCGAGCCACTTTGGTTGATCATGTGGTCAACCACCGGTCTAACAATAAAGGAGGCTAGGCAAAGAATACAGACAAATGTGAGGATCTTTCGGGAAATCGTTTAGGAGTGGTTTCTTGAAATGCAAAGGAGGCATTCTACAATCTTCCTTACTCAAGGTTGCAGAGATTCTACTCCACCACATTCAGCCACATTTGAAGTTTGATAGCAGATAAGCCTGGTTTATGCTCAGAAACCAGGTCATCTGTGCGTGTGTGTGTGTCGCAGTTAACCCAGATATGCCCCCCCCCCCACTTCCGCAGACACTCTGGTGCACCTCACCTCCCCAAAATTGTAGGTGACCGAAGACATTGCCACAAAGAGCGTCACAGGGAGGAGAGAAAGGAGGCATCTAATTTGTCAATTCTACCTCCGCTCTACACTATGCGTATTTCATATCTGGTACCTTACCAGCATGTTTTGTTTGTATGACCGCCATTGTGAAAACAACTTGGAGGACCGGCTAGAACAGCGAGTCTGTGAAGAAGCGAATCTAGTTTTAGATTGATCAGCTGCATCTCAGTGCTGTTGGTCCAGTCGCAATTGTTGTTGAATGACCTCTGTAACAGGAAGAGAACACACCACCCACCACATCCACAATCCTAGCTAGTTCGTTATTGTCCCTCTTGCGTTGTGGTGTGGAATAACAGTGCAGACTACGCTTCAAAGTTGGGCATAAATCACACACTGCTGCAGGAGTATACACAGCCCTATAGGGTTAGGGGTTGGGGTAGCATGTACACAGGGCAAACATAAGCAAAAGGCATGACACTGTGCTATCAAAATAACAGCCAGTAGGTTATATCAACACATCTATAGTAAAGATTGTTGTTGCCTGGTTTTATAAATCAAATTTTATTTTTGACATTTTATTTTAGAGTGTACACTGAGATGGTTAACACATTTAAATTTCTATGGAAATCACCAGTTTTTATTATTATTAGTATTATTATTATTATTCAACAATGTTGTCATGTTTTTACAAACACCAAATAAATGTAATTTGGGATTTTGTTTTAAGCATTACCATGAATTGCCCTGCCTTGTGAAATAAGCACCACAGTGAAATCTAAGTAATACAGAGAAACAAATAAATGAAAAAGGCAATGAAAACATCACTTTTGATTTCAAACTGTGTAAAATAAATGTCCTAACATCTGTGCTGGTGTTTCAGACTCAAAATTAAAACAGCTGCTGTGACAAATTGCTTAACCATAAAACTCTTACAAAGTCAGATGGTGGAGGATTTAGGCAAGTATAACTTGTGATTTATCACTAGAGAAACACCAAAGTCTATGTCTTTAATATTGAAAACACATGCTGAGAAACTTTTGTTCATTAGTGTTCAACTGTGTCCTAGAAACTGTTTGTGTTTTGGCACTGTCCTGTCGTTAACCCTAAAGCTAGACAGATTTAACGATCTCAGAGAAAAGATCCATGCAAACAGCTTAAAGCAAATGCACTAACTTTTGCAACAATTAATAACCCAGATTACATTTAGAGTCTTATTAACAATCATACAATCTAAACCCTGCCTCTACGCCTCTAGCTAAAATAGCAAGCTGACTGTTTTCATTTTGCATTAGAATTAGCACTCAGGAGGGAAACATTACAGTATCTCAGGCTTTGAGCTAGTATCAACAGCTGACTGTAAGATAAATATAATGAAGACTTAAATACTGTAAAAGAATAAAAATAAAGAAACTGGCCCCTTAGATAAGATGCACTCACTCTCCATTTATTTTAATACTTTTTCATAAAATGTAAGTATTACAGTGTTTATTATAGAAAAAAACAATCCTAATTGCTTCCAACCTGTCAGAGTTGAGACAATACATATGAGAAAAATGACTTATTTAAAAGCACTGCACACTGAGCACTGCCATTTAAGGTGACAAAACATACATACATACATACATACATACATACATACATACATACATACATACATACATCCATACATCCATCCATCCATCCATCCATCCATCCATCCATCCATCCATCCATCCATCCATCCATCCATCCATCCATCTTCTTCCGCTTATTCGGGGACGGGTCACAGGGGTAGCAGCTTCAGTAGGGAGGCCCAGACGTCCCTCTCCCCAGCCACTTGGGCCAGCTCCTCCAGGGGAATCCCAAGGCACTCTCAGGCCAGCCAGAAACATAGTCCCTCCAGCGTTTCTTGGGCCTCCCCCTGGGCCTCCTCCCAGTTGGACATGCCTGGAACACCTCACCAGGGAGACGTACAGGAGCCATCCTAACCAGATGCCCGAGCTACCTCAACTGGCTCCTCTTGATGTGGAGGAGCAGCAGTTCTACTCTGAGTCCTCCCCCGATGACTGAGCTCCTCATCCTATCTCTAAGGAAGAGCCCAGACACACTACGGAGAAAACTCATTTCAGCCGCTTGTATCTGGGATCTCGTTCTTTCGGTCATGACCCAGAGCTCATGACCATAGATGAGGGTAGGAACATAAATAGTCCAGTAAATCGAGAGATTTGCTTTTTGGCTCAGCTCTCTTCACCACAACAGACCGGTACAGTGCATGCTTCACAACAGACGCCGCACCAAGCCGCCTATCGATCTCCCGCTCCATCTTCCCCTCATTTTCGAACAAGACCCCAAGCTACTTAAACTCCTCCACAAGGGGAAGTACATCCTCCCCAACCTGGAAAAGGTACTTTACCCTTTTCTAGTTCAAGACCATGGTCTCGGATTTCGAGGCATTGATCTTCATCCCGGCCGCTTCACACTCGGCTGCAAACCGCTCCAATGAGAGCTGCAGATCACGCCCTGATGAAGCCAATAGAAAAACATCATCTGCAAATAACAGAGATGCAATCCTAAGGCCACCAATACAGGTACCCTCAACACTTAGGCTGCACCTAGAAATTCTGTCCATAAAAGTTATGAACAGAATCGGCGACAAAGGGCAACCTTGGCAGAGTCCAACCCTCACCGGAAACGAGTCCGACTTACTACCAGCAATGCGGACCAAGCTCTGACACCGGTCGTACAGAGACCTAACAGCCCTTATTAAAGGGCATGGTACTCCATACTCCCGGAGTACCCCCCACAGGACCCCCCCGAGGGACATGGTCGAATGCCTTCTCCAGATCCACAAAACACATATAGACTGGTTGGGCAAACTCCCATGCACCCTCCAGAATCCTGCTGAGGGTATAGAGCTGATCCAGTGTTCCACGGCCAGGACGAAAACCACACTGCTCTTCCTGAATCACAGATTTGACTATCCGACGAACCCTCCTTTCCAGAACCCCGGAATAGCCCTTACCATGGAGGCTTAAGAGTTTGATTCCTCTGTAGTTGGAACACACCCTCCGGTCCCCTTTTTTAAATAGAGGGACCAACAACCCAATCTGCCAATCCAGGGGAACTGCCCCAGATGTCCGCACAATGTTGCAGAGCCACATTAACCAACACATCCCCACAACATACAGAGCCTTAAGGTACTCAGGGCAAATCTAATCCACCCCTGGGGCCTTGTTACCTAGGAGCTTTTTAACCACCTCAGTGACTTCAGCACCAGAGATGGGAGAAATGGAGCCAGGGCCCCCAGGCTTTGCTTCCTTAATGGATTAAGGAGGTCTTCGAAGTACTCCGCCTACCGACATACGACGTCCCGAGTCGAGGTCAGCAGCACACCCCCCCCACTATAAATAGTGTTGGTACTGCACTGCTTCCCCCTCCTGAGATGCTGAATCGTGGACCAGAATTGCTTCAAAGCCCTACGGAAGTCTTTCTCCATGGCCTCTCCAAACTCTTCCCATGCCTGAGTTTTTGCCTCACAACCAGCCGAGCCATCTGCCGCTTTGACTGCCAGTACACATCAGCTGCCTCTGGAGTCACACAGGTCAATAAAGCCCGATAGGACTCCTTCTTCAGCTTCACAGCTTCTGTGGCACCCGAGAGGTGCGATCATCTTAAAAAAAAAACATAAAAACCAAACAGACTGCGGCGATTGTGAGCAGGGCTTTAAAAAGTTTAATAGATTAAAGTCCAATAAAAAAAAGATAAAAAGTCAAGTTAAAAGGGACTTTTAAAAGACGTGCACTTGGCGGGTATAATGGAGGGCACCGTCCATCCCAGCGTTGGATCCTAGTTCCGGCACGCTGTGCGTGTGGGCCTCTCCAGCATAGCTGGCCTTAGCGAGGTCGCCTCCAACACGCGCATCCACCCCAGCGCTGGATCCTCGTTCTGGCACGTTGCGCATGTGGGCCTCTCCAGCGTAGCTGGCCTGCGAGGTCACCCTCCAACACGCGCCTGTGTGCCTCGCTCCATGACGGGCCTCTCTGCACCTCGCTCCGGTGCGCGTCCCTGCACCTCGCTCCGGTGCGCGTCCCTGCACCTCGCTCCGGTGCGCGTCCCTGCACCTCGCTCCGGTGCGCGTCCCTGCACGTCACTCCGGTGCGCGTCTCTCCGGTGCGCGTCTCTCCACCT
>NW_015150575.1:907883-918750 GCF_000732505.1 Cyprinodon variegatus
ACTCTTTCACCCGCTCCGTCCGGCTCCCTCCATGATCGGCCTTCCCCAACCAAACCTTCCCAGGTCCGGTGTCTGTCTCCCCAACCAAGCAGCTGCCTTTTTAAATCAGCGTCCCTGTCGGCACGCTGCTTGATTGGGAACACCTGTGCCGTTACTGTGGGCGTGTCCAGGTGTGAGTGGCAATGTGGCCTCCAAACAAAATCCGAAAAAAAAACATGCAACACACAAAATTAAAAACAAGCAAACAAGTTCAAAAACAAACAAAATCCAAAATTAGAAAACATGCAATAAACTTAACAAAAAGGCCACATTACCACACTTCCTGTCCACCAGTGTGTTCGAGGGTTGCCCCCACAACATGCACCGACAACCTTGAGACTCTGCCAGACGTTCCCAGCAGACCCTCACAATACGTTTGGGCCAACCAGGTCTGACAGGCACCCTCCCCCACCATCGGAGCCAACTCACCACCAGGTAGTGGTCGGTGGAGAGCTCCGCCCCTCTCTTCAATTGAGTGTCCAAGACATGCGGCCGCAGCTCAGATGAAACAAAATAGATCATTGAACTATGGCCTAGGGTGTCCTGGTGCCAAGAGCACATATGGTCACACTTATGCTTGAACATGGTGCTAATCATGGACAATCCATGATTAGCACAGAAGTCCAACAACAGAACACCACTCGAGTTCAGGTCAGGTGGGCCATTCCTTCCAACCACACCTCCCCAGATCTCTCTCTCATTGCCCATGTGAGCGTTGAAGTCCCCCAGAAGAATAAGGGAATCCCCAGGAGGGGCACTCTCCAGTACCCCCCTAAACACTCCAAAAAAGGTGGGTAATCTGAACTGCTGTTTGCCGCATAAGCACAAACAACAGTCAAAACCCATCCCCCCACACGTATGCGGAGGGAGACCATCCTCTTGTTCACCGGGGTGAACCCCAACGTACAGGCACCAAGATGAGGGGCAATAAGTATGCCCACTCGGTCTCGGCGTCTCTCAGCAGGGGCAACTCTTGAGTGGAAAGATGTCCAGCCCCTCTCAAGAAGACTGGTTCCAGAGCCAGAGCCAGGTAAGTCCAACTATCTCTAGTCAGAACCTTTCAACCTTGCGTACTAACTCAGGCTCCTTCCCCACCAAAGAGGTAACATTCCATGTCCTAAGAGCCAGCTTCTTCAGCCGAGGATTAGAACGCCAAGGTCCCCGCCCTCAACTGCCACCCATCACACATTGCACCCGACCCCTTTGGCCCGTCCTAGAGGTGATGAGCCCATTGGAAGGGGGACCCATGTTTCCTCTTCGGGCTGTGCTGCGTTCGCCAGTGCTCGCAAGTCACAAGGTGACAAAACAGTCTAAGCTTATGTTTATACTTTTTATTAAGATCTGAGGGATGAGGAGGACAAATGGGACCTCTTAAAAAATGACTTTCGTAGAGATTTTAGAGAAATAAAACAGTTATTCTACTTGTAGAAAAAGAATGGTTGTTGTTGACACAAAGTTAAAAGTAGTGTTGCTTAATATGGCTAACTGATCAAGCTAAAAGAGGCTAACCTGTTGGTTACTGAGTACAGCTGGTCACAGCGCTACCAAGCTCTCCCCCTTTATATCATGGTCTTGCAGTTACTTTGTTCACCATAAACAGATTTTTTTCAGTTATGTTATCGATCAGGTAAAACTTCATCAGTCATTTGACACACGTCATTTGACTTTGCACGCGGACGGTGCATGATGTTATTATCGTTGTCTGGGCAACCACTATGTTTTACATCATGTGGCAACATTCAGCCAGTCATGTAGCGTAACGTCACTGGCATGACGTGCAGGTCTGACTACCAGAGAAGATCTTGTACCTAGACCGTAAAGAAGTGCTCTAAGTCACATGACCTATTGGGAGACAGATCTGACTCTCTCAAGGTGCATAGGTGATTTTTGTGAAGGGTAGCTCACACAGAGTTGGATTCAGGCCTAGTTCTGTATTTTGACGTTGAAGATTTAAATGGGGTCAAAAATGTATACAGTTCTCCTATTACTGAATATTCACGTCAACTGACCACTAGTTTTTTTCATAATGCATATATGTTTACAATGTCTCATTAATGACCTATGTAAGACCCTCTTTGCTTATTTGATTATGTTTAAAGGATTATGACAGTGTTATTATTATTAAGATGTTTCATGCTTTTTTCTTTTTTACACTTTTATTTCACACATTTATTTTTTATTTCACCATTGAAAGTTTTCCTCTTGAGCCTCATATGGTCTCCACATCATCTTGACTTTAATCCAGTCTCCTCCTCTAACTTGTGGTATGCTTATTTTCCCTTCTTCTATCTAAGAGTGGTTCTCTACAACAAATCTTTTAAAGGCAGGCATTAAGAGGCTTAGTAGAGGCAGTGCTTTAGCAGCCAAAAGGTCACTTTTGCAAATTGGGTTCATTAATCTTTGAACATATGGCAGCCGCAGTGGGACACTCTTCATACACAGACGCAGATTATACTGGGAATAGCACTCGTAGATTAGCTTTAAAAAACGAAAGTCTGGGAATAATAGAGATTCTGCTGACGAAGTTGAGACATGGTTCTCTGAAGTCCAATTGCCAGTTTCACTCATATCAGAAGGAGCTTTTCTAAGCAGTGAGAGGAGGGGGTAGAGGAGCCAAGAATAAAGTTTGACTGAGCTGTGATTATACCATCACAGATGATTATAGTCAGGCATTCCTCTGACCCAGTGCATGACAGAATCTTTCACTTTCTCTTCTCCATTTCTTTTTTTCTCGCTCTAGATATTTAGTTTGGTGCCTGCTCTCTCACAAAACACCTGCTTCAGAGATGATCCCATAGCTTGCACTGGAGAGGCCAAAGAGTTTTCTATATGTTATTAAACTTCAAGGTAAAGGAACATTTTTTAAAATTAAAATAATTTCAGAACATATGATACCTGCAATAAACTTAATCAAATCTGATAACAGCTTTTTCTACATTATCTTTAAAAATTAATCACGTCTAAAATGTGTTTAGGTGCTTTGAAAGTAACACATTTTTGTTTAATTACCGAATTGTTTATCTATTATTGAAACAAAAGAACACTCTTTTAGAGAAATGCTCATGACTTGCTGTCAAAACGGTTTACTATTTTGTAATTTATCTAAGGAAAAGCATGTTTTATCACGGTTCCTGCAGGGTATTAAAAATTCCTAAATTAAAAAAGAAAAAGAAAAAAACGATGATGGTCTTGAAATTTCTTGAATTCAGCCATTTATTGTGTTGAAGAATGTTGGTTTTAACAGGTGGTCATTTTCTTGCACCTATGTAATGCTCACCCAAGATGCAACATAAATAGCTTACTTTATTGTAAGTTTTTAACAACATAGAAAACTCACCACCAGCCAATCAGCTTTTGTGTTTTTGGTGAGTAAACATTATTTAATAATCCGTGTGCAGAAATAGAAGAGGTACTGCTTATATTGTGATGGAAAAATACTAATTTAAGGGCTCTTGCCATCAGTTGAAGCCATTTAATGAGTTGCTCAATCATCTAATTATATACACTACTCAAGTTGAGGGAGGATACCATCCGCTTTCTTAAAAAAATCTTAAAAATCATCACCTTCTTAAATGGCCATCCCCCCATACCATCCCCTGTGACATTTTATCACTGAATGTGTAAAATTTCTGCTATATATTAACAGTAATAACAGTAATATTGCCCTTTCAACATTTGGCGGGCTGTTGGCTTACGAGTAGCCTGAGCAAAATAAATCTAATCAAAGAAGTAGCCTACCATGACTACGAAGCTGATCCCAGTGAGAAATTAGTTCCTAACTGTGTAGGGTCAGTAATATCCGTGCCAGTCCACGGACTGACTGCAGTTCTACTGTAAGGTGCCTTGGTAAAGGTCAATGACCGGTGTATCTGACAAGTAACAACCATACCATGTATATTGCTTTAGGTGAATAGACTATATTAATTAGGCTATGCATGCTTCCAAAAAAAAGAAGTTCCACCATCCCCCTTCTTTTTTTTCACAACCAGACTAGTGGCGGCTGGTCAATAGAGGGCGCTAGGGCGCCGCCCCACCCACCCAACAACCCTGATTAAGACATTAAAATATATATATATATATTAGGGTTGGGAATTGATAAGATTTACATGATTCAGATTCCCTTATCGATTCTGTGAAACGATTCAATTCCTTATCAATTCCCTTATCGGTTCTCTTATCGATTCTGTGAAACAATGAACTTGGTAAGTGCACAGTGACATTCGTCTACCTTCACCTGGGACATTCTATTTCTGCCTGCCTTGGCGAAAACAGAAGGCAGTGAACGGGAGCTGCCAGCCTCTGAGACAGCCAGGCTACCCGTCTCGTCACAGTCATCTAAATCTAATGGAGAATGGAGTTTAATGAAAAAGCATTATTGTACAATTTCGGGAAATAAACTAATCTCCCCCTGATTTAAATAAACAAGTGTCACCTTTCTCTTGCTCCCTGAACTCCGGAGCAACTTTGTAGCATTTTTAGTAACCCACAAAGAGGGGTAGGAAATGGATTTATTTGTAGAAATGGCAAACGTGACAGAAGTCGTGCTGCCCAGAGCGGCTCTGGTGCTGTGTGGAACCGTTAAGAGAATCGTTAAGCGAGCGGCCAAACGGTGCCATGCAATTGGAACACATAGAATCGGTTACGAATAGGAACTGGCTTTTGATTCCCATCCCTAATATACCTTTTTTTTTTTCTGACTTAATTTTAAATCAATATGTAAAATTTTTCGAAATACATTGATGTATATTTTTTAGATGTGCAAGATAAATATTTAATCTTTAATTAGGAGCAAAGGGTTACTTGGCACGGATTGGTGACGTATTTCTGCCCTGGGGCACAAAAATCTTTGCCCATTGGCTCTCATTAAAAGTTAATACATGCGCAGTAGCTCCTCTGCAATACAGAAGTATAGGAGAGCTCGGGGCGCAGATCTGGTGCGCCCTGAGGTGACAGGAACGCCTTATTATGTTGCCTTGACTTCCTGCCTTCTTTTTTAAACATCGGGATGTGACCCAGCATGGATGAAGACAGGTAGGACTGATTTAAAGCACATTTTAGAAAAGGCAAATAAGCATGAAGAATCAGGGAATCATATGAAAAATAATATAATGTAGTGTACTTTTTTTTGGATGTTTCTTCATTTGCATAGTAGCTCTTAAATAAACACATTCTCTGAAAATAAATGGTTTTTCTACATTAAAAAAATAAAACTGACTAATAGCTTCTCCATTATTAATCTGGTGCATTATTTTTTTAGGTTTGTCACTCAATATTGGACCATGCAAAACACAGATTTATCTTCACAAAGCCTCAGAAGTTTAAGATTTATGAAAAAAAAGTAAACCAATATGCGAAATTATGATGTGTTTTTATAATGTTTTTTGTTGTTTGCATTCGTCGTTTGTATACATCTATTTTGTATTTGTAGCCCCCCCTGGAGAAAACTCCACCAGCCGCCACTGTCTATTTGGTTACCAGTTTGTGTTGCTACATTATCAAATCTATATTGAGGCAATACTGGAGGTTTATTTTCCTATGATATTATGTGCCCTTATAACATTGAAATAAAAGGCAGACATGCAATAGTTTGACAGAGGTTATATATTTATATCTATTTATAGATATATGCGCATACAGTAATGTTTACATTTAGACTTCTGCCAATTGTATGTGGCTGGTTTATCTATAAAACTTTTCAAGCATGAGAGTAATATATCACAGAAATATATTGTTATATTCTGGAGTGTTTCTGATAACATACATGATAAAAATGTGTTTTTTTTTAAGGGAATTTTTAAGTGGGAAAGGGAATTGTTTTGTTATACGTGACTGTCAGCCTTGCTGCAGTAGCACTTAAGAGTTCTCACTGTTTTTGATGATTAATGACAAAATAAAAAAAGAGCAACATTTCACATAGTTATATATAAAACTTTTCTTTCTATTCAGGAGGTTATCAGAATTAATTGTTTCTCGTCTATGTAAAGCCAGAAAAATGAAAGAGGCTATTTATAATTCTCCAATATTTATCATCTTATTCAATTTCAGTGCGCAATATCTAGAGGAGTCTGTTGGTTGAAATGATACATTACCACCATGTCTATGTTTCTAGTTTATAATCAAATGAAAATATGACTTACCGTAGTTTGATGGGAATACTTATTTATTACCATACAGAATGTTCCAGAATGTGTTTTACAATGCGTTGCGCCTGTTCCAACAAAACAAAAGACGTTCCAGAGCAGCAACTCTAGTTCACGTCTTGCACTGAATAGCTGGTTCTTCAGAGGGAACCAATAAGTCACTAGTGGCTCCTTCAAGAACAAGGAATTCACTGACATGTCAGTACACTAGAGTCAAACTGATGGTGGGCATTTATAGAAGTGGTGTATTTACAGAACTTTTTTTATCGTTTAAGAGCCTGTTTGTCTGTTAGGATTCACAACAGGGATGAAAAGAACCTCAAGAAGACTGATTCATATGGTTCTGTTCTAATGTTACAGCGTCATGCAGCTGATAATAGTCTAAACTTTTTTTATACATATACTTTAAGAATTGCAATAAAGTTCTTTCACCTCCAACACTCATAGGGCAACAGATTATAATGTTGATTAAATGTACACATATCAATAAACTCTTATTAACATCTATTCACAGTTTTCTTTTGACAGAAGACCAGATGTTGTTGTATGCTTTTAATTTTTGATTTATGTTGTATTAATTATTCCCCATATGTTATAGCTGGCTGTATTGGTAATATCTCATGAAAATGTACTACTTGTTCTACTATAAAACACTATATTGGTAATTCAGCTTTGTTTTCTGCTTGTGGTGTTGTTTTTGTTAAAATTACATTGTCAACTCTTTAAGTCAAAATTCAGAACCTAACTGTGTTCTCCATGTACATCAAATCATGATATTCAGATTTGAAGTGAGTTATAGAAAGAAGAATGTAAGTAAAACTAGTCATTAAAGAAAGCATTAGGATCTGATGAAACTAAAATTTAAAAAATGCCCCATTATAGTCAGCAAAAGTGCAGATGGGATTTGACACTGCTCTTCCCTCCCACGTATGACACATATACACACATTTGCATTCAAAATTAGTATTTCATATTCTATCCACTGGGTGTGTAATGATGCCCGTTATTAAAGTGGGTAATTGTCTTACAGTGGTGCTGTGTTATTGGATCTGGGGGCAGTTCTGCAGACACAGTCGAAGGCAGATGGATGTAAAGTCGCTGAGCGGTGAAATAGGGAGCAGCGCTGAGCACACACTCGGATGATGGTATCAGGATCAAAGAGAGATGCCAGCATTGTGCGGTCTGACCCTCGTGAATGGCATTCAACCCACCTGTTACCTTATCCCCCCTGAGACTCTCACTAACTCAGTCCTTTTGCCTCCTGGAACCAGACACTCAGCTCAGAGGAAAATCTGATAAAGACTCCACACAGCCAGATTCAGGCATCAAAGGGTTCAGACGGAGCGGCACTAAGACAGTCTACCTAGGAGCAAACTGGACCCTTTGATTACAGCATAAGGTTTGGAACAGATTGCATGCATAAAAGGACATCTGAGGATTAAAGGATAATTCTATCATCAGTCACAAAGAAATAAATCATTTACTTTTTACATCTAAAATATAAATACATCTCTGTTTGGTGTCCACACGACTATTCGTGACTTATATGCCAAGCAGCTCATTTTGCCCTATATTGTGAATTTACACCTGGAGCTAAAACTTGCACATGATCTGGATCATAACAAAATGTTTTGCTCTCACTTTCTCCATTCTCTCTGCTTTCTTGTTTGATCAGCAGATCGAGACTTGGAGTGTTTTCCTGTGCTTTTGAATACAGTATAATTCTAAGGGATTTTTTTGAGTCTGACGCTGAGGCTGTCTGTAGTCACTGCTGCCACCCTCTGGTTTACAGGGGAACTGCTTGTTCCGCCAAGTAATAATAAAGAATCCTATAAAAAGTTGTTGCTTCCGGATATTGATATGGATCATCACCAAAATGTAAAGGATTTTTCCTTGGACTAAGGTGCCCTATTGGTAACTTTTTAAGTTATTCTGTACACAGACAGTAAAACAGAAACTTGCCAAAAAACATAACCTTCTTGACGGAGTTAATAAAGCCACCTTGGTTGTTTTTTTGGGAAAGAAAAGTACTCAGGAAGGGGTATGAGTTCTAATTATCCAGCAGTGACCCTTGGTGTAAACAAACAGTCCCATTCTGACATCACCTTTCATTGCCCCTCTGGGTGAGCAAAAACAAACCCAACCTTTTTCACACCATCACAAGCTCTTAGTTAATGCTCGCCACACAAACAACATTAATCCAGATCCTGTCCAGCTGTGCACAGTGTGAGGCTGAGCTGGCAGGAGAAGAGGGACGTGGACAATCCCAACACCCTGTGGTCTGCGCTCTAGCCAGCCAGCTGGTGTCATTGGAGATTTCTGACTTGGACCATAAAGGTGATTTCTGAGTAAAGACTGTGGATTTTTCCACTTCTTTTCAGTGGGTTATTTTATCAGCAGGGGGCTTTCTGAAAGACTGCATGGACAAATTGTTGAGTGGACTGTTCACCTTCAAACTAGAGGTACATCTAACCTTTCTAATTAGACCCATCATAATATGGGTAAGGGTCAGCGAGGCCAGTAACCCAGCAGGGAGCCTGATGGTGTCACATTTTCATGTATAGAGCAGAAAATAGGGCTACAATTTATCATACTTGTCCAGATTCAGCTACTTAAAAAAAAATGCTGTTTTTTTTTTTTCAGTAGGAAAACATGTGCCCATAGGAGGAAAATATCGCATACAGAAGAGCTGCTGTTTTCAAACATACAACCCGCAGGAATGTGTTCAGTTTTTTTAAATCAAGAACCACTTTGTGGATTAGCTGTGCTTGCTTGTGCAGTTAAATATGACCTGTATAAACACCATGCTGTTTTTTTTAAGCACAGTGGCACACTTCTTTGAGTATTTACATAGTAACTTGAAAAGCCATGTTATTTCCTTTTTTGTGAGACCAAAGGCAGCCGAGACATGAAAAACAGGTCTCTCAGTCCTTCCTGTGGGAAAAGTTTTTCCTTTGCCAATAACCACATGCATTTTACCACTACAGGGTCAAAGCCAGGATTTCCTTTTAGAAAAATAAATGGTGGGCTTCAATTCACTGATTTCTTTATTTTTTCAAAGTCAAAATAGGTAGGACAAGGAGGAAGCAGTGGTGTCTAAAAGATTGGTATATGAGATTAAGTTGTTGAGTTATTAAGCAGAGAGCTATGAAAAAAACATTTGCATGTTCCTGTAGACTTCTTCTTTTTCGGTTTAGTAGCAGAGTCAATGACTAGATCTCCAAACAGATTTTAAAATCAGACAAAGATAACCTGATTGAATAGAAAAAAACGGTTTGATGATTTCATTCTTAAAGGGCAACTATATCCAAACTTGGCCCTCATATGAAAACGGTAATCACCCTCTAATCTCTTGGGTAAGTTAAAAGTCAATAACTTTGTAGAGAATGCATAGTTGTCTGAATTTGTGAATGTCAGTCTATAAACGTGTCGCTATTCAATTTGCAAGGGCTGGTTATACTCCCGCAGCAGTGTGTCGCAGTGAGCTTGTTTCAGGTATGAGGCAGATATTTTTGATTTATGCTATGCCCAATTTTGAGGCGTGGTCTGGGCTATGTTATTCCACACCACAACACAAGAGAGACAATCAAGAACTAGCTGTGGGTCTAGATGTGGCCTAGGCAATGTGGAAGGGGAAAAACGCAAGCGGCCAGTTTGTGTGACAACGGAGGGACGTGAGGTTGAAAAAGAGCAGGGATCCAGTGGAAAAAAGTGTTCTTGTGCACCTCGCTCTTCTAGGTGGTCATACAAACAAAACAAGCCAGCAACGTACAAAACATGAAATATGCATAGTGTAGAGCAGATGTAGATTTAACCAATCAGAGGCCTCCTGTCTGCGGCACTGTCTGTGCTCAACTACATTTTTAAAAGAGGTGCACCAGAGTGGTTTCTGAGCATAAACCAGCCTATACATACATTTGACATTAGAAATTTTATCTGTTAGAATTGAGGTTAAGAAGTTATGAATATAAGTTACGTTGTTTTAACGTAACGTTGCACCAATACAGTTACACAAGAATCAATCACAAATTTACAAGTATGAAATTCAAACCTGTGATGACGTCGTTACTCGTTAACAGTTAACAGTAATAAAGCACCTGAAAGTTGTTCACCAGCCACCTTTAAAAGAAGACTAAAACAGAACATTTTATTGTGCATATGTTGAAGACAATATTTCAGGAAAGACATAGTTTGATAACTGTTTTTGTCTTCTTCCATTTTTTAGCGTGTAACGATGGTTGGCAAACCATATTAAGATGTATTACTACCACCAACTTGTAAGCAGTATAACATTTATCTTACCCCATCCATTCAAACAAAATAACTGGTGTCCTCCTTGGCAGTAATGGGTACATTGCTGTGGGAGATATTGCTTAGGGTGACCATATTTTCATTTGGGAAAACCAGGACACCTTGGAGCGGCGGGGGGGGAGATGGGGGGATTTGATTGAAACAAATGTCTCATCATCGGGATTTGCTCCGTGATCAGAGGAAAGGGCAGGCTACTTGGCGCAAAACAGTGGTGAAAATTGGAAGTTCAGTTTAATATAATACAACTCTGTGAATAGTTCCTGAAATGAATGAAAATAGTTGTTTTAATGGTTACAGAGTCAGATATGTGGCGGTAATGTTTGGTTTATCTAAAGGTTTTTATCTGTTACTGTGTAAATGGGTTTGGCTGTAATTTA
>NW_015150575.1:919762-948090 GCF_000732505.1 Cyprinodon variegatus
ATGAAGGCTAATCATGTTTTGAGTGTACTATTCCTTTAAGCATAAGGTCAAAAATTATTGTCGGACATTCGCCCTTCAGGATTCACGGTTCTATCTACTATGACAAACTGTCCTTGCCTGGAAGAAGTAACTTAACCTCAGACCTTACAATAACATCCCAATATCTATCAGACTAGCAATATAAGGTTGTTGTTATTTTGTTAAATGGTTCAAACATTCCAAGAGACTTCACATTTGTCTCGTCAGTCCATAAAATATTTTATCTAAAGTTTATGGGTTATCAAAATATGGCCTTTTTTTAGTTCTCTTGGTCAGCAGTGGTTTTGGCCTTGGAGCTCAGTAATGAATACCATTTTTGCACTATCTCTTTCTTATTGTTGAAACAAGAGGGATAAGTCACCAATGTTCTTAGGGTCAATTTGTTATTCATTCCTGGGACAATTTACCAGAGCTCTATATTTTCACCATAGGTGGGTGTGGATCTCCAAAGTCCGACATCCTTAGAAAACACTTTTTTTTCTCAGGCAGATAGATATGAATAACTTGTTTTTTGTTTTACTAAATGTTGTCAGACAGGCTCTTTTTAGAAAAATAAATCTGACCTGGGTATAACTGAGCCAACAAATACAGTTAATTACAGTAAGTGAGGTATTATGTCACCCTTTTTTTATGATCTGAAGCATGTCTGTAAGATGGTGTAGACGACTCTACATTAGAGGAACATTAGTCAAATATTTCTTTTGCAGTTTTACAGAATTAAGGTTTTGTAAAGTGCCCTTCATCAGCTCTACACCGACGTCACATCCTTCATGTCATCTCCATCGTCTTATGTCTCTCGAATGGCAGTCTATTACTGCATATTAGCAGCAGAGTGAAGCAGGCAGATAAGGGAGGCTGTTGATCAAACACACAGACAAATCACCAGTGACAGAAACACACATTTGTTGCTCAGCATTTAGCTTTGATCTCCCACTCTGCCAAGAGCCAAGAAGAAGGAAATCTCAGCCTTTGAACTGGAGCTTTTCAGTCGAGGTATTTCTCCAATCTTACGGAGAAGTCTGCAAACGCTTTACTGAGTCATACGACTTTCTGCTCCACAACCAATTCATGCAAGAAGGCTGAGGACTAATACAGGGTAGGGCACAGTCTTCAATACTGTCAATGAAACAGATACTGTTAATGCTCAGTGTTTAAGATTTGAGGGCTCAGATGGCATCAATAGAAAGGAAATAGTCATTGAAATTACTTTCAAGTTTATGCAACAGCATGCTTGTAAATAGTCCCAGAGTAGTATTATAGAGTTATACCAACAGGTTGGGACTAAATCCCTGAGATCAGCTTATGTTTCACAGGAAATATATAGCACACACAGAATGATCTGATCAACTTTTAGAGTTAATCTTCGGATCTCTGATGTACACTGATCTCAGACGTGAGTTTATTTGTGTCTCCTTGCAAATACGTGCACAAATGTGCATCCAGTTACAAACTGACAGGGGGAGAGGATAACAGTTTTTGCAGCATATTAATAACGGATACATGGCAGCTGTGTCTAAGCTGTCAGCCATGGATCATCTCATTTCCTGAGCGGACTGGTCTAGGCCCCCTGTGTGTTATTACAAACAGCCCAGATCATGTGACAGCGGTGGGAGATTACTGCAGAAACTAATTGAGGCTGCTCCTTTGTTCTCTGCTGGAGAACAGTAGAGTGACTGTTTGGTCAGGCGGTCTGATACTCGACCCTCCTGTGTCCCCTGCAACCACTAAATGGCCATAACAAACAAAGACCCTGTGAAAGCTAACGGACCTGGCCAGACTGCATAGAGTTGAGCCGTTCATCTATAGACATGAGAATTTTCTTTGTCTTGGATGTATGGAATAAGACTTAATATAGAACCATGCACCTTGCACTGCATTACATTGGCCAGCTTATTCAGGAGATTGTGGACATCAAACACAAACAACTCTTGAGTTATGGATCTTGCGTAACTGGTTGGTGTGATGTTAGTACCTAATAGGCCACTGTTGATTACATCCTCTTCCTTATCTCCTGGCTCCACTGCATCATTCGTGGGACATGATGCTTTGGCTGCTTTGTACAATATCTGCCCCACCTGTAGTTCACCAGCCTTGGCATACTACCATCCTGTGGCTTCTATTACCAACAGTACAATAAAGCTGAAGAGTGGCCAACTCTAACTGCTGCTACATGCAAGCTCCTCACACAGAAGCAACTGTCAGCTCACATTTGCCCTGAGTGGACCAGTATGGTTGTCACACAGAGCTATTATTATGATTCAGCCCAGGGTCAGCCTGGGACTTCAGGGTGAGACAAAGTGATCCTTTTCCATGCTGTTTTTCCATGCATCAGCATCCTGTCAGGACTCCGCCAAGAAAATTTCACATTAAGAGTTGCAGAAAATCCCTTCTGACAGGTGAGACATGCAGGAAGTCACATATGTAGGGGAAAAAAATGTTTCATGTTTTACCAAAAAGATTGAAAGATGTGAAGGCCCAAAATGTCCTTTTCAACACTTGACCCCTATAGTCTATCCTGCTCACACATAGCATAAACCGCTAAATACACAACAGCAGAATCCAAAGATCAAGGAAATGGCTTCAGACGCAGACACTGGGGGAAGGGGCAGCAGTATTGTGTTTCCACAGGACATAAGTCTCAGTGTTTGAATCTGCTGTTGGCCCCAGGCATAGCCCCTTTTCCAATCTAGTGCCAGTGCCAAAGCAAGCACAGGCGCCGAGGCTGGCAGGACAAGTCCAATAGCACTTCCACACGTGGGAATCTGAGAGCCACTTTGCTTTTAAAGCTTGGCCTGTTGTGCTGCATCTCTAATGAAATACTTAAGGCACCAATAAAGTAATAATTTTGAACACTCCTGAGTCAAGTGGCTCTCTTGTTTTTTAAATAATGCACTATGTGTGAGTCTGGTGGATTGATTGTGAGCCCTTCAGTGTGAGCAAACTTCTCAAACATCACTATGGATTTTTGAAAACCTAAAATGATAAACACCACCTTGTTTTCGTATGAATGTGGCTTTATGGTTGCCAGGCTGTTTAATATCAACAACCAACAACTCAAATACTTATACTTAGATAGACTTTATTGTCATTTTGTACTCACAGAGTGTATCCAAAACAAAATTTCATTCAGTACAGCTTTAAACAAATTTGCATTCTTATAGTGCAGCAGTGATAAACTGTAAGAAGAAGTGATAGAATGTAAACATAAGATTGGTATATGATTTACAGTTTCCAACATTCAATCCAAATACAGGCATGGGAAATCTGTTGGTACCCAAGGTAAAATGTGGAAGCTGCCTTAAAATCAGTTAATTAAATAGTAGAAAAATCTTATGCAAAAAACATTTAGAAGAATCAAAATTTCTACTTAGGCAATTTTTTTCTCTTTTAAGAAGAAAAAAATACTATGTAAAATCATGTGTATTATCCCTGTTTTTAATTGATCATAAAACTGTATTTATAACTAAATAACTAATTTGTAAATATTTTTCAGTCATTTCATGTTTACTTGCCAGTCTAAACAAACTGGATTTTTCTTCTTCCTATTCAACCAGTTGGTATATAATTAAAAAGTCAGATTAATTTCACAGTGCTATTAATTTCTTGTATTAACAATTAGAGGTAAAAGGTGTTAGAGTTGGGGAGAGAAATCACAATAAGCGACCAAACGAATCAGTACAAGTGTAATTTTATTAACTATAAGTTATATGAATTCACTAGTTAAAAAATGAGTGATGAACAGCAGTCGGTTAAGCTTTTACTTCCCTTGTTAAAAAAAATTGAGGTGTTTGAATCAACAGACAGAATACTCTGTAGGCCACTTAATAAGTTTTACTAGTTATCAGATTTTATCAAACTGTAATTAAACCAACGTTTCATGAAAATTGTCTTTTTTTTTTCATTTAAAAAACATGAAATCATAACATTTGAGTAAATAAAAACCTTTATTTCTTTACCTCCATGGTAGCTTTCTGGTTGGCATATTTTTCAGCCAATAAGAGGATCATGAGTCCATCTTTTTAAGTCTCACCTTTTGTGAGGAAGTCTCAGCTCAGTGATCCATTAAAAAGATTGACTTCCTCAGAAGAATGAGAGAAACTCACTCTAACAAGCCTGGATGCTTGGATGTAGTTTTTGGAATCCCATCCAAGCCTCAGTAGCCCAAGTCTCAATATAACAGCGAATGGTTGGAGGTTCATGGTGAATTACAAGAAAGAAAAAGCAGAAAAAACATATATATTTTTTTAAGAAACATATCTTTTTTTTTAAGAAGGTTTGTAGAATTAAAAGCAGGGATCGGTGCAGGTTTACTAACATTGGGTGTTGATAAAATCATAACAAAGTAATTTCAACATTGATGTTTGGCCAAGATGATGAAAGTGAAAAGCCTTATGGCGTATTTCTCAGATGCTCAGGCACCCTCATCTTTATTCTTGTTATTCTTCTCCTCTTCTTCTAATATATAGTTGCAATACTAGTTACAGTAGCTTTTTAAGCCAATGATCTATACATACTGCCAAAGCCATCTGACCTTTGGTTGGCAACTCCAAACTAAAATTAATCAAGGATGGATAAATAGCCACACGAAATGTCCTGAAAATATTCCAATGTTTCCAAATCCACCAAAACACTTTGAAATATCTCAGACATAAAATTTGGTCACCCTTGACAATAAGTGAGTATGATAAGCACTAGAAAAGAATCACATGAAAATGTCAAAGCATATCCAGCCTACACAATGTTTGTGTCCACAACAGAAAAAAAATCTCACACAGCAGTTTATCCAAGACCTCCCAAGGCCTCCTCTCTGTGCTACATGATTGGTAAACAATAAATTCTTGGCAGGCTGTAATTAGAAATGACAGACTGGATTACCTTGAGAGAAATGAGAAGTTTAAAAATGTTACAGCTACACCCACCAAAAAAAATAATTGGTTTTTGACTGAATCCCCGGTGCCACAATTATCAGTACACCTGCTGTCAATGCGTGCAACCCCCTTTAATCTAAGAGCAAATGCAGCCTGTAACACATTGCAACATGAGGGCTCTTTACCCATTCCTCTAAATTGTCCAGGGATCAGAGTCCTTCCTTATGTTCACCTCAGTTAAAATCAACCTAACTATTTGCTATAGAATTTAGGTTTGTTTGCCGTAATGACGATGAAAAAAAAATCTGTTTTTTTTTTTTGTGTGCGTTTGCTTAGCGAAACATTTCTCTGATGCCTTGGTTTCATTATTTTTTTTCATATTTTTTGTTCAAAATGTGTTAATTTCTTAAAAACACCCAAATAAGGTTCTAAACACTTTTGAAACACACACAATGTCACAGATCCTCCCTACCATACTTAACATTAATTATGAAAATATCCTGCTTTTGGTTTCATACCAGTAGCTTTTAAAATTTTGTTCTCTGAGAATACCCTATTGCAAAAAAGGATTAATCTTTGCAAAGTTGAGGTACTAAATTTCCTGCATGTATAAATTGTAGGTGTTTTTGGAATTGCACATTTGAAAATACTAATGGGCTCAAATGATACTGATAAAAACTAACCTGAACAGTAAAAATTAATTTAACTACTAGCTGCATGTTTGTATGTTTCTGTGCACCAGATTTCCTGAACTGTTACTTCCTCTCTTTCCAAGATTAGTTCCATTTTACAATGTTGTTACTAGCCTCGTTTGAGAAATTACCACAGTAACATATAAAGTAATTTTCAGAGCAGACATCCGCTAATTTCCTCCGCTCCCTTTGGCTCCCCAGCCAACAGGACGGATGATGATTATTCAAGCTGAAAGATCCAGACTCAGTGGACCGAATGGTAATGTATCTGAAACATGAATCCATGTCTAAGCCTGTATCACCCCTCTCTTCTCTCATACATTATTAGAACTGCACTACACTGATTCCAACACACGGGTAACCTAAAGTGATTTGTTATTTCACTTCCAATAAAGTTGGTGGGTTAGAAACACAGAGAAAATGTGCATAGATGTGAAAAGTTGAGGCTGTGATATCTGTGATTAATTGACTAGATAAAAAAGATACGATGAACCATTTTCTGACATCCTCCTTGTCTCATGTATACGTATTTTTAAGGATGTACCCCATTGGACTCGTTGGTAAGTGTACATACACATCTGTTCATATGCTTATAAAAAAAAAGATATAGACACTTAGAAATATTAAATCTATGCTAGGGTTCAATATACAACTGATACAACTAAGTGATATAGAGTACTTAGCAGAGTAATAATGAAAAATAAACTGATGTGGTAAAGCGTGAATTATGGCTAACTTGTATCCAACATTTTGAATGGTGTTGAGAATACTTCCTTGGCACACTCTGCAGTTCCCCGTACCAGGTAAGCATTATTAAAAACATAAAACCAATCTAAGTTTTTTTCGTTCATTTTTGAGACACCTGTCATTGTTCATCCTTTTTTTTATGTCAGTGTATCTAGATTCTAAAGTCTACGTCTAGCTAGATAAGTCTAGACATTTGTTCATTATCTGGATTATTTGCTGCTTTTAACTTTGTCTTGTTTTTTTTTGTTTTTTATAATTTCTCTTCATTTAAGCTACACCTGACCTGGTGTAGATGTGTCTAGCCCATTCACCTTCCTGGCGGTGTTTTTTTGTTGTTGTTTTTTTTGCCTGTGCGTTTACTTTGATAATTTAGGCAAGGCAAACCAAGGCAAGTTTATTTGTATAGCACAATTCAGTATATGGACAATTCAAAGTACTTTAAATGAAATGGATAAAATAGAGGAAAAATAAAAGCGGAATAAAAGAAAATAAAGATAAAAAAAAACGTGTAAACAAATTAAACAATAGGACCACAACCATAGTCGCATAGCGATAACCTGGAGGGGCTAACGCCATACCGCGGAGAAACAAAGAATTCAGCGGTAAGACTTGTGGTGGCAGGCTTTGTGTTTACATCAACAGCAGCTGGTGTAAAAATGCTGGATCAGTCGCCAGCTTCAGCTCTCCAGACATCAAGTTTATGTCAACTACAGACAGTTCTATCTGCCTAGAGAGTTTAGTGTGATCAGCATTACTGCTACTTATGTGCCCCCCAGCACTAATACAAAAGAGGCCATGAAGTTTCTATACCAGGCTATCTCTGAGCTCAAATCTGCATACACAGAGGGCGTTTTCACCATTGCTGGGGATTTTAATTACCAGGCTAACTTGAAGACTGTGCTCCCTCATTTCCACCAACATGTGGACTTTGCAACTCAGGGTGATAACACTTTAGACCTGGTTTACTCTAACATCAAAGATGCATTCAGAGCAGCTCCCGCCCCCACCTTGGGTCATCAGATCACTTCTCTGTCAAGCTAATTTCTTTATACAGGTCCCAGCTGATCAGGGCTAAACCAACAGTATAAGAGGTCCGAGTATGGTCTGAAGGTGCCATGGAAAAACTCCAAGACTGTTTTGAATGCTCTGACTGGAACATATTCAAGGGTGCAGCAACCTATGACAATATATCAAATATAAATTAATATGCCATGACTGTGTCAGCCTACATCAGCAAATGCATTCAGGATGTCAGCATCACAAAGAACATCACCATCCAAGCAAACCAACGACCCTGGCTGAATGGGGAGGTTTGGAGATCACTGAAAGCATGGAAGTCAGCTATTTGGTTGGACTCTGATGTCATCAGTCTAAGCACAGGCTCCCCTCAGGGCTGCGTCCTGAGACCCCCGCTGTCCACCCTGATGACACATAACTGCGTCCCCAGGTTCACCACCAATCAAATCATGAAGTTTGCAGATAACACCACGGTGTTGGGTCTCGTCAGAGACGACAACAACCAGGACAACACAGAGGAGGTGGAGCAACTGGTGGAGTGGTGCAGAGACAACAACCTGATCCTGAATATGGAGAAAAAGAAGGAGATCATTGTTAACTTCGGGAAAAATTGGCTTAGCCATACTCCACTGCTCATCAAACGGTCAGCTGTAGAGGTGGTGCACATCACAGACAACCTCACCTGGACTGTAAACACCACCTCATTGGTCAAAAGGGCACAAAATCACATGTACTTCCTGCGGAGGATGAGGAGAGCCAACCTGCCCCCACCTTTCCTCTCAACCTTCTACAGAAACACCATAGAGAGGTTTCTGACCAGCTGACTCACTGTATGGTGTGGGGGCTGCAGTGTATCAGACTCAAAGAATGTGCAGAGAGTTGTGCAAACTGCAGAGAAGATAACCGGGGATCCTCTTCCCTCCATAAAAGACATATCATCCCAGTGCTTTGTGTCGCGAGCCCCTAACATCATAAATCACCCCTCACTACCCCACCATGGACTATTCTTGCTACTGCCCTCTGGGAAGAGGCATAAAAGCATCCGATGCAGATCCAACAGATTCCGAAACAGCTTCTTCCTCATAGCCATCAGACAGCTGAATATTGAAAAGAAAAGCTGAATTCCAAGTCATATCTCAGTCTTATGTTTACATTTGATAACATGTTTACATTTGCCCACTGCTGCACTTTAAAAAATGGAAATGTCTTGAGAGCTGTACTGAACGAAATTTCATTTGGTATACACTCTGTGTGTACAAAATGACAATAAAGTTTGTCTAAGTCTAAGTCATAAACTAATAGTACCCCAGTTAACTTCAACAGTCAAAGGCAGCTCTAAACAAATGGGTTTTTAACCTTGACTTAAAAGAACTCAGACTTTCAGCCATTTTAAACCCTTCTGGAGGTTTGCTCCAGATAAGCTGAGCATATAGGACCTAAATGCCTCTCCCTAGAAGACCTGAGTGGTTGATACACTGACTGTGACTTTTTGGACTGTGGGAGGGAGCCGGAGAGAACCCACGCATACTCAGGGAGAACATGCAAACTCCATGCAGAAAAAACCCGGGCCGGGAATCAAACCCACAACCTTCTTGCTCAGTGGCTGCACACTGCTCCACTGAGCAGACATTATATATTGATGTGCTGATCAATTCAGGGATTTATAGAATAACAGAGGAATTTTAAGGTCTGTTCAATAGGCTAGAGGGAGCCAATGGAAGGACTTCAAAACCAGGCTCATATGCTCTACTTTCTTAACCTGACAACAGCCAGATGCATGTCTCGCTCCGCCTAGCTCCACTCACATACATCTGGGAACCCGCTCATTGAAAGTGATTTCCCCAACCGAATTTATGGTCTGTCCAATCTGGACGCAGGGCTGGTGTGTCCTGGAGTGGAGAAGCGACCGTGAGATTCCAACAACAATGGCGGAAGCAGGCGTTAGCATTGATGCTGCTATTTCTTCTGTGTTGTCTAATCTATCTGATATTGTTTCATTAAAAGAACATCAGAGAACGGCTTTGAAGGCTTTTGTTGGTGGAAACGATGTTTTCGCCCTTCTTCCGACCGGATTTGGCAAGAGCTTGATCTACCAAATGGCTCCTCCTCTCACAGCGTCACGGGTTAGCTTCGGTGTGAGTGGTTGAAATAGCACGTCAATAAAGATGACAGACAAGTGGCTTATCCAATCATATGCAAGGAGTTTTGATAAGGCCCATCCTTCAGTAAAGGCAATTCCTATGGCGGGTTCCCAGATGTATGTGAGCGGAGCTAGGCGGAACGAGACATGCATCTGGCTGTTGTCAGGTTACTACTTTCTTAGTTTTAGGGAGAACACTGGCAGCTGCATTTTGCATCAGCCATTGTTCTCTGATAAACTTTATACTTTAAGCTGTATACTTCAAAGGTTTGGGCTCAATGATAGAAGTTTCAGTTGTTGTCCCCTTCTCAAACAAAAAATTGCTCTTTTTTTTATAGATAACACTACAGATTATGCACTTAGCTGTTTTGGATTCTACAGGAACACAATAATAAATTTACTGCTGTAATATAATAAGTACCGAATCACTGTTTCTGTATGTTTCTGTGCTCCACATCTAATATCTTAATCCCCAGTAGGTCACAGCAAAATGCTGCTAATACTGATCCAGGTTTGGCTGATGACTTCTAGTGTTAGAAAAAAGGTTTTCCTTTTTATTGTTGACACATACTTGCTCAGGATGAGGGATGATTATCACGTTTTCTTCTTGGAACTGTTGGCGTATTTAACCTAATTTGACACCAGTGTTTAACATTAAGGATTAAAGTAGAGAGTATGTAAAGGAATTTAATATGTCTAACTGAGATAATTTTGCATGTGACTTGTGCCAATATTCCTCAGGATAACACAATATTCATAAAGTAGACTTAAAATAAATAATTTCTGTGATATCCAATAAAATACTAATAATCATGTCAGAAGCATTTATCTTTCAATATCATTAGCTCAAAAGAAAAAGAACTGACAACAGATGGGTTTAAAACCACTTAAGTTTCCCATCCATTACCTTCTCTAAACCTTTTGAGCTAATTGGAGAATTAAATTATTTGATATAAGAGGCTCAACAGACACATCCACCTGCATCGTGGGTAATGTTACACCCTTAAAGCAACGCTAATGCACCACTACATACACCTGACCCCTTTAACCATTGCTCCCAGAGGCACTTTCATTACTGCATTGATGTGATATGAACCAGTTGGTGTTTTACACAGATTGGATGCATTAAAGCCAATCTGCTCATGGACGCAGATAAGTGACAGAGGCAGTTGGAGCAAATTCAGAGCTATACTTCTGATTCATTATCATTAACACTGACCATTTAGCAGCACAGTAAAAGGAAATGCTCCTTATTATGAGCAATATTGTGATTGAGCTGATTAGTATGCTAAGGGATACTGAAGTGCATTTGTTTATTTACGGCTGGCTGGTTTCTGATTACTCAGTGTTTGACAAGAAACAAATTTACAGTAGTGCCAATTATTGAGAAATCATCCAGCATAATAAAAAAATAACAGGGCTTTGATGGTTTCTCTCAGGAGACTGATTGTGTCAGACTGATATCAGAGCACTTGTCAGATGACACATACTGCTTTTTCTGAACACATTTGATTACGTTGGTAAATTATTTTTATTCCTTGTGGAGTTCCTTTGTGGAGGCACAGTAACTCAACATTCACATCGAAGTCAGATTGAGGTTTTTTATCTTTTCAAGCAACTGTGGTGACCAGAACATCTTCTTACTTTAGACTAAAAATAAATCTTGCATCATTTTTAGGTGCATAAGTGCCCTGTAATGCTGACAAATCCCATCAGTAAAGTGAAGGCAAAGTTTGCTGCATTAATGGAAGAATCAGCTTTGATATATGATGACCAAATAGAATATGAATCAAGCAGGGAAATAGAGAGTGAATTAGCATCGAGACGGGTCTCCTCCCCCAGCCTTCTGCCAGCCTCCCATCATTCATTATGATGATCTATGGCTGCTCTTTATATCCTGACTTGATATTTCAGAGTCATGTGAGGTGTGGATCATTAGGGAAAGCTTTTACCATTAATAAGCAGACGTTGTTTACATGACTAATACTCCAAGAGGCAATGAGGTTGAAGTATTTAGAGCAGGACATTCATCTTCCCCACACCGGTAAATATCATCCAATGCTATTGATATTTGCTGCCGTATAAGAAAATATGTCTGATGTAGAAGGACTTCCTTGTATAAGGCCATGTTAGAGGAGAAAGGAGGTTGAGGGAGAATTTTTTTTCTTCATGAAGCGAGACCGATAGACCCAGTATTCAAGGTGAGACAGACAGAGGGAAAATTCAAAACGTTTATTAACACAAAACACATAATGGCTGCTGTTGATCCACAGACCACAGAGGCTGCAGGGGGAGGAGGGGCAACACCCAATCACTGGCACTCTGGAGGGAGAAACAGGTGAGTGACCACGATCATCTGAAGGGAGATGATTATCTGAGTGAGCGCTTACCTGGCTGTTCAGTCCCATCAGGTTAGGGATACAGATATGACAGGAACAGTTCTGGAATCCAGGAGTCTGCAGCCCAGCCATGGGTTCCGATCCACACAGGAACAAACACATCCAGGGTTCCAGGAATCCACAGAGCATTAAGGCAGGTTCAGATTTCCATGATTTCAGCAACAAGCTCAGACAGAAACACACAGATGCAGACAGGCAGACTCAGAGGTTGAGGGAAAGAAACAAGGCAAGGTACAAGGATAACTGCGAAACTTTAAACTGGTTTCCACCTAGGAGCCAGGATTATGGGACTTTAAACTGTACTACACCTAGGAGCCAGGATTACGGCATTTAAACTGTGCTTCACCGAGGAGCCAGGACATGATCAGGACACAAGACAAACACCAAAACCCTCTCAACCCACTGGCCTCCTGGGACGGGGACTAGAATCTTGGAATAAATTAAAACTAACAAAACAAACATACAACAAACATCAAACAAAATCTGGCCCTAATTGCTGGGCTGAGCTGAATGTAAAGCAACAGACGCAGGTTGATAAGATGTGTAATGATTAGGAACTGGGCAGAGTTAGCGCAGGTGAATGAAATTAATAATTAAGGTCAGCTATCAGGGCAGATCATGACAAATGAAGGTATATATGGCTACAAAGAACTAAGATTGCTTAGTACTAAAGTCTAGAAGGTGGAAAATTTTGAAATCATCAAAGATTAAATATACTAGATCAGAACCTGAAATGGAAGGCTAAAAATACATCAGGATTTGTATGTACTGGTGTGTAATTAGGTCTGAGAAAAGGCTAATTAATGTCAATACAAAGTGATGAAGTGAATGATTGAGGATCCAAGCGATAATAATATATTTCTCATCCAGGGCTTCACCTGTGGAGGTTAATCTAACTACTTAATAAGAAAATTGACACCTACTGACCCAGTTTTACTCACTTTAGCTAATTTGTGAAGTCTCTACACAACAATTTTCTCTGAGATACACTAAATAAAATATTAAAAAAGACAGAGAAAAATGCTTTCACAGTATAAAAGAGCTATTTAGAGAAGGTGCTGTTAGCATGTCACTTTGTCTGCTGAGGTACAATCTAGTACTTTGGCCACTTAAAAATGAAAACTATTATGTTATGATTGGCTCTTTTTGATCTATTTCGAAATAAAGGAGGTTGTTTTTGTGCAGTCAATAGTTATTGGGAGGTTATTTTTAAATAAAATTTAGTACTTGACTGATTATTTCATTCTCATCAGGGTTGCAATGGTTACAAGAATATCTACCGTACTATTCAACTGTTTCCCAATTGGTCCATGTTAGTCATTCTATACTGTTCATGCGCACTCACTGAATGTAAAACATTACGATGGCAGTGTATCTTAAAAGAACTAAAGTTAAAGGTTGTGTCCCTTAGTCTTTTTCCTAACAGCATCATGTAAGTAAAAAAAAAAACAATTAGCAGCATTTACAAAGGCTACAACAATTAGAAAGCTCTGCCTGTAAAGCACTGAGTCATTCAGTGCGTCTCAAATCCTAATAAACCTGCGAAATTAACATAATACCACTCTCTTAAAGAGATCAGTGCTGCCAGTTGGCTTTGTTGTACATGTCACTGTTGAGGTTTAAAGAGTCTCTCAGTTCCACAAGACAATCATATGTCTTCTCTATCTGTAACTGTGTTAAATTCCAATTATGTGCTTGTTCTCTCTGTAATAGAGTAGCCCATAGGGGAGAGGGAAAAGAGACCACAATAGTGAAGTGCCAAGGAGGGACACATTTTGAATCCTAATGTTTCTGTATTAGCCAACACAACACTAAGGTAGTTTTGTTTTTATTTCCTCATCTAAACAATTGAAGATGTGATTTCACCAAGGCAGTTATCCGTACTATATCAGCCTTCTTGTCTGAATCCAAAATAGGAAAAGAAAGTGGCTTAACTTGTCAACCCTTTAGAGAACAATGTAATTAACTGCCTCTGATGAACAGCTCAATCTCCAAAGACGGTAGGAGAATGCCCTGATTGGGTTGAAGAGCTCCAAAGTGGGTGTAATATCTGTCTGTAAGAAGAAAAAAAAAGTAGCAGAAAAAGGAAATGGAAGAAACCTGGCAACTACAGCATGTGCAATATCTCTTTTTCTGACTTGTCCATGAATGCAACCTTGCAAGTTTGCCTCACATTTTTTTACACATTTAACTGTCATTATAGATGATCAATTTGAAATATAGTTGGGCTTTTTTTAAGCATTGGCAGAGTGGTCTCATATGTGAATCCAGTGGTGCCACAAAACACAGCAGCACATTCTCCTGCACCCCTCGAGGATTCATATCTAAAACAGATTGTGTGCGTTATTTCTGTCGCTACCAGTGACGTTGGCATTCAGCATCTGGGGAATGGCTTCTCATCCTCAGTGTACATGCTTACACAATACCTGCTGTAATTGGAGACAGACTGCGTCATCATTACTGTACACAAGGACAACTTTATGAGTCTAAAAATTCCTACTAGACAAGTATTGTGGGAAATTACTCATCAATCTAATCTACTTTACTATTCTCTGGGCATCTCAAATTTGTATTCCCTATGGGCTTATTCCATTTTTTTATGTAATGTTTTAAACTTCTATGGAATTGGTAATGCCACTGAAGTTTTAGCCACAAAATCAATTTAAACAACATTTACAAAGAGCAATTTTCCAATTTTGAATAAACCAAGTGTGTCTTACTGGGATGCCGCTTTTTATGTTCATACTCAATTGTTCTCCTCTTGACTGCGGGGATCAAATGAAAATTCATGCCTGGCTAATTACATCCACAATCAGGCACATATCTACACCCCACATGCTGGATTTCTGTAGATGTATAAAACCTCACTAGTTCATCACCATATTAAAGTGAAGAGGGGAATATTTGAAGTGCAGGTGTGGAATTTTATGAGTTATAAAAAAAAAACATATGTCAGCTCTCTCTTTTTTTTTTTTTTTGCTTTGAATGAGCATGACTTTATTACAATCCGTTATAGGGGTCAAGAGTAAATTTCTTTACAATTTCAAAGTTCCTCCACTTCTCTCTCCTATTCAGCCTCGTCACCTACATTCCGGACATGAAGCATTTTCTTTCAGTGCTGCATTACTTAACTCAATGGATGAACAAGAGCTAGAAGAGATATTCGGGCTTGTGATGATGCTTCCTTGATTTTAGGGGGAAGTATCCTAACATCTTTACTGGACTTTCTAAAATAAACAACTCACAGATCATGTTATTTAATTTTTACACTTTTAAAAGAGCTAAACAAATCTATTATATCCAGTCTACAAACAGTTAGCAAAATACAAGCAGGACAACACTTAAATAGCTGATTGATTTAGAATACTGATCTAGCATATAAACCAGTTTATCAGATTATTAAACTTGTGTTGCTTTTAGCAGATTTGACTTCACAGCAGTTAGACCAGTTGCTTTTCAGCAGAGAAAAATAAGACCATTACACAGTACTTGCAGTTCATTCTGAGAGTGGTGGGGTGGCCATATCGCAACCCACCTGCACTCTGGTTTTTATTTACCATGACACGTGACAACAATCATTGCCAATTGGCTCTCAATTTACACATCACTTCCTCTAGGAATAAAGGGCAATTTAGAGCATAAATCTTAACAAAAAGTTAAAAAGTTAAATTAATAATGAAGTGTGATTGTGGTCCAGCACAATTACCTAAAAACTCAGAATTAATGTAGAAAATCACACTACAGGCTGGTCCAACTTGGATGTCCTTAAAACAGGTCACAATGAGGCCCAGTATTGTGTGTTTTCACCATGTGCCTGTATGACCTCCCTAAAACGCCTGGACATGCTCCTGATGAGGTGGCAGATAGTCTCTTGAGGGATCTCTACCCAGACCTGGACTAAAGCAGCTGCAAACTCCTGGGCAATCTGTGGAGCATTGTGATTGGTGGATGGATTGGATGTCCCAGATGTGCTCAATCAGATTCAGGTCTGGGGAACAGATAGGCCAGTCCATAGCTTTGATGCCTTCATGTTGCAAGAACTGCTGACACTCTCCAGCCATATGAGGTCTAGCATTGTAACGCATTAGAGGAGGAACCCAGGGTAACAACCACACCAGCTTACGTACTCAAAACAGGTCTGAGGCTCTCTTCTCGGTAACTAATGGCAGTCATGCTAACTCTAGCTAGCCCATGGAGGGTTGTGCACTCCTCCAAACAAATGGCCCCCGACACCATTAATAACCCACTGCCAAACTGGTCTGCATGTTGCAGGCAGTGGAAAGCATAGGTAAAGGGAATGATCTGTGGTCCCCATCTGCAGAACCATTCCTTTATTGAGTGTGTCTTGCTTATTGCCCACGTTGCTTCCTAAGTGGATTTTGTTTTATTTTTACTTCTGTTATAGTGCAAACAAAGCATTCACAGACAGCTCTCGTAATTTATTTCCCTCTGCTTGGCTTTTTACTGGTCCTTTTATTCTGTCGCTCAGCTCTCAATCAGCAGATCCTTGGTCTCCAAACCAGTAAAGTTTTTCTTCTTCATCTTCATTACCATATTTGTGAATGCACACGCAGATGTGGGAAGTGCTACCCTAACATGGAATTATTGGAGTGGCAATTATGCAGATTCATCTTTCTCAGGAACTCAGGCTTGAATACTCACAGGTTGACTCCATCGGGTTTACAAAGATCATTTATCATAATTTACTTAAGAACTTTTGTTGAATCTGATGTGGCACGTTTGTAAAATAATGAATCTCAAAGTCCTCTTGTTACAGTTACACTTTATACTACATTAAGAACTTACCGAAAAAAGAATGCATGGCTAACCTCTCACAATCACAATACCAAACATCCAAATAGTCAGATTACATTAAGCAAACCGCTCACCTAGCAACTGCTATACTTTGTTAGTGTGATGACTCAGAACAGAGAGACCCAGTATTCAGGCAAGACAGACAGTAGGATAACTTAAAAGCGTTTACTAAAGCAACAACGAACAGTTTGCAGATCTGCAGCAGCGGAGGGTGGGTGTTCGAGGCAGGTAACTCTGGTGAGAAACCTCAGTTAGTGATTACAAAAACCTGATGATCTGAACATGTGAGTCAGATCCGAGCAGATGATGGAAGGCAGGATAATCCAGAGGGGTGAAGTCTGGAGGCAGACCCAAGGTAGTAAGCAGAAAGAAAGCAACGGGGGTCCAAAGACACGGATCAGGAGACAAACTGTCCTACAGCAGTGGCCAGAAGGAGCTGAGAAAGGGTATCCAGCAGCAGGTACATGCAATGAATTGAGAAGCAATTCCATAATAAAAAAAAATATAGCAACAAGGGAAGAGACATCAGGATCTTCACAGACTATAAAACACAGGCAACTCAGTATTACTGAGCTCTGACTGACACCTTACTTGCACACATCAACGCTCTTAACAGCAGAAAGCTTGAAAAGCCACCCCAGAGCTGTAGCATAAACCTATTGTCCTTGAATCACATGAGGTGAATCCCCGTTAAGGAGAGTAAACATTAACAAGACTGAATTTCCACACACAATGAACTTAAAATCACTACCTGCGAAACTTGTAGGTGTATCTTTGGACATCTTCCATCTCTCCCTGTAGCTTTAAAGTTCTCTGCCACCCTGAACTCCTCCATCATCATACCTGTACCAAAAAAACAAAACATCATCTGTCTTATTGACTAATACCCTTTTGCTCTAACCCAAGTCATCATAGATGCATCAAGACATCCTTCTGAAATACATCAAAGACACAGTCTATGCTGGAAGTGTGTTTTTTATCCCTTTCCTCTAAACTGTTCTGACATCCACAACACAAACATGTACAGTCTCATCAAACGATGATGAGAGCCCACCTGACCCCACCCCACGACCTTCTACAGAAGCACCATAGAGAGCATTCTGACCAGCTAGCTGTCTCACTGTGTGGTGTGGAGGCTGCAGTGCCTTAGACTGAGGGTGAGAAGAGTGGTGAGAACAGCAGATAAGATAATTGGGGCTCCTCTTCCCTCGATAAAAGACATTTCATCCCAGCACTGCGTGTCCCGAGCCCGTAACATCATCAATGACCCCTCACACCCCCACCAGGAACTGTTCTCCCTGCTGCCCTTTGGGAAGAGGCTTCGAAGCATGCGATGCAGGTCCAGCAGTTCTGCAACAGTTTCTTCCTCACAACAATCAGAATGCTGAACTGTTGAAAGAATTCTAAATAATGTCACAGACTCTGTCACACTGATAACACCAAACCAAAACTCTGCATATTGGCACCATATATATTTAGTCAACTGGACTTCATTATCAATGCATTTTTTTGAAAAATGTGTTTTTCTCAGACACTGTTTACATTTGATCACTTTTGCACTTTAAGAAATGGAAATGTCATGAAAGCTGTACAGTGGTGTCAAAGGTACACACTTTTGTTACTAAAGTAGAAGTATAGATACCTTAGTTTAAAAACACTCTGGTAAAAGTTGAAGTATCAACTTGAATTCTTTACTCAAGTAAAAGTGAAAAAGTATTTGGTCCAAAACTACTTTGTCATGATTTTATTTAAGGCTCGGACCCACATGCAGTGAAGCCAAACAGAGAGACACTGAGTAAAAGTTCAACGGGTTTTATTGAAGGAATATGAGCTCGATGCAGAGGTCCGAACTCCGAACTCTGCTCAGCCGGAGCTGGAAGACGAGGGGAAGACAGACAGTTAGTTCAGGCTCAGTGGGAAATCTGATTCGTTGATCTTGAAGGTGATGGTAAGTTTGTGACTCACGTTTCCAGAGAAGTGGAGAATACTTGACTGCAGTCTGTGTGTTGGTTTACCAGAGTTTGTCTGATTTGGTGGAGGGCGGAACAGGGTTTACCAAGAACTCGGACGGTGAAGAGTGATGCAGACGCTGGTTGCGACTCAGATTTCCTCTGGTACTTGAACGGGTCGTGGTGAAGATGATTTCCTTACTCAGAGAGTGATCACAACAATCTCAAAGGTGGCTGGATCCAAACCTCCTGTTTGAATCCGTTGCTCAGTTTAAGGCTCAGCTGATCCCTCCTGGGAGAGGCGGTCGAAAAGGTCCAGTTTGCAGGAAGGCTTCCTGCCGAAAGGCAAAGACAAAAACAAAGTTGAATCTCAGGGAGACAAGCACTCAGTCAAACTCAATGAGATCTCAGCTTGGCTAGAATGCAAAAACTCGCAATACAAAAACTCAGATTAGACTCAGAATAAACAAAGCTTGGCTAGAGTTCCCCAAACTGGCAAACACTCTGACGTCGAGGTAGTGGCAACCAGCAGCTTAAGAGCAGTCCGGTGATGAGGTAACCGTCCGCAGGTGTGTGAGGAGGCGGACCGGAACCAGGCGCCTCCTGGTGGTGGAAGGGAGAACACAAAGACAAGACAAACAGACAAACACAAAAACTGGAGTCCTGACATACTTAAAGTATAAAAGTATAACGTACCCTTTAAAATAAACAGCCAGATGCCACTATATGAATTGAGAGCTAAATTTTTTGACAGATAGGGCCAAGGATGAGGGAGGTCTTCTTTGCCTTTGTCTTTGTCTCCATCTCCCCATACGCTCTCGTCTGTGTCCGACCTTTCGGACATTTCAACTTTTTTTTCTGAATCCGACATTGTAGTATGGCATAGACAATTCACGGTTGCAGTTTGAAGAACACCTGCTTGATTCTGATGATTTCCCTTGGCGTCAGCACAAATTTGACGAATAGCTAACCAATCAGTGTTTGCGTTATATGACTCATCCAATTACACTAGTTTTCAATAGATGTGGATGGCGGCAATGATCTGCATTGGATGGCGCACATGATATGAAATAAATATTTATAAACATTAAACTGAAGCCAAGAGTAACATTGTTGTTTTAAAAATGTAAGGAATAGAAAGTACAGAAAATGTAATGAGTAGGAGTCAAAGGTAGGAAGAAAAATAAGTAATGGAGTAAAGTATCGATACCTAAATAGTGTACTTCAGTACAGTAACAAAGTATTTGTACTTCGTTACTTGACACCTCTAAAACGAAAAAATAATAATAATCTACGAATAATCTAGTAATCTAACTCTAAGTAAGTCTAATTTTTGGAGAAGAGGTTCACAATCTGACACAGAGGCGCCCAAGGAATAAACAGATATTGACCATCAGCAAGACATAATGTTCCTGTACATGATGAGCGAATCACAGAAATATTTTGCCTCTGACTTCATCAAGCATAATATACTATCAGTTACAAACAACGTCATATTGTTAAGCTATTATGTTACTCCCGACACTGGTGAGAAGCAAGGAGCTTTTCAGTTCCAAAGACATCATCAGTATAAATTAAATCATTATGGAAACATAAAAAAATGTCATGAACCGAGGACAGATGGACCCAGTATTCAAGGAGAGACAGTCAGTAGGAAAGTTCAAACGTTTATTAAATAAAACAAAACAAAAGCGGAGCTGTGGCTCGCGGACACTGCAGGCGGGGGGGCGGGGCACCGCCCAATCTCAGACACTCTGGTTTAACAGTCCAGACCAAGAATGTCCCCAAGTGCTGCAGTCCCAGAGGTCATGCTGGAAGCCGACCCTGGTCAGGGATCCAGAACAGACAGGAACAGACAGAACAGGCAGGATCCAGATCAGGCAGGAACAGAAACAGGTGCCAGGATCCAGACTTCCAGGCATCCACAGGCTCCCAGGAGGGTTCAGAGTCTAGCCCCTTGCTCACACTGGCTCCGGTGCGGTTACCGAGCCGACGGAGACCGCAACTCCCGCACACCCCCTCTCACACCGCCCTTTTGACTACGGTGCGGTGCGGCTCTGCGGCTCCGGCAACAGGTCCGGAGATTTAACTCGCGACAACAGAAGTTCACTTGAGTTCACGTAACTTCACGCGATAACACGGCCCAAATAAGGATATTTGCGAGAGCTTGTTGCGGAGGGCTCCGGCACGCCGCAAGGATAGCTTTCTTGCGGAATTTTCTGCAGCGCCGGAGTGTCTCGGTAACCGCAGCTGGACAGCTCAGCAGCCGGTGAGAGAGGTTTACGTCTTTTTAATGACTTGGAATCACTGCGGCGCCGCACCCACGTAAGACCGGAGTCGATGTGAGCCGGTGATGACTGGGACCAGAAGCACAGGAGCAGGTCACGCACAGGAGCAGACAGGATCAGGTGCAGACAGGCAGGCACAGTGGAAGAGGGTAGCCGAGACAGGACGTGGGAACCGGAACTTGAAGCAGAACTTTAAACTGGTCTCCTCCCTGGAGCCAGGCTTACTGGATAAAAACTGAACCTCCCCCCATAATGAGCCCATAATGAGCCAAAAACCCAGAGGACTCCGTGGGGGAGGAACAGTGGACAATCAGGAAATGAGACAAACACTAAAACCCTCTTTCCACTGGCAGCTAGGATCCAGGACATGAACCATAAAATAAAAAATGAACAGAAAGACTGACAGAAAGTCAAGCAATGATCTGGCCCTGAATGCTCAGGCTGAACTGAATATAACCAACAGGAAACAGGTGAGAGGAATAAATTATAATTGAGGCAGGGAGGGAAAACGACAGGTGAAAGGAATGACTAATTACGGGAGAGCAAACAGGCCAGATCATGACAAAAAAGCCAGTAAGCAATTATACGAATTTGATTGCTGCAATCTAGATAAACGTTTTTCCATTGAATATTAACAGAATATGAATTGTTTTCTATATACCCTTTTTAAGAAAATCTAAATGTGAACAATATTCTTTAGTTTTTTAATTGGTACTTCTGTTAAAGTAATTTGTTTTCTTATGAGAGACGCCTCCCTCATTTTTCATCAGAAATAAGCTTCTTGGTTGAATAAAAAAATATCTGCCCGAGGTAAGAGCAATGTTTAGGCTTAACTGCACTTTTAATTATTTAGATTATTAATATTTCTTTTTCTTTCTTTTTTTAATGTGTCCTGTTTGCCAATGTAGCACTGAGAGTTGATGTCCCAAAGCTGTATAATAGCCCAACAGATTTGCTTTCATAAATAGATCATCATGGTTGTCATAAAGTTCCACTTGGTAATTATGGATGAAATTTTATTACTAGTGGCTTTGGGTAAAAATCATAATCAATGGACACAGAGACAGAAAGGGGGAGAGAAAGGGGGAGGTGATAAGACTCAAGGGGACAGAGAGGAGGGAGGGAGGGAAATTAAAGACAAAAGAAAGAAAAAACAAACGCAGACAATACAGAATAACTACCAGAAATCTGCTTCCACACCTGCAAGAACAGAGGAAAATAATTACACGTTTCAATAGTTTTTAATTTAAAAAACAATTGATACTAGATAAGATTAATAATTAGCTTATATATTTGTCAAAGAAACAGATCAATTTTCATGCATCAGTCTTTTCTTTTTTTCAGCAATAATTACGAAGAGACCAGAAAGAAAAATGCTTGAACTTTAAATGGGTGAATGCACCTCATTACAGAAGTTATGAAAAAAGGATTACACCAGTATTATTTGGTTGTGATGCGACTTTTAGTGATATATGTATGATCCACTCTTCTAAAGACATTGTTAATCCAGCTCTTGTTGAAATGTTAGGAATCTGCATGATTTATACCCTTTCAAGATTTATTGAGGCAGTTGGAAACATTTAGAGGCACACAAGGTCGGAATAACACAATGGAAAGTAAGCTAGTAAGGCTTTATCTACAGTCACATCAAAGCTACCAGTCATGGGGGATTTAAACAAACCTAGAGTATGTCATGGCTCATTACTGGCATGACTTGAATAATTAAAGCTGCTGTTTAATGTGTTTCAGCCTTGGTAAAGTTTAAAAAATACAAACATCCTCTCTTTGACAATGACCCAGAGTTTGATGCAGTTGCACAACAGATTATGTGTCAAGACTTGTCAGATAATTTAGTCTGAGCCAAACTATCAAGCATGTTGCACAGAATATAACTTTTTTTTTTTTTTACCATGAACTGCTTTAGATTCGAGTGTGCACACATTTCACATTAATTACATTGTATTTCCCTTTTTTTAATCAATGTAGATGAAATATGACAGCTGAAGAAAAGGACCCCTGAACTACAGAGATGAAGATTAATGTATTAAATGTTTGCTCACCGTGACTTCATAACTTAATCTTTTTTAACACAGTCACAGACCACATTTACTATTTGTATAATAATTCAAATTTGACATACTTAGCTTTTCAATCTGTGTAGGAGTTGGCAGAGATCTTCTTACTGTGTTTCTCTAACTGGATGGAAAGTTCTCGCCATTAGAGAGGTCAGACCTCGGCAGTAAGTCTGCTAAAGCACAGATGGATGAGAATGCTCAATAGACGCGCTCTGTCTGAATGAATTAAATACAAAAATTTTCTTAAACTCTGCAGATATAAATTCAATAAAAACTAAAAATTGTTATGCATTAAGTTTTGATATAGGAAAATAGTTATTAGATAGCCATTTAAATACAGATAGCTACATTATTAGGCACACTTTTTTATATTTGTTGTACCCTGTTTTGCCTTTTCTATATAAACATGGAAGCTATTGAAAGCAGCCATCAGCAGATGAGTACAGTGTGGCCCTCCAGGGATAGAATGGATAGAATAGAATTCAGGGAGGCAGTGCATTTAAATAATGCTCATTTGGTCCTAAGAAAATATCCCCAGATCCATTGCACCACAACCATTAGTATGAACATTTGATTCAGTACAGGCAAATTAAGCCTCTACTTTGTTTATGCAAAAATCTAACCCTAAAATCAACAATCCTCAAATCGTTCAACCTTTTTTAACCTGTTACAGGCACAGTTTTCAGTTCAGAGCTGAGATGAACAGCACCTTGTATACATAAGCAGTTCTGGCCCAGCTGTTTTTAGAATTAAACTGTTTTGTTGCTACACCTTGCTAGACTCCTGATCCACCTTGATCTTAAACCAATTGGATGTTTTGTTCTTTTCTTGATAAATATGAAGAATAGTTGGTCATGAATATTCTTCTAGTCTTCTAGAAAACTTCATATCCAGGTGCCTAAACGGAACTTTTCACGCTTGACCATGACCTGGATGACTGAGAATCTTAACAGAGTTCCCCCTGCTATCCTGGAAGGATTAAATAGGTATGGAAATTAGATGAATAGGTGTGTTATTACAGTATTGCCTTTCAGCAAATAAAAAAAAACCTCTGATCTTTCAACTTCTCTCTTAGAGATCTAACCACGGACTAATAAGAAAATTGGTAGGATAAAAAATATGGAGATGAAACAAAAGCTAGATATACTAACTCCCTCTTTTTCAGTTTGTTTTTTATGTTAATGTCAGTAGCAGATAATTTGTGAGAGATTGATTTTCAATTTAAAAAGTCCTTCAACTGTTCTGGTCCATTCAGAGCTGCAGGAAATAAGAAGCACCTTTCAGGCCACGTCTGAGACCAGATCCTATTAGGCTTGCTTCCTAATGACATCATCCTGTCTGGGCATGAGCTACGTAATGGACTATTAGCTGCTTTTAGACATGAAAATATAACCTTTATCTTTCCTCCAGCACAACTCTACAGACACTGAATAATAACACCTGAACAATATTGTCAGAATGCCTTCAAATTACTACAGTAAGAATATGTCTATGTTTTGGTAGTCTTGTTCAAATGTGATTATTTTGACTTGCATTAGGAAATTATTATCTCACATAACTAGACTGCAATGTTTAAGCTTGAGCAACTGGGGTTTTAACAAATGTTAGGTTTTGTTAGGATCTTCAGCAAAAATATCCCTCAGAATTTGTCACTTTACAACCACACCATTTATAGTTCAAGATGTGACAGGACAACCCAGTAAGTAAAGTAAAAAAAAAAAACAATGATACAGTTTACTACATATATCTTTTTTTCTTTTTTTTGTTTACAGATATTGATTGGTAAGTTTGAGTAAAACATATCTCCTTTAGCATTCATCAAGTCAGTAAGGTTTTTTTTTTTGACATTTTAACAGCTATACAAAACATAACTTTTATGACAAAACTCCTCTTACCTCAAATAAATATATGCAATGTTGAATTTTCCCCCTTCTCTTTTTTACTATAGATGGGACTAAGACCGTATAAATATATGTGACTACTCTAAAGCAAAATATCTTTTGCTCAATATTTACTTACAACCCTGCTTTATTAAAACGAGCAGAAAATATATAATCCAATACAATAACAAATTGAACATCAGTGACAATGCACCTGTCTATTTAAATATGCTACAATATGAGTTGATTGATTGATTGATTGATTGATTGATTGATTGATTGATTGATTGATTGATTGATTGATTGATTGATTGATTGATTGATTGATTGATTGGACCTCAGTCATCTCACAGTTGCGAAATGTATCGGCTCAAATAGTCAAAGAGGAAGAATGGGCCAAAGGAAGAAAAAGGTGCATGGGATACATACAGTATATACAGTGCGTCCATATATGACAGCTTTTTTTTTTTATAGTAGGATCATTATAAAGGGTTATTGCATAAAGTGTTCACAATGGTATTCATATAGATGGATATTTATAAATATAGTTATTGCACTGGATGTTAAATATGGAGAAACAGGTTATTGTACAGGGTATCAAACAGTAATTGCGCATTATAAATTGCACAAGTTATTACTGTTGTAGTGTAGCATTGTAGAGTCTGGTTGCAGCGGGAATGAATGACCTGCAGTAGCACTCCTTTTTAATAGGGTTTAAAAACCTTTCACTAAATGAGCTGCTCAGCTCCTCTACAGTCTGGTGTAAAGGGTGGAAGGTGTTGTCCATGTTGGATGCAAGCTTGGACAGCACCCTCCTCTCAGAAACATCCTCCACTGAGTCCAGAGTGCAGCCTAGGACAGAAGCTGCCTTTCTCATAAGTTTGTTCAGTCGCTTTCTGTCCTGCTCTGCACTGCAAGGGGCCCATGGAGTTCATGATGAACAAACGATACTCCAGGTTGTTCCCCTCAGAAACACAGCCTACAACGGCCGATTCACCAGAAAACTTATAGAGATGGCAGCTGTGTTGTTGATGAAGTCCGAGGTGTGAAGAGGAACAAACTGGTGCCCTGGGGGGCCCCGGTACTGCACCTAGCAAGGGATCAAAGCCTATCCTTGTTGGTATAATTTCTGGTTTTATTATGATAAAAATAAAATGTTGAATTCCATACCCAAACTGAACCATTTTTCTTTTTGTTTCAAATTCAGATGGTTAGAGGTTCAGAGGTTAAAAACGACACACAAAACTGTTGCACTTCAGCTATTGAAATTTTTTTTTAAACCATAAATTTCACTTTGACTCCTGCTAATTGCTTTTGTTTTCAACATACAACAATAACACACACTTTCACAAAAGCGCACTCGTTAGTCATTCTGTCATAAACGCAGCGTCAGCATGAACAATAAACATACCTCATCCAAAAACAAGCATTTTTGTCAGTCTAAAAGAAAGTGTTGGCAGACAGCACCTCTAACAATGTAGTCCACCAAATCCACACACACAAACTGTACTAGATATAACACGGCAAAACACAGCTTCTTTACGCCTGTCTGATTATAGTAGATGATAAAGTAGTGGA
Organism: Cyprinodon variegatus; assembly: GCF_000732505.1. Taxonomy (NCBI): domain Eukaryota; kingdom Metazoa; phylum Chordata; class Actinopteri; order Cyprinodontiformes; family Cyprinodontidae; genus Cyprinodon; species Cyprinodon variegatus. The sequence continues at coordinate 946,250 of NW_015150575.1, forward strand.
GAATTAGCCTATCCAGCAGAGCATCTAAAGCTAAAACAAAAGGAGATTTATGAGAGAGAGGGATAAAAAGGGATGAAAAAACCAGAGGGTAGGAAAGAAATGAGAGACATAAGAAAGAAATGTTTTGATCAGCTGGCTCTTCCTGCCCAGCCATGGATTAGGATTTAACTAGAGGAAATATGGACATTTCACACACCTATGCACAGTAGTTAAGTATTCTCTTCTCTGATGTTCACACAATGCGCAGAGAGACAGCTCAGCGTGACGCCAGATGGTCTGAATTCTCACACACACGTCTGTGCACACACACTTATAGGACTGTGATACTGGTGAATTTCCCCTGGTATGCATGTTTAGACTCCATGCAAGTAAAGGGGGGCTGGTTCCAGTAGTGGCCCAATGCATAATTAACAGGCCAGGTTTGGCACCTGGCAGCCTCAGAGGTCGTGGCGTCCCCTCCATTAGCCCGGCGCCAATCAGCCTCTGGATCACCTGAGCATGTCCTTGTCCCAACAGCAGATTGCCCAGAGGACATCAGTCACATTATACAGCCCAATCAGCAACTGAGGCTCACACAAAGACTTAAGCAAAGACAACAAGAGATAGAGGACAGTGGTGGTGTCTCCCAAACGACGCCGAGCTGCCACTCAGGGCAGACAGAGGGCAGGACAAAATACACTCTGCACAAGGATGTGACCTTGTACATGTACAGGCACCCCATCATGAAGCAGATCTAACAGTCTGATGGACACAAACTAATTCCACCTTAATATTGTGGAAAATAAATCAGGTTCTTAGCTCTGTGCAGGTTATATTATTCTGTCTATTAAACAGGATTTGTTGCAATAATTTCTGTGATGGGTGGAAATATGTTTCTTTTAAATGCCATTCTCATCTAGGTCAGTCTAATTGTGTTTGTGAAAATGCCACAGTATGTGTCACTAGTTTAATTTATCTTAGACATTCCGTGGCATTTTGTTGAGACGTGTCGAATGAGTTTCCGCGACATCAAGAAGAAGTGTGTGAACTTTTGCTGGAGGACCTACACCCCACCTCTGCTGATGAAGAAATAGAATCTAATGCAAAACTAACACCTCTGTCACCTCGGTGATATTGCCTCTGGTGCAGCAACACTAAATATTTTAATCAGTAATACCTTCAGTCTGATGTAAAATCTAAAACATCTTCAGAGGCTCAACAAACAAACGAAGAGTTTGCTCTCAGGCTGCAGCACTAAACCTCTGGGCTCCCATTGACCTGGAATTGGGTCCCACACACAACACTGAAAGACTCCTTTGAGAGAGGCCGCTGTGACAGACAGGAGTAGGAGGCGTTTGAGGAGAAGACCAGGCCGGGGTTCCGAGTTGAGAGTCCCTTAGCTCCTGTTTCCCAGCTTAGAGTGATAGGCTCTAGAGAGATGAAAGCCCCTCAGTCACTGTGAATTAAGCTCTAGACAGGTCTCACAAAACTTGATGTGCGAACACAGGGCCTCCTCCAAACACTACAGAATGACCGCTTTCAATTGGCTGGCCTTATTGTTGTTTATAAAGCCAGTGGTTGACTTCTGCTGGGCAACAATAAACTGGACACATGCCATTGTTAAGGCTAAACTGAAGGCTTCATTCATGATGATCCAAAGCTATTTCTCAGTTTTCAAATGTAACTAGAGTGACACTCCTAACCCTAAAACATAAACACTATAGGTTTATTTCAAATCGGGTGAAATAAAACATTACATCATCTCCCTGTAAAATCAGTTTCCTGCAAAAATCTATTTTCTTATGTTAAGATTTAGACATACTATGGTGTCAGGTTAAAAATCTGTAAAAAAAAAAAAAAAA
>NW_015150575.1:949615-953116 GCF_000732505.1 Cyprinodon variegatus
GAAAAATTTGTGCGTTTAGGCCAGGGTTCGTCTTCGTGTGGACGGGGCCTTAATGTGTGGTTGGCTTTGGCAACTCTAAAACAATGGGAAAGCCGAGTGAATATGCCAGCCAAGGAGGCAAGGTCTGAGTTGGCCTTCATCAATTAAGAAATTATAGCAATATAAAATAGCCTCTTACCCGTATAATGTAAAGCATTTAGGCAGTCAAAGCTAAATTTGAAATTCTGATTTCAATGCTGGAAGACGATTGGAGTTTATCTAGGCATCAACAAAATTATTTTTCCTAAAAAAAAGTTACTTAAGTATTTAGTAGCTTATAATATCCGATTACCTGTTTGCAATGATCTAATAATAAAGACAAAAATAAAGTTTTTCTTTCTCACTTAATCACAAAACTTCATTTATAACCTACTTTAGCATATACTAGTGTTGCCTTTGATTCACATTTAAATATTAAGTTCTGAAAAACCTAAGTGTGACAAAAGAATAGGAAATTAGAAAATGGGACAGAGGAGGAGAGAAAAAGAGAGATAATATCTGTGAATTATCTAATGTAAATAAGCATGGATGCTATTATCAAGGCCTTTTAAAGAGATTTTAACCAGTTAAGTTAGAATATTATCAGCCTTTATGTTGTAAGGTTCATATGTATCGATGCTGTTTATCTAAAATCTCTCTTAACTACTCTTTTTCACATTTTTCAGAGTGGCAGCTGTGGCTTTAAACATTTGACATCCACATCCAAACAAACATCCACATTTGTGTGACCGTTTTTTTCTATAATCTTTTTGCTGCTGTAAACACCAGAATTTACCCATTATGGGACAATAAAGGGATTTTCTATTCTATTCTCTTCTAAACTATGACAGCAATAAAACAATCTGACAATGTTGTTTTGGTCATATTTCACTACTTTTAAGCAAACTCTGTTGTTTTGCTGGATGAATTCTGATGACTTCAACATATCTCAGCAGGACTTTGGAAGATGCCAAAGGATTTAATCTACGTAGACATAGCAGCATTCAGCCGCCTGCAATGGAAATACCCACATGAAACAGAGAAGGTAAATAAATATATTTCAGGAAAATAAGATCTTGACAAAAAGACTAGGGGACCCATGAGCACAATTAGCCGGAGGTGTCAAGAAAAACCAGTTAGCTACATTAAAACCTACAGGTTGCTGATAAATCGTGTTAGGATAAAAAATAGTCTATCTGTTCTAATCTCATAAATATTACATTAAATCTGTTAAATCTAATGTGATTTTATTTTAAAGCAAACACGTTGGTGAGGACCAACCTTTCAGCCTTATACCCACCTCGGTGCTGTGGGTCTGTTCATCTTCCGATATTCTGTTGAGGCACTTAAAATCATGACCATTTTGCAATTCCAGGATATTCCATGTAAAAATCTGGTGGGCTCTGTTGGAAACCTGACAATGGGTTATCACTGGGCCTATAAGCTGTATAATGATCCAAAACAATTCTCCATTGGCCATTTCAGTCACCAAGCCTAAATCCTATTGAAAAACTGTGGGTTGAGCTTGACAGAAAGTTAATAAATGAGGAACTGGGACTCTGTATGATTTAGAGCAGTGGTCTCTAACTCAAATCTTTGTCTTGCAACCTTTAGGTGTACCTGTGCTTCACCACACTTAACTCAAATATTAGTATTAGCTTATTAGCAGAGCTCTGTAGAGCTTAGCTGCAATCTTGTGGGGCAGTTAAGCCATTTTATTAGGGGAAGAGACATAAAAGTTGCAGGACACTGACCCTTGAACATTTAAGTTTGAGAACACTGATCTAGAGAAAATGCATAGAGAATAATGTATTTCTCTAGGCTTCAATATTGTAACATGTAAGAAAAGACTAATGCTATCCAGTAAGAAATACGATTGTAGAAAGTGTTAACTGCAAAGGTGCAAATAAATGTATCCTCAGTGATTATGATTTAAAAAATTAAGAATAGGGGATTTTTCTTAACTTAAGAAACATACTCAAATAATAGTAACAAAGGATAAACAATGACTATATTAAAGGCTATGGATACATCTATATGAATAAGATCTGCTAATTTAGAGGGCTAAATAACCAGAGTAAATCTGTCAATTATGATTAGAATAGATTTTAAGCATTGGATCTGAGCATTACTTATAGACAGATCAAACTTTCAATATCTGTTTGACATTTGCAATTATGTTTTCTCCCAGTTGGATCTGATGAGTATTGTCTTAGTCAATAATTTTCTCTACATTTGCAAAATAGGCACCTGAGGTTCAGATTCAGTGTTCTGTGATTAACTACTCAGACTGTGCACAAAGTACTGGGCTCAAATTGTGCTTCTCCTGTTTTTTTTTCCACCCGTTTGAGAAATTAATTTTATGTAATGCAACTATTACTACTATGCACATTTAGACCTCCAAGATTTCACTTAACCAATGAGCTCAATCTCCTTTTCATTACTCTAATAGAGTTGGGCATAACTAAAGATAATGTAACTATATGATATTTATAGTGTGTTCAGTTGTTTGCACTGGAGGAAAACTGCAGATCTTTATTTTCCTGTTTTGGTCATTTTAACCCATATGGCCCCAAATTTTACAGTCACAAAAGACAAATATAAAAGTCAAACTAAAACAGGAAAAACCAATGTCTGGGCATACAGACCTTAAGTGGTGATTACAAGAAAAACTGCGACTGTTTGTATCATGCTTTGTATACTAGATCACAAGTTATCACAACAATGAAATGTCAACTGACAAAGTACAAAATCCAAACAATTTCAGTTTTAAACCACATAGAAACAACTGTTTAAGAAAAATGAAGGATACAGATATTTTCAGAAAACTAGTCAGTGTGTTTGTGGCAAATTGATAAACCTATTTAAACATTTTGAAATAAATAATAATGGGAGTTTGGTTGCAAATCTATATGAAAAAGTATTTGCCAAGTTGGATTACGACTCTGGACATTAAACAAATGTCAAAGGTGAACCTCCACTTCTTTATGTTATACCAACTGAGACAGTTTTCTTCCAGGATTCCCCTTTGTTTAGCTCTACCTATCTTCCCATTAGCTATGACCAACCTCCCTGTTAAAGGAAAAACACACTTTTTTTATTTTGGGTGCACAGGTCCTTATTTTTTTTTTTTGTAAGTCATAAATAGCACTTTCTCTCATGTTGGTTTGGATCTGTAAAAGTTTGATTCAGCAGGCTTTGCAGAAGGTATCCCAGAGGTCCAGGAGATTGTGTGTCAGATTTGAGAGCACTTGCAAGAGGTGTCACGCAGGTAATGTAGACTGCAAACTGCTGCACACAGGTAAGACCTTTTCTATGAAGATATGGAGACAAACTGAGGTTCAGTGGTTGTTTGGAATAATAACAGTGTTCACATTAAAAGAGATCCACAAGCAGACAAATTTAAACAAGAATTATATTCCTGGTTTGGGTCTAATATACATACATATATATATATATATATATATATATATATATATATAT
>NW_015150575.1:956241-971598 GCF_000732505.1 Cyprinodon variegatus
ATCCATCCATCCATCCATCCATCTTCTTCCGCTTATTTGGGGTCGGGTCATGGGGGTAGCAGCTTCAGTGGGGAGGTCCAGATGTCCCTCCTCCGAGGGAATCCCAAGGCTCTCCCAGGCCAGCCGAGAAACATAGTCCCTCCAGTGTCTCCTGGGCCTCCTCCTAGTGGGACGTGCCTGGAACACCTCACCAGGGAGACGTCCAGGAGGCATCCTAACCAGATGCCCAAGCCACCTCAACTGGCTCCTCTCGATGTGGAGGAGAAGCGGCTCTACTCTTGAGTCCTCCCTGGATGACTTAGCTCCTCACCCTCTCTAAGGGAGAGCCCAGCCACACTACGGAGAAAACTCATTTCAGCCGCTTGTTCTCATTCTTTCGGTCATGACCCAAAGCTCATGACCATAGATGAGGGCAGGAACGTAGATCGACCAGTAAATCGAGAGCTTCGCTTTTTGGCTCCGCTCTCTCTTCACTGCAACAGACCGGTACAGCGCACGTTTCACAACAGGCGCCGCACCAATCTGCCTATCGATCTCCCGCGTCATCTTCCCCTCATTTGTGAACAAGACCCCAAGATACTTAAACTCCTCCACTAGAGGCAGTACATCCTCCCCAACCTAGAGAAGGCACTCTACCCTTTTCCGGCTCAAGACAATGGTCTCGGATTTTGAGGCACTGATTCTTATCCTGGCCGCTTCACACTTGGCTGCAAACCGCTCCAGTGAGAGCTGTAGATCACGCCCTGATGAAGCCAATAGAACCACATCATTTGCGAATAACAGAGACGCAATCCTAAGGCCACCGAAACAGATCCCCTCAACACCTTGGCTGCGCCTAGAAATTTTGACCATAAAAGTTATGAACAGAATCGTTGACAAAGGGCAACCTGGTGGAGTCAAACCCTCAATGAAATCAAGTCTGACTTACTGCCGACAATGTGGACCAGGCTCTGACACCGGTCATACAGAGACCTAACAGCCCTTATTAAAGGACCCGATACTCCATTCTCCCAGACTACCCCCCGAGGGCTAGTCTTCATCTAACTAATTTTTAAGCGACTAAATAAGTAAATTTTTTTAACAGAAAGCTTGCTAGTAATCTAGTTGGTTAAAATGATAAAATCACGGTCTACAAATCCTCTTTTGTAAATGAAATATATAGAGGAATAATCATTAATCTGTCATAAAACCATGGTTTTCTTTGTGTCTTTGTTCTCCCATCTATAAAAAGGAAGTATGTGGTTAAACAAACATTTTTTTATCTGTTACCTCCAGTTACATTTTAGCAAAACTGTACTTTCACCTCATAATCGTTGCATCAGCTAACAGTTACATTTTTGCAGTGTGACATGACTGCTTAGTTCCTTCTTTAAATCTCTGTTCATTGTGTTGTGTACGTGCAGCATGCCTTAATATATGTTGTGTCACCCGATGGCCTCCTGAGCCGGGGCTTTATTTACCGGCTCGCTTTAGTGTGCAGCAGGAACACAGCTGCCACAGATCACTACACGACCTTAATTATGTTATCAGTCAGCTCCTGGTGTAAATATCCCAGAGAAATGTATTTGACCCAGTGGAGAACACGGACACACAAACAAGTCACAAACCCAGTGAAATGTACTCAGGACTTTTGGTCGCCTTTGGTTTCAGTCTCTTTCTGCCTTCTGACTTATGTGTGTTTAATCAATATGTCAGAGAAGCCCTGATGTGTTTCTTATTGAAAAAGAAAATCTAAATGCTGCAGCGGATTTCAAACAAAAATCAACAACTGTGAAATGTTTATGAGTAAAGGTGAAACAGAAAAGACTGGAAAAGTATAGTTCAATCACATAATAAAGTAGAACTGCTGCAGGCAGAGCCGTTCAGTTATCAGGTATCCCACATAAACACACAATGAAGCATCTCAATATACTTCAATTTGAGAGACACTGTAAGAGCCTGTGTATCTAAAGAAGAAGATGAAAAACGGAGCTCGGCTGTATCAGGCAGCCCCAAGCAACGAAGCCCGGATCTGTGGGATAAATAAACGTCCGGTACCACAGAGAGTTCAGGTTTGTTTTAAAAGGCTTTCAAGCCAAGACTGTTGTTGTACCTCGGAGGGGCCTGCCCAGACCCATGCTGCAATAATAACTCACTAGAAGTATAACTTTCAATACTCTTAACCTTTACCGCTGAACAGCAAATCATGATGGGAAGGTTATTATAAAGCATGACATAGCATAGGAAACAAATAAGACTCAGTTAAATCAAAGTGATTTATTTCTTGTTTTTTTCCATGTCTGTTGCTCTTTAATTGAAAAGATGTGCAGTTTCATACTTCAGTTCAGTTTATTTATACAGCGCCAATGTACATGTCATCTCAAAGCACTTTACAGAGACAACTCAACCAGATCACCCAGTCAGATTGGCCCAAAGTTTTCTATCTAAGGAAAACCAGTTGATTGCATCGACTCATTGACTTGACAGCAATCCTCACATCAAGCATGCATGCTGCAACAAGTGAAGAGGAAAAACTCCTATTTTGTAAAAAAAAAAAAAAAAAGACCTCCAGGAAGCTCAGGATAAATTAAACCTTGTCCTTTTTGTTGTTGAATTACAGTCATGAAAAAAAATAGGAATTTATCATTGTACATAAGCATACATACTTTAAGTAGAAGAAAACCTGGTATGAAATGGTAAATAATATGCAATTATGAGTGATGAAAAAATTTAGAACGCCTTTAATTTATTCCCAAGTTAAATTATTCAAGAACAGTTTAAAGGTAGATAAGATAGTTTGCGATTTGGAGGACATTAGGAAGAATTCCCACCCTCTCTCCGAGGCTGCCTAGGTTAATTTATCCGAAAAACAAACAGCAAGATGCTGCATGAAGTCTCCAATAACCCTAAAATGTAAAGACAGCACTTACACCACACTCTATGGGGTTGATGTGAAAGGACAACCTTCATTCTTACTGGTGTGATGCAGGGATGCATTCGCTCTACGAAGGCTAGCTCTGAAATGTTGCGACAATGACCAGGAACCCTAAAATATCATATGGATGAATGAGTCTAAAGATACATTATCTGGAAACCAGAACAAAGAGCTGTTTGGTTTAAACTACATTTGGCATTCTAGGATAAGTGCCACATACTATCTCTATCATGCAGTGACAAATATTCCTGTCCCACCACTCTAGGATCCATCATATGTTCAGCTCTGTAAAGTCTAAGTAAATGTTACATTATCTGAAAAAAATATTATAAGTTAAATTAAATTAGAACCAGAAAAATGAGAGGGGACCTAATCATGCCAATAAATCCATCAGGAACTGGTGAGAACTACCAAACAGACAATTCTGGGTCTAGTATAGGCCTAAAGTTGGATCTACTGGTGACTAAATATGGTCAGCACATTCTCAACAATAAGGTGAGGAATCTGGGAAACTTTCCTCAGACCCTCAGTTGTGCTTGAAATTTAACTGCGACACACACGCAGACGACCTGGTTTCTGAGCATTGGTTTCTATACTGGCTTAAGACTGCTGTACCTGTTGACAGGTATGTTGGTTCACTGTTCATGAGCAAGGTATTTGAGCATTTTAGAATTTTATCTAAATAAAAATCCAAAATCAATATTTTATTTTACTACGTTGTAATTTAGTACATTTGTATTTAATCTTACTTTTTGGGTTTTGTGTTATTTGAATTACCTGTGTGAATGTATTGTTTTCTTTAATGGGAGGGTATGCCAACTTTGAAATACAACTGTACATATATGAGAGACTGGAAGCATTTCACTTAAATGCTAAACATTTTCTTTAATATGGTTTACCATCGATATTTAAATAATTACGTTTATGGAGGCAGCATGCACAAAGCAGCCAAATATGACCTAAATCTGATCTTTTGCCCATATGCAACTCATACCTGACATTTTCAAGTCCGTCTTAATGGCTTAATTCCAATCTTTTCAACCCCCATATGTGGTACTAAACTGGATGGTTTTCAGATCATTTGCAGTCTGAACATTCATGTCCATTTTTATTAGTCTTTTACAGCTCCCACTACACATCCACACAGACGTTGCTTTGAAACCAGCCATTGTAAATAGTTGTGCTGGTATCCCTTACCTTCCTTCTATGTTAATGATTGGGTCGGGATACTGCCAGCTAATATCACTGAGAAGTTGGATACTAACAGGGAGACACTTGCATAAACTATTGTGTTTTATGTTTTGTTTTTTTAAGGAAGCTTTAATAAACACTTCTAATGACTTAAAAAAACAGTAGCCTGGCCAACCGGAGCTTAATTCAGTCTAGTAAACAGCCGCTGACTTTTGCTGGACCAATTACAGCGCAGGAGGCTGGACTTTATGATGCGGTCTCTCAGCGCCAAACTTACCCATAATTCAGCAATGCTTTTATGCGAGCATAAAAACAAGCTGGCAATCGCAGCAGAGCAATATTGCAAAGACAACTGAGAACCTAATAGAGAGCACACCTTATATCCTCAGATTATTTAGGCAAAACCAGCAAAACCGTTCAATGTAACATTTTTTCATCGGATTGACATGTTTCATGGCCTACAAAATCACAAAAGCAGAGTGTTTTGCTCAAAGTTTTTGTGTCCTGTGGGTTGTTATCTGATTGGTTCTAACCTGGTGAGGCGGACCTGTTAGTCACGACTTTGAAATCAAGCTCTACAAGCTCTTTACCAGAAGAATGCATCATGTTTACACTGTATAGGTTTGGCTGGCCAGGCTACAAAACCAGTGTACCACTTTGTGTCATCAATGTCAGGGGTTCTTAGCCCTGGTCCTTAGGGTACACTGGCCTTCATTTTTTAGATGTGTCTCTATTTAAACACACCTGATGCAAATGACTGCATTACCTCCTTCGAGGCCAATAAATGTCTGTGTGGACACCTTTTCATTCAGTTCAGGTGGGTGAAGGCAGGGAAACACCTTAAGCATACAGAACAGTTGGTCCTGAGGGTTATGGGTATATTCACAACAGCTCTGTTTAGTCCCCTTTAATTGGACCATAGCATGTTTGTCCTTAAAGTTTGGTTCAATTATGGAGGTATAAATGTGCAATCAAACTTGGGTCCACCAAAAAACCAAGGTCTCTGCTTGGTTAAAGTCAACTCTGGCGCACTGTGAATAGAGATGTGAATGCCAAGTGGACTGTAGACCGATCCAAAAGCTGTAATTGTGTTGTAATAATACAAATTAAGTTATTCATATCTTAAAAATACCTTGCTGGACGTCTGTGCGGACTTAATATCAGTGCAATTAAGTCTAATGTGCCACTTCTCCCACCTCGCCGCCTAATTTGAAGCCATCTCTCCTGCCTTAAGTATAAAAAAAAAAGACGTCTCTGCGGTCGTCCGTCTTATTTTTTTTAAATGCTGATCCATTGTTGAAAGATATTTATCAGGCAAACTTACCAAAAGAAAGCATAGTGTAATGGAAAGTTCAGTCACAGGAGTTTCTGTTGTGTATTCATTCGTTTACATAGTTTAATGATTATCACGTTCGCCTGACACATGAAAGGTCCCCGAATTGAAACTGGGTGGGAAACACGATTTTGTAAAGGAAAGCTTTGTTTACATCTTTAAACTTTCTCTCCCTGGCTCTTTCCTGAGAAGGGGCAACTCAGGATAAACTCTTTAAATGTTACTTCACAATATAAATGTATTAAATAACTATGAAATATGACAACAGATTTTGACATAATTTGTAATCTCTCTCAGACAAGCGAATTTGATTAGGGTTATAGAAGGCAACGCTTACCAACAGGACTTGTTTCTTGTTGAAGTCGGCCCTGAATCACAGTTAAAGAAGCATTTATGCCACATCATCACATCATACACATTTGTAAATGAGCAGATATCCATGGCTAAAGCCTTCTGAAAATATTACATTATGATTTTAGATCAAGGAAACCTCTCTCGCTCCATTCCCAGATTTTTGCCTTGTACATGATGGAGATGACTTTTTATCCTGACAGATGAACAGCTCTTATTAGATAAACTGCTTTGGAAAACATTAGATCTGACATGCAACAGACAGAGTTTAACATACTCACACATCATCAATAAAAATAACCCTAACAATAGCAATAACACTGCTGAAATCTGTTGTCGTTCTATGATGTTTTCCTTTTTGTGGACAAGGAAATACTTTTGTGTTGTTGATCAACTGTCTTTCTACAATGGTTCTTGGTGCAGTGCCACTGCGTGTTAGGGGGTAAATAGGTGGGTCAAAAGTATTTTTTCAGTTTGACAAAGTGCCTTGTGATTACAAACCGCACTAGATGAAAATAGTAACAATGTTTCAATTCGGTTTCCCAATAATCTGAGTCCACTGGACTATAAGGTGTGAAAACAACCCAAGAAACCCTGATCTACATCCTCCCTCTATGCTTATGGTGATGATGGTAGTGGTCTCTTTTAACAAGCAATTTTAAAAGACAGCACCAAAAAGATTGGTTTTATGAAGAAAAAAAAAAACACACACACAACTGAGCCTTAAGAACACATGTTTCAATATAGCCTTATATGCATGTCTATCCATTCCCGATTCATTTAATCTTAATGTTATATTTAAAGGTCAGATCCATTTTTAAAGAAGTTTTGGTGAGCCACTGAATCAGACAAGAACTTCCAATGACCCTCAGGGGTTCAGATTAGGCTCAGCCCTGTGAGCTGCAGCCTCCGTTTTGGTGTTACTAGCCTCGCTGCAGTGACTTAGTAATTACAATGCGTGTGACCCTCTCCCATCCTGTGCTGTCCCGCCTAATTGTGGTTGTCACCACGACTTCCATTCAGCCGCAGATAAGAAGCTGCAGGATGCCGGAACGTGTCGATGGAGGGCCTTTTCAAACCGCAAGCATCAGGAAGATAAATGTGTTTACTAATAACTCTTTCACAGCTTCCATTTAGGCTGTTCAGCACACGCTGGCTGATGACTCAATCTCATCAGCACAGGACAGGCCTGAGGTGTGACATTACTGAGGTCTGTTCAGCATATGATAAAAGACGGTGAGGCAAGCGTTTTTTGAAATTTGATTAATGGGAACAAAGTGGACACACTGTTACATCATACTAAGAATAAACAGCAGGTTGTTCTCTTACACATCATACAACATATATGAAGCTGCTAAGTGGGCCAGTCTGTATGGATAATTCCAGCTATAAGTGAGGAACAATGAATTTCAATGTCCATATTTCTACTCATCGTGGTCTATCAGCAAAATGCACCATTAAACTTTAGGATTACATAAAGAGCCTTACATAAATCCTGAAGGGAGCTAAAAATACAGAACCTGGGAGCCATATCCCCATATATAGAACTTCCAGTGAATTATTCAATATGGCTGAAATCTGACAAGAAAAATACACAAATTTACGCAACTGAAGTGCACTGCCTGCCTGCCTGCCTGGCTGCCTGCTGAGATTTGAGGCCACCGCTGTAAAGTGGTTTGAGCAAAGTTTGCAGCTGCAGTTTTTAGTAGGTAGTAAAAGGTAAAACAGAGCTGGAGATAAGCAGAATGTTTGGCTGTAAGAGAGAGGAAAGACCAAAGGCAATAAAAGATTCATGCTTTGTTTTCATTTGTTCTATCTGGTTCTGTTTGTCCGTGATATACTCACTCACCACATTATTGGGTTCAAATGTTTAAAAGCGTGTTAAAACAGATTGTAAATCATCCAATCAAATGGCAGCAACTGAAGGCATATAGAAGCTAGACATGTATCAGTCCCTCTAGTCACTTAACACAATTTTCATCCTAGCTGAGCATTATTACAGACAGCTCTATCATTTTATGGCTACATCCCACTTATCTTCTGATGGCTATCTACAGCAGGATAACGGGCTGAGCCACAGTTCAAATGATTTCAAACAGATTTCCTGATATTAATAGTGACTTAATTGAACTCTGACGGTTGCCGCAGTCACCAGATCTCTGTCAAATAGAGCACCTTTGGAGGTGGTAGAGTGGGAGATTTAAGTCATGGATATGCAGCCGGCAACTCTACAACTGTGTAAGGCTATTGCATTATTAATAACCATTGACTCACATATGAGCTTAAGTGACATCCCATTCCTAATCTATAGGGGTTCAGTATGACGTTGGTCCACCCTTTACAGCTATAAGAGCTTCTACTCCACATGGTTTTGGAGTGTGTTTATGGGAACATTTGACCATTCTGCCAGACGTGCATTTGTGAGGCCACACACTGATGCTGACTGAGAAGGCCAGGCTCTCAGTATCTGCAGTAATTCATCCTATAGCTGTTCTATTGGGCTGATGTCAGTACTCTGTGCAGCCCAGTAAAGTTCATCCACACCAGATTCTGACATCCATGACTTCATGGACTTTGATTTGTGCACAGTCATGGCGAAGAGCAAGGGGCCAGCTTCAAATTGGTCCCACAAAGTTAAGGGCATGGAAATGTCCAAAATGTAACAATCTTTGAAAGATGAAGCATTGAGTGTTTCTTTCACTGGAAGTAAGGGGCTAATCTCAGCTCTTGAAAACAACCACTCATCATAATCCCCCTTCCAGTAGACTTTACAATTGGCATAATGCTGTTAGACAATTACCATTATTCTGGCAACTGCATAATCCAGCCTCGTCCATCAGAATTCCAGATGGAGAAGTGTGATTTGTCACTCCAGAGCTGGAGTCCAGTGGTAGTGTGCTTTATACCCCATTGTACTTGGTGACCTATGGATTGAATGCAGCTGCTTGACCATTGAAACCCATTCCATGAGGATCTCTGCTCATGGGCTAATCTAAAGGACACATGAAGTTTGGAGGTGTTGTGGGATTGACTCTGCAGAAAGTTGCCATCCTTCACACTATGTGTTTCAGTATCCGCTGATCCTGCTCCATCAGTTTACTTGGCCTTCCACTTTGTGGATGAGTTGTTGTTGTTCCCAAACACTTCCATTCTTGTATGATGAGGCTGATAGTTGACCGAAATATTTATGAGAAAAGAAATTTCACGACTGGATTTGTTGCACAGGTGGCATCCTATCACAGTTCCAGTCTGGTATTTATTAAGCACCTGAAATGGAACCCATTCTTTCACAAGTGCTTGTAACAACAGCCTCCATGCCTGCGTGCTTGATTTTATACACCTGTGGCCATGGAAGTGATTGGACAGCCTGATTCCAGTCATTTCTATGGGTGAGCAAATCATTTTGGAAATATAGTGTATTATTATTATAAATATTATGTTATATATTCATTAATTTAGCTGTTCTTTTTTAAGCTCAACAGGGGGGGAGAACATATGTGTTCTCTAAGTAACTGTCTGACCTTGTCACACCAGGAATGAATTCATCAGCTGTCGGCCTTTTTCAGCATCAACTTTTATTTATGCAAACATGAGTCTCTGGCCCAGAGGCCACTGAGCCACTCAAACGGCTTCTAAACCAACACAGCCGCACAGGAAAGTAGTCATTGGAGATTTATATCAATGTATTATGACTCAAACTTTCATGTACAGATCATATTTATATACAAGTCAGAGAAATGTGGGGAAAACCTGCAGTGGAAAAGAAAACTGTAGACTTTTGACATTTAGAGGTCAACTTTTCCACAGTTTTCGGATGGATGGATGGATGGATGGATGGATGGATGGATGGATGGATGGATGGATGGATGGATGGATGGATGGATGGATGGATGGATGGATGNGGATGGATGGATGGATGGATGGATGGATGGATGGATGGATGGATGGATGGATGGATGGATGGATGGATGGATGGATGGATGATAAAAATTCCAGATAAAATGCATTAATCAAAATAGTTAAATCAAAGAGTTTTTATATATATTGAAGAAAGGTCTCAGATCATTTTTGACAGAAAATCTGGGGATAATTATAATAAATAAGCAGGAAAGACATCTCTTTATTATGTAGAATTGCCAGGTTTATTTTCAGAATTTGTTCTAACTCAGAGATACTGCATATTCCTTTTTTCTATGCTTTTTTTTTCACTAAAGATACACAAATACAGATAAATAGCTTCATCTTACATTGCAAATATGAGTTCTCTGACTTACTTCTGAGGCTTTGTTACAGGATCTCAGCAGGGAAGTAAAACACAACAAATACCAACCAGGAAGTCCTGACAGAAAAATAGGAAGAAATCTGTCACCACACTATTCTGGCAGTCTTTTGACTCACTGTTGTGTATGGCCTTTTATGAATAGCAAGATGACCCTGGATCTGTTTCTCATACCCAGAGGAGAGCTGACGGATTGGATGAGCGGTACACCACTTGGCCAAACTTGAAAGCTCTGTTGCTTGGAGGATGTTGGGTCTGTTTGTCACTTCTCAAAACAGTCTGTTTGGCTCTGTTTGCATGTACAAAGTGGATGTGTCCATTCCTGTGAGGGTTGAATACTCCAGTGCATATTTGGATTGTGGAAAAAGTTCCTAAAAACAAAGGCTGGACATAAAGCGTTGCCTTTGATCTAGTTTGTGGTTGGTTAAATGAGGTATCTAGGAGAAAGTCTGAGAGAAACAGCGTCTCTCATCTGAATACAAATAAACTTTAGATTTACCTGTCAACTCAAGCCTGATGAGGGATTGCAATAATAAAATATAACCTTGTCGTAAGTTAAACTTTTGGAGTTAAACAGGCTGTATATTGCTGTATAAAAGTAACCTAAGGCAAAACAGAATGTAGGACTGGAAAAGAAAAGATTTTGGGAACATATCAGGAACTGTAATGGTTGCCAGAATGGGCAATCCTCTGAAAATTTCCATCTGGATCTCATCAAAGGGAGGCAGAAAGTGGCTTGCATTTGCTGCGGTGACTGGACTCACCACACACACGCACACACCTACTAACACACACACTATGAGTCATCCCAAGCAGGAAAAGGAAGTGGTGTAGTGCTGCAAAATCTATACCACTACCTAAAATAATGCAAAAATGTCAAACCTTGTAAAATTCCAGCTCAGAATTGCAAGAGCATTCCTGGGCAGGGCATGGTACGATTTACAAAAATCTGCCCCATTCAAAATGAACTACAAAACCTTAGAGACCATTTTTTGATCTTTAACCTGTAAATTGTTTGTGCCAGATTGAAAACAAAAGATCTAACTGAAAACATATCTCTCAATTCTGTTAGATGTGAACTCAATCACTCCGTTCTGACCTCTCTCCACTAGTTGTCTATGCTTTTTAGTGTAAATCTAAATATTATAATTTTTAGTTTTTTGTTTCTTTTTAATGTTGGAATGATCTTGCACTACTCTAACCTTCGAGGGTCATCATCCTTACTGACCTTCTTGGTTCCTCAGTTGAGCCAAACAGCCAATCAGGCAGGTTCGAAGCTCTAGGAAGCTCATGGGGGGTAGGGCCTTCTTTATTGTTGCCCCTCAACTACGGAAGAACACATCGCTGCTCTTTCACTGTCTACTTTTAATACTTTTCTTAAAAGCCATTTTTATTCTTTCACTTTAAACATCAATAGTACTTTGTCCTACCTTGTTTTTCTTTTTATTTTATTGTTATACTTTACTCTTTCAACATATGGTTATAGTTTGGAGTTATTTGCATTTCAGCTTTGGTTGTTGAATTTGGTGTAATTCCTATAGTCCATCAACTACACCCCCTGTTTCCACATCTCAATGGATTTGTAGTTGTTTATTATGCATCACCTGCTAGACACTAACTTGCATATAAACAAAAAACTGCACTGTGTATTTTCAGCTGAATGGCTTTAGGTAGATGTTTGATGAACTGTTTGTGGAATAAAAATGCATCATAAACACAGAACAAAGTATAATTGAAATTACTCATGTGAACCTCATATGGAGAACAGGTATAAATATAGACCCAGCCATGCATTCCTCTGTAATCTTTAATAGAAACATTGGTGCCCACTGTAAGGCTGCAGAGCTGCGGCCAGTAGAGGACCGGCTGGTGTAAATGATCATTTGTCAGGGCAGAAATTAGAGAACAGAGAGCGAGACAGGTGGAAAACATCAGCTCTGTTTGCTCTTTGCCCCAGCCACTTGACTTCAAACGCTGCACTCCGCTGTTTTTTTAATAGAAAAGCCTTACAGAAAGATAAGAAGGGAGA
Source organism: Cyprinodon variegatus (assembly GCF_000732505.1). Lineage (NCBI taxonomy): Eukaryota > Metazoa > Chordata > Actinopteri > Cyprinodontiformes > Cyprinodontidae > Cyprinodon > Cyprinodon variegatus. The sequence continues at coordinate 968,339 of NW_015150575.1, forward strand.
TAAAGAGAAAACAGATTGAAGTATAAAGCTTGTAATAAGGACAGAGTCCTTTCTGTATGAGAAAAATAGACTTAAGGAAATGGAGGCGGATAGATGCTGCCCCGCTCAGCACGGTACCTCCCTGACGGAATAATAATGATTGTATGGATCATCAAAGTGTTCCTTCCTCCCTACTTGCTGCTTGCTATAATTAGACCAGGTCTCTCTCTGACAAACCACCACCTACTTTGGGAACCCTCTGCCTTGAGCAGCTGCAGACACATGTTCAGATTTAGAGCCCCCACCCTCCCTCTGCACTCAGAGTGTGGGACCGGCTAGTTGATGGGAACCCGGTGAACTTCAAATCAGCTCTGTTTAGCATCATTACGAGAACTAACAACCCAGCTAACAGCCACATGGCTCTAACTACTGACCGGATCCAACATCACAATCATAACTCTCTCATCCACTCACATCTGCTGAAAAACACACACTCACACAATTCCAGCCTTCGAGGAGGGAGTAAAAAGCCCTACAGTTTAAAAAACAAACTGTGTGAGCTGCAGCAGAGCAAATTCCCATGTATCTAATGTGAGTGTGTATGCGTGTACATATGCATGCACTTGTGTGAGAGAAGGAGAGGAGGAGTTTAGGCTTTCTATAGAGCAAAAGCAAACAGTCCATAAAGAGGCCTGCCACTCTCCCATTTCAATGTAAATGAGACTAACTCTCTTAGGAGGTTAAAGAACTCTCTAGGGGCCTGGCAGCTACCACTGCTGGGGTCACACATGCACAAACACACCCATATGTGCACGAGGAATCACACTAGTTACAAACGTGCACACAGACACAAACATGGAGACGAACACAAAAAATCTGAGGCAAGAGGCCCAGATAAAGAGCTCAGAGAGCCTGTCAGAGTGTCAGCTCCCATTAGGCCAAAGGCTGTTGTGTGTGTTTGTGGCGGGTGTGTGTGTGTGCAGGCAGTTGTACGATTTTTTTTTCACGTTAATTCAGCACACACACACTCTTTTTCCCCCCTCACACATCCTCCCTGAGCTGCCCTGCATGGCTGACATGCTGTTTCAGACAAGACACACAAAAGACGACGGAACCCGCCTGAAAAGACAAACATCTCCTACATTTCCTACATTGCACACAACGGGGGGAAAAAAGAGGGGAAACAAAACAGGCACCAAATGATTTCAGTTGAGCACAGGTTTTGCTGGCAATCTCAGCACTCTTAGAGAATCTCTTCACGATTAACTGCTCTAGTTCGAAAGACAAAAACACAGAGCAGAACATTTAATGTCTCTAGTTTGAGACACCGGCGTTCTGCATCTACATGATGTCACGTATTTTTAATGCTCAGTTTGGCTCCAGCTCTGTGTACTGCTGCAACAGTTTAGATTTGATTTCATAATTACATGATGCCAATTCATCCCTTCCTGTTTTCCATATCCTCTTTGAAGACATGTGGTTCCACTTCTCTTTTAATTGCTGTTAAGCATTTTCATAATTCAAGAAATACAGACCCCATTTATTGTATTTATGATTTTTTTTCTTAAGATTAAATATCACATCCTATTTTATTTATTTATTTATTTTTATTTCTGGTGCCCATTTGGGACAAACAACCCACAACCCGACCCCGGATAAGCAGGGGAAGATGGATGGATGGATGGAACCCAAGAGTAAGCGATGTGATGCAAGTAAAACATGATTCCTGATGGACTGGTTAAATGATATTAGACAGGCTAAAAGAAGGCAAAATCACCCTCTACCAAAATGCCAAAAAAACAAAAACAAATGTACCTTTAGTTTCCTGATATCAATCCAACAACAATAAAGTCGAACATATGGGAGGATTTTTTTTTTCTTTTTTTAATTTAGAAAGATTCCAACAAATCTCCTCCAGTATTTCTTTCCTTTTTTATTAGCTGGGTGCAGATTTTGGCAATAGTGATTAATTTTTCCTTTTCAATCCAGAGTTGTCTTGGTTACTCTAAGGTTAAAGGATTGTGTCCTGTGAGGTAATTGTTGGTCATTCAGAAAGTCTCAGGAACTACTGATTTTAACATCTAAACTAATAATGTTAGAGATCTTCCCGACCCTTTTTTAAGGCACTTTTGAAGGTGAGCTTTGTACCTTCAGACTGTTACAGGGTTTAATACGGATAACAGAGCCAGTTTTGAGTGAAAGCTATAAGTAGAAAATAGAAAACTATTTCACAGTCTTGATTGTTAAAGGCATGCTCCCTATGTCCCACAGCAGATGGCTCCATGTCATACAGAAGAAACAGCAAAAGTGGTTCAAAATAAGCAGCATCAACCTGCAGGCAAAAGGTGGAGAACAAAGAGAGACTTTCTGGGGCCAGTAAGATGCAGGAATGTGAAGATGCAAACCTAGAGTTAAGGGCTTGCTTTTACTCACAAAGCCTTGAAAAATATAAGCTATTACAACTTAAGGAGCGATAGCACAACAACACTCTGTGTGCATTGGGGGGACAAAGAGTGAGCACGCAAGCAAGGAGGAGAAAATCCTTCTAATCCCATATTCATTCCTAACTCCCTTGAATGACGATGCACACACCCATATTACTCCAGTCACACATGTCCTGACTCAGCTGACTCAGCCAGGTGTGTCAGGGATGCAGCCTGAAGCACAGGCATGCTGAGACAGCGATGTTGTCTGTCATAATCAAAAGACTCTTTACTGCATAGAATGAGTTGAATTAATGACTATTTTTTTGTTTCTTGGGGACTGCCGTTAAGATCTCGTCCTTCTTTCCCTTTCATGTCCAGATCACAAGCTAACAGCTGTACCTAAAAACAGTCATCTGAATACACAGAATGCTTGATGTAGGGGAACTCCAGCTTACCACAGAGCATTCATCTCCTGCACACATCAGGCTAGTCATGCCACTGACACACAGATCAGTCTGCCTCTGCTGCCTAATCACGACTTCTGCTCAAAAGATTAAAAAAACCACAGGCCCAACCCCTTGGGCTAAAGGGTGATTCGCAAGCACATAGTCAGAACTTTGTTTCTTACACATTAGCTCATTTTTCAGCTCCATATGCTTCTCAAATCCAAAGGTCTGCCTCAAGATGTTAAACACTGGCAGAGAGACAAACAGAGGCACAAACATAGAAATATGATTTCCATTATGGTTAATGACATGCTAAAAATTACTCATAGATAGATAGATAGATAGATAGATAGATAGATAGATAGATAGATAGATAGATAGATAGATAGATAGATAGATAGATAGATAG
>NW_015150575.1:973178-1026528 GCF_000732505.1 Cyprinodon variegatus
CCATCCATCCATCCATCCATCCATCCATCCATCCATCCATCCATCCATCCATCCATCCATCCATCCATCCATCCATCCATCCATCCATCCATCCATTTTCTGACACGATTATCCCAAGCCGGGTCGCAAGGAGTGCTGGTGCCTATCTCTTGCTGTCTAAGGGTGAGAAGCGGGGTACACCTTGGACAGGTCGCCAGTCCATCACAGGGCAAAACAGAGACGAACAGGACAAACAACCATTCAAGCACACACTCACACCAAAGGAGAATTTAGAGAAGCCAATTAACCTAACAGTGATGTTTTAGGACCTTGGGAGGAAGCCAGGGTACCCGGAGAGAACCCACGCATGCTCAGGTAGACCATGTAAACTCCATGCAGAGAGAACCCGGGTCGGAAATCAAACCCGGAACCTTCTTGCAGCAGTGGCAGGAGTGGTACCCACTGCACCCCCGAGCAGCCCGCTCTGCAGAAACAGTTTGGTTTAAATTTAAGGACACTATCAAAAATACAATTTTTAATTTTCACAGAAAAAAAAGTAGACTCCATACTGACTCCATCATTTTATCTGGTCCTCTGATTGATATGACCAGATGTTATCATTTAACCACTGGTTGTCTAGGCTGTATCCTAAAAGTGATTTGTGCTGTAAATATACATGGAAATCTTTTGGGGGAAAACAGTGTCCTATCAGGAAAAAAAAACATCCATCCTAAGTTGGATTTGTTTTTTAAAAGTTGGCACCGGAGTGATGTTTTGCTTTAAAGCACCTCTTTTCTGGCTGAACTTTTGAGTTGGGACCATCCATCTTTCTGTGAACAGATTGTGGATTTCAACAGGGAGAAATTTCAATTCTGGCTTCCGTAAAAATAAATGATGAATCTGGCAGGGATTTCAACCATTTTACCCCCCACCCCCCATTTCCAAAACTCGTTTACACTCATCTAAATTACCACACAACTCCATCTCTCCACCCCCCGGCTTTACTGTCACAACAATACCTGTTGTTGCAGATGCTGGACTCCATACACAAGGACAAGCTATTACAAAGAAAGCTTCAATTCAGCTGTGTTTATAACAAGGGCAAGGCTGGTGCAGAGAAAACATGCTAAATCAGCAGCATTTGCCTTTTAGAGAAATGAGAAAGCACAGGGCACCGGCCAGCAGCATCCTCATCCCTCGCCTGTGACGTGGAGATAATTGTTTAGTGGGCCCCTGTCGAGAGCTGCTGTCTCATTTCCATAGCTCCATAGCATGATATGGTATAGCTGATACAATGATCCATGGAAAATGGCAGAGAGTGTAACACCCCACTGACAGCTACATGCTGCTAAGTTCTCCTCTATCAAGCACCGGATGTGTGAATTAGAGGGATTTTAGAGATAAAGGAAAAGGAAAAGACTAAAAAATAAAGCCGGCAGAGAAAATCCCTGAATATAAAAATGGGATTTCAGAGGATAAAGCTCATTGGTATGACTTATCATGTCCTGGGATCAGTGACTGCAGCCGTAACCTTTGGTAAATGACTGCTTGGTACGCCACGCAGCCCGATAGATGATAAAATTAATGTCCCTTAGCAGAAGTGCTAAGCCACCCACAAGTTCAGCTTCTGTAAAATTAAAATCTCGCCCTTATAAAGTACATTATAGGATTGAAAGATTCTATATTTACACCTTCATTATGTAAGAAACTGGAATAAACTTTAATTTATGTTAGAAAGAAAAAACACAGCCACAACTCGTGTAGAAGGAATAAAGAAATGTCTTTTAAACCTTTTTCATATAAACAACCAAAGCATGATTGGTATTGTTTGTGACAGATAACCTTAAAGTAGAGCATAATTGTACAGAAGGGTAAACATTAGAGATTATTTTCAATCCTTTACAAATATAAATCTGAAAACAAAAGCAAGGATGACTCAACCCATATTAAGCCTTTACTCTCAAGTAACATCAAGCACAACCAAATCTCTGTAAAAAGTAACCTAATTAAAGAACAGAGTCCATTTGAGTGTAATTTAATCTCAGTATAAATCCAGATCAAACCATGAAAGCCTTGGAGGGTTGTTAGATAACATTAGTGAAAAACAGCATCATAATAACCAAGAAAAGCAAAAGGCAGTTCAGGTACAGATTGGACATGGGCAATTCATAATGGATTAACTACTGTCATAGCTGCCTCTTTTTATTTGTAATTTATGACCTTATTTTGAGGAATGCAAAATGCCAAAGTCTGAGGTAAGTAAATGTTGCAGTTTCTCTAAAAAAAAAGGGAAAGACTACAACCTCACTATATGCAAGCTCTGTAAAACAAAGCGGAAATATTTTGAAATTTTTTGAAACACAGGGAACCATAAAACCCATTTCCCCCAAGGAGGATGAAAACCAGCTAAAGGTATCAATGTTCTCTCCTAATTAGGAAAAGGGGAAGCTGATTATAAAGTTCATTTCACTGAATGATTTGCATCATTGACATTAATGCTATGGAGCTTTTCTTTTTTTGTGGGATAAAACATCCCACCTCTTAGATATTTTAAAAACACTGTGGTGCCCACACTAACCATGGATTTCCTGATGCGTGGTAGCTTGTGTGTCGTCTGCAAGAGAGAGCATTAAATGAGCGTTACAGTGGAGCAGATATGAATAAACTGTTGAAGAATGTATAACCAGAAAGGCAGACCATGAAGAAGGATGGAGTTTTAGTTACTGATAAAGTGAACAAGGTCAGCATTTTATGTTCTGAATAGGCAAAATTCTTTTTTTTTTATGTATGCTTCTGTTTATGCTTACTTTTGGTTATATGATCTCTGTTTTGGTGGAACTAAAATGTGTTTATCTCTTTGTAATAAAAAAGGGTTATAAAATGCTATGTTGTGATGTGTGGGGGGAAAGTGCAGGCGTGGAATGGGACATGTAACATTAGGGGGGCTATTTCTGATCACCTCTTAGACTTCTGAGTCGAAGTGCCTCTAAAATCCATCCTCATAAAATACAGCAAAATACTGCAGACACTCAATCCTTCCAAGAAATGGACATGGTCCATACAATGATAGGCTACCCAATGAAACAATTAATGAGGGAAGCATGTAGGCATGGTAACTGTGGAGGAGCTACGGTGATGTACCGCTAAGAACAGAAAAATCCAAAGATGAAGGGCTATTAGTTGAACACTCTCTAAATCTGTGGAGGAAAAACATCCTGAATAAACCACCCCCCTTATGAAATATGATGGTGCTGGCATCTTATTATGGCCACACTTCTCTTAAGGGGGGGCAGAGAGGTTAACTTAGCGTTGATGGGATGATGGATGGAGCTAAATATAGGGCAATCCTAGCAGGGAACCTGTTAAAGTCTGCAAAAGACTTTAGACTAGAGCAGAGAGTCAGGTTCCAGCATGACAGCAGGTATAAACATCACGCCCGAGCTACAAGCAAACGGTTTCCATCAAGGGAAATGTATGTTTGAAAATGGCTAAAATGTTGATATGTAACTGAAATTCTGTGTGAAAGAACGAGTTTAAAAAATCTCAGATCTGAAAGGCTAAAACAGACTAACCCCAAAAGATTTACAGCAGTCTTAGCACCATAAATGCCGTCTACAAAGTACTGACTCAGGGGGCATGAATAAGAATGAATGTTGTTCTTATCACATCCACCAGTTTTTGTTTGTTTTGTTTTTTTTTTTCAAAAAATGTTATTAATTTATAATTTATTGTGAAAAAAGGAATATATCCAAGCAGTGCAAATCATTTTTAAGGCATTGTAGTTTAGAAGGAAGTTTTGATTTAAGATCAAGGTATCGGGATCAGAAACTAGTGTGAGAGGTTGTCTGTTTTTTTAACATGCAGGAGGCCACTTGTCTGCAGTGCCTGATAGGATAGAAACCCATGGCTAAGCTGCTTCAGCATCCCCTCCACCAGGAAAAGTGCAGAGGAAAGGTTTTCCCTCTAATGGAAGCCATTAATTACCATACACTCTTATACTTTCTAGCTATCAGGACCTAAAGCCAAATCTTTCTAAGACAGGGGTCTTCTGGTCTGTCTCTCTGTCTGTCAGTCTGTCTGGGGTCTGCATTAATTGCCTGTACACACTTCAGAGCTGACTTAAGAAACTGGCTGATGTTTTCAACAGATGAATGGTCAGAAAGGCCAAAGGTCAAGTCCAGCTATGTTGTTGTGACTCCAAAGCCCTATGTGCTCACACAGCTTCCTCTCCTCTAATCCCAACCATCTGGATTTGTATGCTTACATGCACTTTTGTGTGAGGCTAATAGAAAGGAAGAAAACAGAAAAACTAAAGATGGATCGCGTGAGAGTTTGGCATTTCAAGCAGCGGATAAAACCAAACAGTTTAGCAGAAATTAGTCTGATTTGCTTCATTTAACACAGTCAACCTGTGGAAGACATAAAACTTTATATTTTATTCAGTATTATCTGGCATTCTGCAGGAGCCCAGAAATCTATAGAAATATTCATTTGGCACAACAGGGAGGACAAATCAATCCCATAAAAACAGAGCACTTAATAGAGTTCCATTAAAGGGACTCTAAAAGCTAGACAGAAATGGCCACTCCACTACTGCGAGGGCACCAAGAGGACACGCTGTTTTCACCAGGACACAATTTAGACTGAATAGTCATGCTCCATTTTCAGTCAGCTCTGACAACTGCTTTTTTAAATGACACCTGATACCATCACGCCCCCAACACTTCCCCCACGCCGCCGTCACTGAGCCATGGTCTGTGTCAGAGAGATGGGAAGTGTGTGTGGGGGCCGATTCTGTTACTGTGCAGTGTGGGGTTTAGGAACGCCAGGGCTGCAACATTTCAGTCCAGTCGTCCACACAACTGACTCCAAGTGTTTGCTCGCTTTACAGTCCACTTTGCGTGTCTAAGCAGACATCTCTTTTGAGGTTTCACAATTTAGTCGAACCAGATAAGGGGGTCTGTTTATAGCACCACAGATGAAAGAGTTTAAACAAGCAGTTTACGGCCTGGTTAAAGCTGCATGCATTAATGGTTGCGTTCACTGATGCATGAGTGCATGGGTCTTAGAAGGTCTCTCTCAGAGTTAACTACATGCAGCCCAAAAATGTCAGCGCTCTTTAGAAAAGACAATAAATATCTGCAAAAATCAACACCTTTGAAATGTTCAAGAATTGAAAGGACAGAAGAAGTAAAAATGCATTCTGAAAATCAGTCCAACTATTTTCAGTTATCTTTACTATTTTTGGCTCCAGTACAAGAACAATGATCACTAAGATCGTGGTTTAAGACTCCACTTTTTTGGTCTAAAATGATAATGTTTATAAAATGAGAAAAATAACTATTACTGCCACAGAACAAAAAATATGCCATTAAGGGAAATAAAAAAATCTGTTTAATTTTCGGTATAATTTCTAAAACATTCAGTATGATACTGTACATACTAAAAGTGTATGGAATCCCAACACCCAAAAATAGAGTACGCTAAAAAATTATTTCTTGGTTATTGATTTATAAAACCATGTGCACCACAAAACCAAGCTGTACCTCAAAGTTTGCGTCAGATTTTCCACCTCATGTTCAGTCCTCTTCATGCCCACCTTCAGCCAAAAATAGTTCATACAAAGCACCGTATGAATGTCATTTCACATTTTAATAAGAGAGCTAATCAAGGTATTTAATGGCTACCAATAAATAACTACCAACCACAACCAAGATAGCAGAATAAAGTGCAGTTTAATGAGGAGTTGGTGTGCAAGGTGGAAGGTCAGATAAATGCTTGGTAGCCACCTTGAAACAAGAAAGTATTCTTAATGACACCTTTAGAGTGTGATGTGATCTGATCATATTAACAAGGACTTCCAGACAGCATTGCGCTTATTGCTGACTGTCATAGCTCTGATTTAAGGATAAACTCACAGAACTGCCTTGTTCCTTAAAGCAAATTCAGGCAGAGAGTAAGTTAAATGTTCATTGTGCTTTACACCTGTGGGGGAATTTGCACTGGTAAGAGCTTCCATGGATGGTTTACAGCCATAATTAATAAACAAAAAAAAAACAAAAAATAACAAAAGGAAATCTGGAAAAGTAGCACACCTATCCATAAGATTTAATTTGGGCAGAAATTGGTTGCCTTTCGGTTATATTGTCATTTTTAGATATTTTACTAATCTTTCACAGATTGTTTAGGATCTTTATTAAAATGACTGCAGCACTAGCCTTGTCCATTTTTAGCCTAAATATTCAAATTAATATATTTTGAGTTCTACATGTACCCTAGATTCATATTTAATTGTGTCTATATCACTGATCCGTCATCCGGGTCAGGCCAAGGTAAATAGACTTTAATTCAGTTTTTCTAAAGACATTTTGACACCTCTCCAGGAGTCTTTTTCTATTCTTTTGGCTCGCACCAGAGCAATCTGTAGCTGGAGCTCTAAGCCTGTTGGTGGTCATATTTATTGCTGTATCATTAGAACCATGCAACAAGCTACTCTTTCTTTCCTGTATTTAAGTTATGTGCACTGACCCCCTCCTGTTTAAAATCCTTGATAAACATGTATGGCATGGGCCCGTCAGTCTCTCTAATACTGGACCCCTCCCAACATAGATCAAATAGTAATGCTCTAAGAAGTATTCTCAGCTGATTAAACTATCTTCATAGATAGAGAAAACATTGGTATTTCCTGAAAATGCATTCCACCCAAATTCTACCATTTATTTTTTAATGAGAATAATTATACAATCAGGCCACCTCAGTCTCCATCTGTGTCTCCAACCTGTGCACCCTCTGTACGGATGGGTCAGAGTTTGTCTAAGAGACCACACATTTTCATGCCAAGTTTTTTTTTATGGACCACAATCTTTGCTTGAAAGTCTGCATATGCATATGTTTTGTACTTTATAAATGAGATTCTGGAATGTGAAACTGCTGTTTAAAACAAGGAAGTGGGTCAGTAGCTCCACAGCTGCAGCTAGCATTTATTAAACACCAGGAACATATGAATAAATACAAGGGGCCCTTGTAAAAAAAAAAACAAAAAAAACTGTGCCTCTGTGATGGACAAAAGAACACTAACTGTGTAAGAGATTTAATTGAAAATACTTGTTCTTTTCATGGTCTATTCACTGTATGCTTTAAACAATCAAGATTAACATAGGTTAAGACATTAGAGCACAGAGCAGACATCATTTAAATGATTTTGAACAGTAGCCCTTTGAGTAAAATCCCAGAAACTTGAAGGTATTTTGACAGTATGCAGTTCAAATGTTATGACATGCCCTTAACAGACTAGAGGGAACCGTCTTACTGCCTTTGGGCTTTAAAGGGCATGTTAGTGTTAAACCCGAGCAATAAAACTTCCTTGAGTTGGCAAAACATTTCATGGCCTCTTTGATGTGACTCTAAAATAATATGTTCCGACATGAAAGCTCATTCAACACACTGCATGAATATGTAACAGTTTCTGTTTTCACAATAGCTCACAAAGTGAATAAATTGGAGATATCTGGCTTACAATTTCTCTCATACAAGGTTAAGGCAAAGATTTTATTTTTTTCCCTCAAGATTAAACTTTTCCAGTAGAGTTAAAAGGCCTTTTCTTCTTTGCAGCTACACAAACACAAGCTTTGTTTTTTTCATATAAGTTAATTGGTTTTACAGCTGTTTAAAGGTAAAATGTAATAACTGTTTTTGTGTTGGAAGGGTTGTCATTGTTTAAAAATAAGAAATTCAGAATAATAGATATAGTTCATAATGTAAGTGATGGCAAAATAATCTATTAATCTCATATTTGTATATTTCACACTTAGTTTTTAACTATGAGATTAAGTAACTTTCTGGTCCAAAAAAAGTTGGAGCTGAACAAAAATGACAGTAACAGGGACGAATGCATACTTCACACTTTTACAGACAGACAGATATTCAATGCATAAAGCCATTGCAGTATGGAGCTCCATAACACAGAGCTATGACAGATTTCTTCTATGATAGATTGAGGTATTCTAAATGTACAAAGCAGTTATCACAGATCCTTCTTCCAAGCATCATTTAGACTTTATAGTGAACACTGCTCCAAACCTTAACAATTTGTATCTCAGCTATCATTGGAACAGCCTTTTTTTTGTCTTGCAAATTGCCTTTTATGCATTAAAACACATACACATTTGGATATTTCTGCAAATAACTGTATCTAGCTGCACACTTCTTTAACTGTCTGATTAAACTGTTTTGAACAGTTAATTTCTGTATGATATGTTTTGCAAATTTGACCTTACTGCACAGTCTCTTATTATATACACCTAAATATTTTTTTAACCATCCTGTGTATCTGCATACTTCCATTTGCATTTTACATTGCTGTTAAGACACATCAGATCCCCCACTCCGGGACAATGAAGGTTATTTCCGCTTTTTTTCTCTTCTATTGATTGGCTTATTGATTAACCGATCTACTGTCATTAGAGACAAATTCAGGCACACTTTGACGTAAAATGTTAAGGACATCATAGAGCATTACCTTTCTCTTATTCTGTTGCTGTAATCACTTTTTTTTTTTACAAAGGGAATTTCACTACATGAATATGCGTAAAAAGATAAGATTATAAACATAGGTTAAAAATCTGTACATGCACACTGAGGGATCTCACTAGACTGTTTATAAACCCAGCTTAAAACAATGTATGTAACTATTCAACATTATGACTTTAACAAAGTAATTTGTAATATTGGTCAAAACTGGAGGAAGCATTTACAAACATTATATCTGCTGAGTATTATAAGTTAGTTATTATCACTAACTTCAGCTGTAAGATTAAGTGATATGATTTAATTTTTACTAAAGCTTTGACAGAACGTATTTTACTTATTCCCTGTACTTCTAGAGAACAAATTATGTATAAAATCTGGCCTATTTTTACAGTAAAACGGCTGTGGTTTATGAAAAATATTGAATCTTTTTACTCAAAATGAGGTTTTAAAAAAAAAAACGTCTGTAATTTAGAGTTAGCTTGACATCAGCTTATGATGATCACAGTATCTGGCTCAGTTCTCAAGAATCCTTCCAAAAAAAAGGTAGATAAAAATCATGAGTCACTCAACAAATTAAAGGGAAAGAATTTGATCTCGTATTAACATGCACGCACAAGTTATGGGCACAACACAAATTTCCCTGGAAAAAACAGACTCTTGCGTAATTAAATATCCTCGTTTATCAATGTTTTGTGATTCCCTGAGGAGGCATGACACAGAAAGCGGGGAGGCAGAAGCCAGAGCAAGTTGAAGCTGGTCGAACCCCATTGCATGGAGCAAGGGATGCATTAACCCTCAAACAGTTGGTTGAAGGACTGAATGTGTGCATCTAAGTAAGGAAGATTTCCCTGTTGGAGTGTGTTAATTAGGCTGAAGTTAGCAGGGCCTGCTGCAGCTTGTGTGAAGCCTGACCTGGAGAGATTACCTTCTCCAGCTGCTCCTGTTAAAGCTCCCTGTCCTAATGGCACCTTTATTACAGGGACAGGAGATGCTGGCACTCTCTCCTTGTAACGGTGGAGTCCAAAGGTCTGTCACAGTCAACTAACTGAACACAGAGCACTATTAATCTCAAGAAGCAAGGATAAAAAAAACAAGTCATAATTCACTTTTGATCTCAGAATATATGACACCGTATTCCAGTCATTCAGTATTTCACAAATTCACCTGGTTCTGCCTGAGCATGTTGTCTCAAAACTGAGGGGGTCGTGTATTACACAAGAAATGGAGCTGATCCAGTGGATGAGGTCCATCGCAAGGAATAGCGTGACTTATTATAATGCAGACATGCTTGTGAACATTTGCTTTGCTGTAAAATGCATGTGCATTCATATGGACAGTTGATGTGAATGTGATAGGAGCTATGGACGGCTGCATAGCAGCTCCCCAGTTGTGAAGACCCACCATTTGCTATTGTCATGCAGGCGAGGTCATTCTTGTCATTTGCGGTAACAGGCAACAGCACAAAAGCACTTACAAACACACTCGCACACCCCTACTGAGTATGTGTGGACACCTGGTCTGGATGTAAATGCCCACGGCATTCCTGAGATCTGGGAACTTAAATCCCCAAGATTAGCCTTTAAAATCCCCCTAAGGGTTAATCAGCAAGTAACATCACATCCCTGCAGCAGAGTACACCCACACAAGTAGAAATATCTGCAAGGATATTTAAGACATACATATTAATTAGTTTTATTATCTTATGACTAAATAGTTGCTTCACAATGCTTCTTATGGTTTGTTTAGCTAATAAAACTATAATCCTAAATACATATGTTTTTGCATCGGTAGAAAAAAATACCAGTGTGGAATGTTTGGACGGCAGGAAAGATGCCATTTGCAGTATTTAACGCATTTTGCTGACATGAGACGTTTTCTACATTCAGCTTGTGGAGAAAGTCAAGGATAAAGGGCTTTCCCCTCAAATCCCAGATAGTCCCAGAGCACCAAGGAGGACTTAACTGGTGAGTGACAGGAGGGACAGGAGGCTGGGAAAGAGCTGAGGTCCCTACCAAAGCTACTGTCATGTAAGCAGGTAGAGAAATCTAGGCCAGTTGTTACAGTAGGTGCTCTCTTTTGCAGCTCTTTGGGTAGAGTTGCAGGAAATTCCCTGATGTTACCGATAATCAGGAGATGACAATGGGGCTACATGGAGCAGAAAGATCTCGCAGTCAGTCTGGTTTGGTGCAGTTGCCTTTGGGGCCCCCCTGACTGGCACCTTGCAGCTGCCCTCTGTGCATGTGTCTGTCTGTATCAAAAGTTGAAGTCAGCGCTCAACTCCCAGCTGTTCATTGTACAGTCAGTTTAACACACAGCACCTGTCTGCATGTGTAAGTTGCTGTTAATGTCTGTATCTGTGTGCTTTCAGGACAGACTTAGACATTGGGGATCTTATTTACGCTTTAAAATTAGTCACATTTTTCCTTTAAAATAGTTATATTTTTATGTTTACTGGATGAGCTGAACAGTTACAGCTATGTTTAGAGGATTTATTAACAGGGTTTTGCCGATGGATTTTTACTGAGGCGTTAAGAGATCAATGCTGTAATAAAGGGCAAAGTGTGTGGGAGGAAGCATTCATTATCGTTATCAGACATAATAAAGTTTTGCCCCTGAACGTTGGACTCCCTCCTTCGAATGTCACCGTTAGCCATAGTCTGTCTAAATTGGTAGAAATGTACCTTAATGGTGTCAAGGTGGCAGAACATAATCAGGGCCCCATCATTCACTTTTTTCATGTGAAACAGGGTGGCCATGTCACCGTGAACTGAGTTCACTACTGCCTCACACAGCTCCCCCCATGGGTCAGACCTCGATGGCCCAGCGGATTAAAACATTTAGGTGGGAAAGGCTGTGAGATCAATAAATAATGAGTCAAAAAATGTCACGGGTGCCACTCAATCATCAGAATTTCACTGATACGGCCTCCAGCTCATCTGCTGCAGCAAATTGCCCACAGCAGCGGCTATGAATACGATTTACATTCTCATTTCCCCTGGAAATTTTCAGATAAACACAATTACATCACATCAGGATTTATTTCTCCCATTTCTGTGTATTTCCTGGAGTTAATATGGCAGTCGACGTGGTTCCAATATCAAGGCAAGCTGGAATATTGTAATTTTCTGAGATTCAGAGCATAAAACAATTTTAGCAATACAGATTTGCTTTTGTCTCCCCTTCAATCTAAGCGGAGGGAGCGATGTGGGGAAAGAGAGCGCAGGTCATTTTGGGACTTACAGACATGTTTCCCACTGCCCTCCTATCAAAGCATTACACAACAGGAAACATTTAGCCTGAATCTAGAACCTTCTGTAGCTAGTTATAAGGACTTGCTATTGACCTATAGCTTAATTTCACCAACAATCATTTCAGTTCTGAAAATGCAATAAACATATGACTGAAATTCAGGTTAAATATTTCCACTTCTTTTTTTCTCTTTTTACATTAGGAATATATATTACATTTTAAACAAGAATCAAGCTGTATAGAATATTTTGTTTGTCTGAAAGAAAATTTCTGGTAACGTCTGTCTGATGAAACAAAGCTTTGAGAAGGCATTAATTTCTATAGATTATCCCAAGGCTAATCTGGCTGGCCAGATTAATAACTCAGGGTTAGTTTTAATCATTACTAATCTCAAACTGCTCCCATCAAATGTTTTTGATAGTAGAGGCATTCTGGACAACCCTCCAAGCTGATTGGATGAAGCAATACCTAATGCCCCATACTAAAGTTTGGTTTTGACCAATCATAGAAACAAATGAAAATGCTAGCAGATGCTATTATAATCACAACAAACATGCATTTAATACTCTTGCTGTTCCTCTTTCTGACTAAACAGATTTGATAGCAGTGGCTGCTATATTTATTTAGTTGTTTTTTTGTTGTTGTTTGGCTTCGGGCTTACCAGCTGTTTTCTGGTCACAGCCATAAGTCTAGCCTTAATGCCACAACCTGACCAGGCAAATGTTTGGGGTATGCCCCAAATGGTTAAAGCTGAAGTTGTACAAGATGGATTCTTGTGTTTGTGAGCACACATATAACAGGAGGCGTCTGCTTCCAGGCAAGGCCACCCAATGGCCAGTTTTCCTCAAATTGTAGAGATCAACTATTATCCTCCTTGCATATGTTCAATAAAATATAATCTATCTAAATAAATATCTCGCCAATGTGATGAGCCCTTTTTTTGTTTCTATTCTATGAACTATTCAAAATGTTTTCACTGCACATCATATGGAAAAGCGTAGAAAATTGAACTCTGTGATAACTAAGAGACACAATAAAAGCCTGAAAATTTTGCTTACATTTAACTTGTAAAGAATACAGGGAAATCTTTGCACATTATGTACTTGTGAATCATTTAAAGTCATGTACGTCATTAGAAATTATGGAAATATCTCTAAAAGTAAAAATAAATTAACCTCCCAGACATACCCAAAATATCCAGATAACCATGCACAGTCCCTACTTGGCTCTTTGGCTACTAAATTCACAATGGGCCTCTTATATGGAGTCCAGTTAGTTTTGATTAAATGTGACAAAACCAGCTGGCCACTTGATGTAAAACTGGGAAAATCAGGTCAAGTTACATGGTTCATGCAGGACCTACATGGGTCCTGCTTTTTATCAAGAACTGTTCTAAACCAAAAGTCAAGGTTACCTTTTTTGGGCCAGTTTCTTTCTTTTATCTTCGACTCCAAACGAAAATATATACCAAGCTTTAGGGCTGACAATAATAATTTAAATTTTGTGTCTTAAATTACAATTTCTATCATATTTCTATTATACTTTTCTTAGAAGGAGACTAAATAATTTGTAATGGTCATCAATCTAAATGATATTTAAGTGCTTGAAATATCATTTGTTAATAAAAAGATAGCTTTCCAACTATATATCCTGCTAACTGGGATGTTTACTTCACTAATAATCAATTTAAAAATTCTTGAACAAAGACTTCCTGCTCACACAGGAATGCTTTGTAATATGAATTACTGATTTGCCTAAACTCATGCTCATAGTGTTCCAATAACCTCTGCAGACTGTGCATGCTCTCGTGCAATTCAAGTCTGTTAAAGTATTCAGTGGTTTGTTACCACTTTTCAAGCATTAAATACAGCTTTTACTCTTTGATATCAGATTCATATTGACTTTGAGCCTATTAGGATATCTGCAGTGGTTTATCTTTTATAGAGAAAGTAGGTCTTTGCTTATACATGTGTCTTTGGTACAGTGTATGCTCTTAAGCAAAATTACCAGAGCCACTGACCAGATTTTGACATGGGTGGCCCCGATGGAGCAGGGTGAGTAGAGGATTCAGTGAAAATGTCTACATGTAGACTAGAGGACAAGAAGCATCTTAGCAGAACTGCATAGTCAGGTGACAAATGGTGCCCCTGGCCGGGCGAGCGCCAGAAATGGTCTCTTAATCAATCAGAGGTCAGCATGTAGGCTCAGTCCAGACTGCCTCCACAGTCAGCCATCTGACAGAACACTTCATGCCAAGCCAAGAAGCAGGAGCTCACACTCCAGCCAGTGCAGCAATATTAAGGGTATTGTTTTTTGCCTTTTTTATCCTCCTTTTTAAGATTAACCTCAGCAGCTTTGTCTAATTAGTCCTTCTGCTATTATTATTATTTTTTTTCATTTATATTCATCAGCTGTTTGGTTTGCAGCTTAGAGGTGGTCACGGTTAAACATCATTCTCCACTCTGGCCTGAGCCCTATCTAAGGCCTGCAGACCCGAACCTTGACTCACAACCATCTGGGTGAGCACTGAAGGCAGTAAATAACGGACGGGAGGTTAGCACACCTCTCTTGTACACTCATCTTAGGGCCAAGCCCACACATTCTGCTCTGCACCCTTGGGCCAACCCACTCACACCCCCTGGGGTTGACCTACACACTGCAGAGTCCCACAGGGAGCTAATCAGAAAAGAGGGAGTAGCACAGACCTTCTGTCTTCTGTCCACCCCTCCACCCTCCATGCACATAACTCTACTTTCCCACCATCTATCTCCCCATCTCTCAGTATCAACACATTCATCTGTCCACTCTTACTATCTGTTTAAGCCTCCCCGGCTTAAAGACCTTTGTGATTTACCCATCTGTTTCACTTTTATAGCTGCCATGTTTGCAGTTGTGTCTCCATTTAATCATTGCATCCCCTGCTACTTTGGAGATTATTGTTTTGACTTCTTAAATAAAAGACATGAGGAGATTTCAAGTCAAAGTACCATGTTGTTTGTCCAATAATTAACTTTTAGTGCCTTGCAAATGTCTCCAGATTTTATTGTGTTACTTGCAAATGGCTATCAAATTTTATGACAGTTTAACACAACAGAGCAACATAATGTAGCTCAGAACCTCAAATGAAAAACCTTTGAATTTAACAAGTAATTTAAATGTGTTTTAAAAATTTTTACCAAAAAAAAAGAAAATTGGAAACAATCTTACAAGCATTCGTATTAATACTCGCTAGGTTAATGCTTTAAAAAATATATTTTTTTAGGTATCCTTTAAAGGGCTCATAGAATGCAAAACTGAGTTTACATGGTCGTAGATCAATAAAGATATTTCAGTGGGCAAAATGGACGTACAGAGAAGTTCAAACCCCATCGACACCTCCTTTCTCTGCAAATCTCACAATTCTAAACTCCCACCATAAAACGGGTGAATTCAAAAGAAGCACCGAATTGACGGTAACAGACATCCCAAGTTTCCCAGGAGTCTCCTTGCACTGTAGTCGACCAAAATCCCAGAAGACTTTGAAAATCTACCCAGACATTTTTTTTTTAGGTATGAAAAGTAGGACATGTCCAGGAAAAAGAGGACGTCTGGTCACCCTACCTTATCAACAATTTCCATTTTTCAGTGAGTGAGTGCTTGTTGCTATGATGCGTCTTTGCTCAGCAGGTTTGCTCATTGTAAACCAACCAATCAGCGCACATACCATTTAAATATTCATGAGCATGCCATAAAAGGAAGAAATCCTGACATTTCATTCTAGGCCTTTTAACCAGGCTTGCATTAGGGCTCATAGAACCGCAAATATGTCATTTTCAGCCCAACCAATGTTACACACCCTATTCAGAGACCTTAAGGACCAGCACCAAATACCCTTTATAATCATTCTATGACCAATTTAAGAGCTTTTAACATTTATAGACTGACATTTTATTGCTTGTGTGTCTTTGGAAATTACATCAAGTATAGTCATAATACCAAATGCAAATGTATGGAACAATTGTTGCAAAATGAAAATTAAACCAAATATAATTTTCCATTCATTTCCAAATTATACTTTAAGGTGAGTGGATAAGAAATATGAACATTTGCAAGGTAAAAACTGTGTTTTTTGGAGATGTTCTTCCTGAGAAGGAAACTAAAAATCAGAGTTAAACAAAAACAAATACAGAAGCAACTGAAATACTATCAGATTGCCATTGAACAACAAATGAAATGGTCAATTCCCTGCAATACAAAGAGCAATCAATAAGCCAATTATTGCACACCCACAGGTCCATATATTTATTCATCCACTTTGACAGATACGACCTCCCTTTGCGGGGCACATTGATTTATCTATGCGATATATCCTCTCGTACGTAGAATCTCATGCTGATTCAGTCCCCGTAGGAGAGCGGGATGGCACACGGATGTAAGCAGGACTGACAGCGACACCAGAATGATTAGATGGTGCAGAGAAAGGCAAGAGGACACTGACTGAAAGTCACATAAACAAAGAAAGAAAGCACATCAGCCAAGATAACCTCCGTGAGATCAGACAATATTTGAGAACAACAGCATGTGGCACCTTTGAAGAAGAAAGGCCCTGTAAAAGAACAGACAGAATATTGTGAAGCCTCCAAGAAAAAAAAATGAGGAAGCAAGGGTGGAGCAAGCTAAGGCAAAAACATGCCAAACCAGGATCAGCAAGTATTGAGATGCAGATCAGAGTATTGGAGCGAATAATGGGGGATGTAAGGAGCGTGTGGACAAGGAAGTTCATGCGGGGTAGATTCTCACACATCTGCTAACCTGCTTCTCTAACACTGTGAAAATGGGCTTCCTTTGTCTGGTCTTGCAGACTGGACCGGAACGACTTGTCACTTTAGGTGACCACTTCACATTCACATGTAAACTAGAAGATACTCACACTGATGTTTACATAAACACAAAAAATGCATAAGTTGTAAAGCTGCTAAAAAAAGGTTAAATGAGAAGATAGTTTAGCTTCTAACTATTGTTGTCTTCATTTAAAATAAACCTAGTCCTTGGGGGATGAGCCCAAGGTTAGTTCAGTTTATTTTATTTATATAGCACCAATTCACAACACAGTTCATCTCAAGGCACTTTACAGTTCACCAGATCATACAGTCAAATTGATTCAAAGTTTTCTATCTAAACAAAACCAGTTGATTGCATCGAGTCACTCATAGTTGATGAAATGGGTCAAATATCTTCAACCCTAAGAAGGAAAACTGTTTTATGAACCCATTAAACTATGTTAATGTTAACATTGGGTGCTATTTACAGAGATGGCGACAGTTGCATAGGAAATGCTGGTAGCAGCTAGTGAGACTCCTCTGAAAATATTGCTTCACTGCCACACAGTGATGTTAAAGTCCCTGAAATGCAACATTTAGAACATCATCAGATATGTACTAATATGAGAGAGAAATGTGGTCCTATTAGTCACATTTAGATCATTTTAGCTGACATTAAGATTATAAACGTTAATTTTGGTCTTGCCTGTTAACTTATCATTGTTAACCTGGTGTAAAATGTTCGGACCTATGTCCTTTTTGAGAGATCATAACCTATCCCATATTTTAGAGTTGTTTGTGAATATGCAAACATAAGTGTGAAAATCAAGATCTTCTGATTTACCTTTAAATGTAAGAAAATCTTTCAATTCAAAAAAACTTTTTTGAATTTATTAAGATCGTAATATTTTTTATTTAGAAACAGAAAAGAGTAACTGGAAGGCATTGGTAAAACATTTACCATATATATTATTTTCTTTCAATTAACTAGTTACACAAAACTAGTTTCAAAAAAGAAAGCACCTAATGTTCAAGGAGAAAGAAATTTGAGCTTTTTATCCAAACATGTCCTAAACTGTTTAACTGACTTGACAAAACTCAGCTGAAATGATTTTAACAGAGAACCCTTCTTTCTGGATTGGAGTGGGGGGATGGTGTTTAAAGATTACGGAGGGGGGGTAATATAGGGTCACACAGCACTGAAATGGGGAGGGGGGGCAATTTTTCTTTCTCTCTTGGCTTTAGGAAAGAAAGGGGAGGAAGCCAGAGCAAGGCATAGAGAAAGAAGCCCAAACCAACCGAGGCGAGATGGATGACTGGGGGAGGGACTGGAGCAGGAGCGCTGCTTATTGGTAGGCTGCACTCCTCGCACTGGATGGATTGACTTCGCTCGGGTCGAATTACACCATTTGCCGTGCATTAGTTTGTTTTCCTCCCAGCCAGAAGAAGTTGATTCACTACGACGCGCAAGAGATTTCCCCGTTTTCTGGATTAAACCCTGCAGCGCGTAAAAGGATATAAAATAAACATTTCCGATGAGGTGAGTCCCTTGCAAATGAGAAGTGGATGTACTTTTGTTGCGCCACACTGTATGGTGAAAGTCGATGGGGGAGGAGGGGGGCTAGAGAGAGGTCTTTACCTTTAAAACTAATATATTCCTCCTGTCCGATAAGCAGTGCCGATCTGGGAAAACTGATGGTTGCAGGAGGAAGATACTGGGATTATCTTTAGTAGAGGTGGCAAAATGAATCTGCTCAGCTTGGAAGCGTCTTTCCATAGACTGTATAAGTGAGGAAGGATCACATTGGCTTAGATGGTTGCTTGTAAACTTTAGTGATATAACATAAATAACAGGAACCAATTATTGGAAATGTTAAAGGTAAATAGACCACATGGGTAGTCTGGTCAATGTGAGTCATTGTAGCTGTTTTTGCGCGCTGCTGGATAGTATAGAGGAGCATCGGTCCTGTTTGTGCCCTTCTTCTGGTTTCCAAAGTTAATCGTAGTGGAAGGGGCTGGTGTGTGAGAGAGAGAGAGGGAGGGGGGGCTGTGTGGTCGTGGCAGAGCTTTGAAGATCACTCATCAGAGAGCCAGGGGGGCCCCGGGAACGGAGCCCGAGTCAGAAGGCTCCTGAATGTGGAGATCGGAGCCGAAAAATCAGCCAGCGCATCTGGATGAAAGAGAGGGGAAAGAGTGGGGTTCTGGATGGAGCTGAAAACAACAGGAATATCAGGCTGGGCTTTTTTACGCACATGGATTATCAAAGGAATATAACATTCATTCGGAGTATCTCATTCGCGCGTCAATTCGGCTGTTTAAGGTAGGTCTGGTGTGATGTTTTTTATTTTTTTGTTTTATCAATAAGAATCTAATTCATTGGGTTTCAAATAGCCCTGTGCGCACATTAATTATTATTTATTTAAAAAGCCAAATAACATAAAATACGCATGTAATGAAAGTAATCCTAGTTGGCAATTTGCTGTAAAACTAACGCCTGGTTACAGCCCTTTAAATCCGTGCGTAATCTTATCTTCAAACGTCTTTTTCATTCATAAAAAGTCATTATTATATTTTGTATTATTAGTTTGAATCATACTATTATTATTTTTAAGTTAATATGATTAAAGTTTTTTTCCCCTAATTTTATTTTTATTAAACCAACTTCTGTTGGCTGTGTACGCATGACGGGAATGGCTGTTAAACAATAAGAGGAGATGGGCGGACAGTTACCAGGAAGGTGTTTCCTTTTCTGATGCCTCTGCTATTTTTAAAGCATTTTTTTCCTAAGCCATCTTCTTGCAGAATAGTAAACAGCAGAAGCGCTCCGACCCAAATAGGCGAGGAAGCCAAGCTGTGGACATGAATAAAGCGCAGTTAAAGAAAACCAAGCCCCATCACCGCTGTCACTCCACCGCTGTCCCCCGCGTCTTTGTTGTTCTTTTGTACGAGTCCAACATGTGGACTAAAGGGCTATGAAAGGATTTACACGGACAAAACTCGGATGCCTTTATATTCGGGTTTGCACAATGCATCCATTAGAGCAAAGGGTTGGATTTTGTAGGCAGGACTGGGATAAAAGATTCACACTGAAAGTGTGCAAATTAAGAGTGAGAGAAGAAATAGTGGGATCTTAAAGAGGAAGGTTCTTGATTATTTAAAAATATCTATTATATAAAGGGGGTAAATTTGATTAAAAAGCAACAGGAGGTGTTTTTTTTTACATGATTATATTTTTTCTAAATTGACAAGCTGCTTCTTAAGTTTGAATTAAACACAATATTAATGCATGATCTAAGCGCAGGTTCTATATCTGCCAACCTGTGTTCTCTTTTAGAAATAAACCCAAATCCCTGAAGGATCTGAACTCTTGCCACTGAGATCACAGAGCTTAGCTCATACAGTAATTACAAACTGGATGTAGGAGTGGAACGCCACCATGGCCAGTTCAAACATCATAACAAGCCACAGTTTTTTCCTCTTTTTCCAACAGCACAGCTGGTTGAGTGTCCGCCCTTGCCTGGCTGGACACAGGGTCAGAGCTCGGTGACCAGAACGACCACCGTTAACCTCCTTTAAAGCCGGCAGTAACCCCGGAACGGCCGCCATTAAACCATCCAGTGATCACTTTTAACCCTGTATGGTTTCCCTTATATCAGTGATTGTTTGGGTTAAATAGACAGAGCGGTAAAACTGGGACCATGTGTGAAACATTTGGCTCCAGTTTATTTGTTTAGTCATAACAAGTCCCCTAACATCCAATAAACATGGATCTGCTGGGTGGGGGGTGGGGCTCCATTGTGTTCTAGTGCCCAAAGCCCCCTTTTGTTTCTTGGTCACACCTGCAACTTAAAGCTTTTGTGTAGAACTACTGCTGAGAGCAGCCTTTCTCCTGTTTCACTCCTCTGCTCACCAAACTATTGAGGGCAAGTTAGGAAGCATGCATTGAGGGAGGCAAAGCTTCCCTTAATGACAAATTTCTGAAGCAACAAGTCAACCAAGCAAGTGAGAAGTAATTATGGTTTTAATAGCTGCTAGTTATGGGTAGTGCTCTCACTGCAGTAGGAAGGGAAAAGATAACTTGTTTGCCTGTTTGGTAGCTGCTCTAATCATCTGGCTGATTCAACCAGGCTTCATCTGGATTAATTTCCCGAGCCAAACGAGTCAGCAGACGAAAGCCAAGTTATAGGATGTACACAGCTTCAGGCCTAAAGTCACACACGCCTGCATGTGTTTTAAACATGCATAGTGTGTAGAGAAATGCCTAAAACTAAACTCCTGAGTTATCTGATTTCCTGTTATAAGTTCACAGCTCGTGTTGTGCGAGATGACAAGCCGAGGAGCCCTTAGCAGCAGCAGGAGCAGCTATTGTTCTGCTGGGATTACATCCACCCAACGCATTCACACTCAATTTACAAAATCTCACGCTCTGCTGTTGTTTTCAATCCTTTTTATTATTCCCAATTCCTCCCAGAAGTACCTCCCTGCAAAAAAAAAACAAAACACAACATCCATGCAGTGCCACATTAGAGGTGAGGTTCTTGTGCCAGTGAAAACCCCTAGCTAAGAGGAGGATAAGTGTTAATCTGTCCCTTTAAGCTTGAAAAATTAAAGCTGGTGCTGAAACCACCATAACTGGACCAGAGACCCAAGTCACCCGCTGTCAGCAGAAACAGAAATCCGACAGATCCCTTCCCCCCTCTCAGCCCCTCTCCCCATGCTAGAAACTGTGGACCGGAGCCAGCGATATCGGCAGTGAAAGTGCGTGGTTGTTGGACACTGAAAAGCCTGTAATAACAGAGGCAGAGCGAGGCAGCGCTGAATGGCACTGAGTTGCGTGACAAGCCGAGCGTCTCTAGACTTCTATGTGCATGCATGCACATACACACCTTCCTGAACACAGACACATGCACACCCTGAAGGGTAGGGACCAGAAAGCGTGAAGGCAACTGAAAACAAACTGCCGTCATAAGAGCATGAGAGTTCATTTTTAATCACTGACCTTACACTAAAGTTTCTATGGAAAGCTTTTGCAAAACTCATTGGCTGCAGCTGTAAAAGGAAGATTGTATTTTAGGTTCAGCCCGGAGGGTTTTTCTCATGGATTGTTTAGTATAAGAAAAAAAAAAGGTGTGAGTTGGAGTGCTTTTGAAGAGGCGACAAAGAGAAGGACTGTAAATTTTTGACAAGTCAGGAAATGATCTACCTGCGGATACCGCCAAGTTTGGGATATGTGAACAGCCTGCAGTTTTCATGAAAGCATTATAAAGTATAACTGCAGAGCTCAGTTTATTTACTTTTTATAGCTCCCCATTTTTTTTTTTTGCCATCGAGCATTTGGTATCTATTTCTGTCCGGTGTTTTTTCTTTGGAAACTCAGCAGTTTATTGCATTCGATTCTAAAATAGCACAAATTTCAATGGATGAGCATCAAAACCAGGTAAAAAATAAAATAAAAAAAAGATGTGATGCTTTTAAGGAAAACACATGTAGATTTATTTGTGGGGCAGTAATATTACTTCTCATTTACATTACGATTTTAACAGACGCTTGGCAAACCTCTGCGGCTCGTTTATGAAAGCATCCCTTTGGTCCCCATAAATCTACCAATTTCTGTTGAGACATCAAACCCCTAATTTAACTATTATGTGGACTGATGAAGCTTAAGCATCATCTCGTATAGGCATTGCATTACTCAGAGTTAATGACACCGCTCTTTCAAAGGCCTCAGTATCCCACAGAGTGCTGAATAGCCATGATTATACACTGCTTATGACTAAAACACATGGGCTTTACTCCGATTCCAGCTAACGACCCTCCTCTTTGATCATCCAGCAGTAACTGTTTAGATCAACACAGAATTAGGGTAGGAAAGCATCATGTTTTATATCAGTGTGTTAGAATAAAGGGGGCTTTATGTGCTCTGCATACCCACAGAAGGCTTTTGTTCTTAGAAAAAATCTCACCGTCTAATTGGAGAGTTGACAATCACGTGTCATAGGTTACTCGAAATATGCCAGGAGCGTGCGCATCAAATATGCAATTCTTGTGACAAGATGAAGTAATCAGATTTTGGTTTACAATGTCTTAACTTGGCTACAGTGATTGAGGTAAGGGCTATAGATTTTTCTTTTCTAGCTGCTGATCAGAGATGTTTCCTGTGTGGATCAATCAAAGCGCTAATGGCTTGGCGGGGCTGGGCTCACAGACAGCAGTGGAGCAGGTGTGCTTTGGGGCTAATTGAAAAATGAGTCAATACTTTGTGTGCTGGTGTGTGTTTTTATGCATTCGTGCTCCAGCGCTGTCTTTGCATTATAGCATTTGAAAGCATGATTCTGTATGTGCAGCCTGGGCATCTCAGTGGGCTCCCCCTGCTAATCCATTCCCATGCCTGTGTGACGTCTCCCAGTAAATTGTTTATATCCGTTCAGGCTTTACCTCCATGAATAATTTGTTTTCCTTATAAATATTTGAATGTACATCAGTCATTAATATGCACAGACACAGTCTGTCCCCAAAGTACTCTTCCATACACCAACTTACACACTTAAACTCCCCCCTGCCACAACCGTGATAAATTATTGCCAGTGTAGCCATTAACATAATATATCTGCAATCAGGCACGATGCAAACCATTGTCTAATAAAATTACAGCTCATCAAAACGACCCCATATGTTGTAATGCGGAAACAATTGAGGGAATCACTGTGCTGCAAGATTAAAAAAAAAAAAAAACAGAGACCAACCCCCCATAAAGGCTGGAGTGATCCCTGCCAGCAGAGTGCTGATAAAACTCTGCTAAGGTCAGAGCAGAGGCTGCGCTACCAGAGGTGATGAAGCTGCAATGTGGTGATTAGTGCAGGGTCTGGCCAAGTAAAACCAATCAGAGCACAGATGTACAGCGACAGCAGGCCCACCGCATTTCTCAAAGGGGGGGACTTCCGCTGCATCCAACACACACCGAGAAGCCCCACCAGTAAGTTGGCTGACCTTCCCTTAGACAGCAGATGCAGCGAGAGGTTGTGGGTGAAGTGGCCAAGCCTCGCCACCGACTACCCAGTCATCAATAAATCAGAGGAAGTGTTAAGTTTTTATCCTTATGTCATTAACCAAACTTTAGAAGCTTTTAGCATGCGGTGTTTCACATGCTTCTCATAGGATCAGAGTTGACCTCGCCATGGAGCTAGAGCATAAAATCTATTATACGTTGAAAAGTAACAACCATGCATTTTGTTAATGTCTCCAGGTAACATCTCCAGGATTGTGAAACAGGAAGTGTCGTCTGTGAGCAGCCATGGGCCAGGGAGCTGCGCTTCTGCTCAGCGAGCTTCTGCTGTTACTGGCAGCTTCACAAACTCTCCTTGCAGTCAGCTTCCCGGAGGACATCGTGCCCCTCGACGTTGTTGATGCTCACTGTGAGTAGAAACTGGCTGTTGTTCATATCACCTGCTGAAGCAGCCCTCCCTCCTGCCTTCTGACATCCGCTTTCTACTCATTTAACCTACCACACTGAATTAACACCAAATGCATGAAAAACTCATCCTTGTTGCTGTGTCATCAGTTCACTCAGTATGGCGCCATATTCATAAAATCACTCTGCTGTAGGGGAAGTTGTAAAAATGGGGGCATTTTATTTCCATTTCCATCATGCACTTGTACAAAAAAAGAAAAAGCAAAAACAGCAGTTAATGATATAAGGGTTTGAGAACTTGCACATTATATTATTTGTTTGTATCATGTTTTCATTGCAGATCAATGTATTAATTAAGTTTAAACTGAAAGAAGGGGTGAGATTTAATATGTTTCTAATGGGTGTGATTTCCCTGCAGTCACACGGAGGTACCCTGTGTTCAGAGGCAGGCCCTCTGTCAACGACTCACAGCATCGCCTCGACTTTCAGCTGATGACCAAGATACAGGACACGCTATTTATCGCTGGCAGGTATTTTTAACACACACACCTTTTCTATATTCCAATCTGTCGTCTTTCCCTTTTAAACCCCCCCCCCCAACATCAATATATTCAGTCACTGCTTGGCAAGTGAACACAAGCACCAGGGTGAAAAAGCTCTTAGTGTTATTGGATCTGTGGCTTCAAGATCTGATGTATATGGCTGGTATCGATTCAGTGAAGGCGTCCATCATGGCGGTCTGACGTGCTTTCAGGGATTTTTTGGCATCTTTACTTGTCTTTTTTTTTTATTTATGGGCAGTAGAATTAATGTGGCTCCTAGCACTAACATTGTAGCAGAAAATTACTTAAACAT
Organism: Cyprinodon variegatus; assembly: GCF_000732505.1. Lineage (NCBI taxonomy): Eukaryota > Metazoa > Chordata > Actinopteri > Cyprinodontiformes > Cyprinodontidae > Cyprinodon > Cyprinodon variegatus. Next base: position 997,998 of record NW_015150575.1, read on the forward strand.
CAACAATATAAAGTGTTGCTCCACTAAAATCCCTGCAGCCACCAACACATGTTTGGTGTCGGGTGGATTCTATTCCTGACGGTTTGTGTTTTCAGTAAAAATGAAACAGGAAGTTTTTTTACCCAGGGCTGATCATAACTCATGCTGATGGCTCTTTTTGAAAATACATTATTAACATGAAAGTAAGTGCTAAATATTTGCTGTCTTGCTTTGATCAAAGTGTTTCAATATTCTATATTCATCCACTAAAAAAACACTAGAATTATTACCTTTTAACCATCCACAGCCTCCTTAATTAGTACTGATGAACAGAACGTTCCCTCTTAAACCAGGCACCAGGACTGACATCCCTGCTGTTATTTGATCTAATTTATTGAACCTTTGTTAATGTGAATGCTAGAGCACATCCAGGGCCTTAAGAGAGGTCACATTGAAAATAATAAAAATCATTCTTTAACCTCTGTGTTTTTATATGTACGGTATATATAATTTTAACAATACTGGACATAAGTCAGGACACATAAGTATATATACATAAGATGGGTCTTAATGTTTTTTCATGATTACAAAGTGTTCCAGTTCAAGTTTATAAACTCTCATTCAATGAGAAAACGTAAGATTTTAACACCTTCCTGGTCTCATTATTTTTTATATAGTTTGACTGACAGGATGTTCCTAAATTACACCAAGTTCCAGTCAGCTTCTTCTATAAAATATGAGATATGGTAGAATATGTTGGACATTTGCTAGTAGTCGTTGAGGCGCGCTGTACACCACAGGATATTATCTTGTAGACAGTAAAGTTCATTTTTCTAAGAAGTAACATGTTGCAGTAGTTATCTAACATCATAATTTAGATTTTTTTTTTTTTTTACAATTAACCCAAGACATAACTGGTCAATCATTGTAAAATGCCACCTAAGATTATCCCTCCAACAATATGAAATAAAATGAGTGTATGTGCTATAATATAATTTGGAAGTACAATGCAAAAACTAAATCTGTATTAATGAAAATTAGTAGAGAATAGTTAAAAACTATGTAAATGAGCTCATACTTATCCATTGCATGTACTTTCTTTAAAGACTCAAAAACGATAAAGGATTCTTCCATAAAACAACCATTTGTTTTATACCTCTCTAAGGGTATTCCCTGAGGTTTTTCTGACTGAAGTATGTGTGTTGTGTTGTTGTGTGTTTGCAGAGATCAGGTGTACCTCGTCAGCTTGAGAGAATCGTACAGGAATGAGATCATTTCTTACCGGGTAAGATTCTCACCACTAGCTGCTTTCTCAACCCACAATCTCTAAAAGGGCTCCACAGAAAATACTGAGCCATTCATCATCAACCGGACAGGTTGTAAAATGAGCGAGTGGAAAATGGGGAGGGGGGGTGTATTTGAGTGCAAGTCTGTGTATTTTGTTTGACATGCACGTGTCTAATGCACCGTGTGGGTCTTTACAGAAGTTAACGTGGCGATCAGGCCAAGGTGACAGAGACATGTGTGCTGTGAAGGGAAAACATAGAGTAAGTATGCAAGAAAAAAAAGGTTTTGGCAACGTGTCTATCATGAGAAAAGAAAGGTGCCAGATTTTATAAAATGTTGTGTGTTTGATTTCAGGATGAGTGCCACAATTTTATTAAAGTTCTGGTTCCCAGAAATGACGACCTGGTGTTTATCTGCGGCACCAATGGCTTCAACCCCGTGTGCAGATACTACAGGGTCAGTTTTATTGTTAGAATCACATTCGACAGTGCTCATTTGACTGATTTATGCATCACTTGAATATGCGTTTGTTTCCCCTATATCTAATGTGATGTGTGGGTGATTTCTTTGTTTCCTTTAGCTGGATAACCTCGAGTTCGATGGGGAAGAGATAAATGGTTTGGCGCGGTGCCCGTTCGACTCCAAGCAAACCAACGTGGCCCTTTTCGCTGGTACGGGTCTAACACACACCCACCCGCAAAAGTATTTAGTCTTGCAGAAGAAGGAGTAATGTGTTTCTACTTATGTTCTCATTATCACCTCTGTGTCTCTGCCACAGTAAAACTGCCTGCAGTGATAACAGCTCAGCCAATTAAGCTTTATAAAAGAAAAGAAAGAAATGCAGCGAAGAGCAGTGATATGTGTGCGTTCTCTTTTTTTTTTTTTAAGATTTTTTTGTCTTTGAATTTTTGCCTTTTTAGAAGGAAAGCTGTATTCTGCAACGGTTGCCGACTTCCAGGCCAGTGATTCTGTCATCTATCGAAGTATGGGTGATGGATCAGCCCTGAGAACCATCAAATATGACTCAAAATGGCTCAAAGGTAAGCCCACGGCCCTTTTTACTTTTCTATTATATGGCACAGTACAGGTCGATTTCAATTAAATGCAATTTTATCAAAAGCTAATGGGAAACCAGTAGAGAAACTGAGATATTATATTAGTTATTATTGTTATTTCTCAAAGTTCACTATGTTTTAAGGCATCATTATATTAATTTTCATTCTAATTGATTCCAAATTATACAACTCCACTTCTAGAAAAATTTTAATATCACATTTGGCCCCAAAAAGGAACTTTTAAAACATAATACCAGCCTATTAAAAAGGATGTTTATTAAGTGAATACAATATGCACTTCTGTTCAGGTCCTTTAATGATATAATACTGCAAGAAAACCGCACCAAGCTGCGATGATCAGCTTCCTATTCTGCTGAGGTGCTAAGAAAGACCATTTTGGTAGAATCTGTAAGCTTATATTTTTACATGGAGTAACAGTCATTTCCTGTTTAAAATTATAAGTTATCAGTGTTTGATACTTATTTTCCCTCTGGTGTAACTGAGATAAATTTCTAACAGGTTTTATAGCATGCTAAGCTCTTTTACCTCACGTACTTAAACACTTCCTTGTTTTATAAAAGTATTCTGGAAGTTCATTGTAAAATCTAAGACAAATTAACCAGATATGACATTGTGTAACTAATGCTTGCGATATTTTAATAACCCATGGACAGGAATTACAGATTCTTTTTGCATTTGGTATGGCTCTGTAAAATGTAAGATGATATAATCAAATTAAAGGAAAAAGACACTCCTCTAGTAAATGAATAAACCTTAGAGTAATAATTAAAATCATCTCCAAACTCCTTGATCAAACATAAAAAAATTAAAGGTGGTTTATGTCAATGGCTGATTTCCATCCAGCTGAAGGAAATAATGTTGAAGAGAAGGAAACGTATTCAGCAAAACCAGTTTACTTTATAAAAAAAAAAAAACTGCCATCAGTCATCCTGAATTCTCTGAAAATACATGCATCTACCTGCCAGGATACTAAATGCCCACAGTGCCATTGCGTGTACGTACGTGACTGTCAGAGCTTTTTTTGGAGTGATAGAGAACTCTCCTGCCTTGCCAAGCTTCACTGGAATATGGGTTGTTCTCTCCCAGGCAATCTAGGTCACCTCTGTCATATACGGCCGTGTACAAATCTTTGAAATATTCAACATGCACGGCGGTGGTGACGGTGCAGAAATACACTTTAACTCTCTGGCTTCATCTCTCCTTTTTTCCCCCTCAGAACCACATTTCCTGCATGCAGCAGAGTATGGGAATTATGTGTACTTTTTCTACCGGGAGATTGCCGTGGAACACAGCAATTTGGGAAAGGTAAGACAGTTCAACTGCTGAGTAAATCACCTTAAATATTCCTCAAAAATAGTGTGCAAGAATTTCTTTCATTGACGGATGTGTTAGAAATGCTGCCCTAAAGGAGCCTTGGGGGTGATGGCTGTAAATCACATCCCAACGCAAGGGAAATTTCGACACCCACCAGTTACTGGGAATGTCTTCCTAATGTAAAACCATTACACAGAAGAACGATTTACCCCCTACAGACTTTGTGTCTCCCTTACACTCCATCACACACAGTCTTGTAGAGGGAATTAGGACAGTCCGGGTTTGAGGCCGGCTTTGCGTTTGAGCATCTTATCCCGGGCTGGGCTTGCCAAGCCACAGGAAACCAGCATCTTCCATCAGTCACCAGCTACTAAATATTTTAACTCTACTAATGCTGGGGTGTCACCTGGCTTCTGATGGAGGTTTGCACTGGTAAATTATTAAAAACATCTAAGCCAACTCTTTCATGTACCTCATTTACGCTCTCTGCCTCTGTAATATATAAAATCAAACATGCTTTCACACGATGCTGCCTTAAGTACATTTTTTAATGTTTGTTTCAGTTTTAAGCGAACAATCTCCTCACTCTGAGTTAAATATTCGCGTGTGCGTTAAGTGATTTGTGCTGAGTCGCTACAGGATGGAGTTATTTATTATTCAGCAACCTGAAGTGTTTTTAGTGACACTCACGGAGATGCCTTCCTTTTCCGCTCGCCTCAGTCCTCTCTCCAACCTTCTTTTCTCGCAGGTTGTTTATTCCCGAGTGGCTCGAATCTGCAAAAACGACATTGGAGGGTCACAGCGGGTGCTGGAGAAGCACTGGACCTCTTTTGTGAAGGCCAGACTGAACTGTTCTGTGCCGGGGGAGTCCTTCTTTTACTTTGATGTCCTTCAATCTATCACTGACATCATCGACATCAATGGCGTTCCCTCTGTGGTGGGCGTTTTCACAACACAGATGAACAGGTGAGCCTGAAAAATCCAATTCAGGAAGGATATTTCTTAAATTATCCCATTCTTACTAGTCTGTTGTCCCTCTGCAGTATTCCAGGATCAGCAGTGTGTGCCTTCTCCATGACTGACATAGAGAAAGTATTCATGGGCCGCTTCAAGGAGCAGAAGACCCCTGACTCTGTGTGGACGCCGTTTCCGGAGGAGAAGCTCCCGAAACCCCGGTTAGAATTCGAGCTTAAAGCAATATTCCCACTTCTCAAAATATAATTTCAACAAAAGGCAGAAATGAGAAATGAAACGGTTAATGCATGACACGAGTTACTGAACATTGAATTTCTGTGAGCAGCAGCTGCTAACCACCTCGATTCTCTCTTTCTTAATCCTTCTTTGTCATGTTTAAACCCAGTGAAATCAAATCTTTTTCCCAAACAAGCCACCAGGTTATTAGCTTTGATCCAGCGCACACATTTGCCATCTGCTGGTGATTAAATTATTAATTTGGGATAATTAAATGCATTGAATATTTAGCCAGTTTACAGTTGGCACTTATATTGCCAGCCATGCCCTGCATCCAAAACACAAAGTCCACGTTGCACCTCATTACCCGTGTAAATCATTGATGAGGTATAATCATGCATATGTATATTTTATGATTCCAGCTGAGACCTTTTCCATAGCCCAAAAGACACCTGCCACCCCATCATATCCCCACCCCAGACTGTCTCTGCACTTTGTCATTCATTTGTTTTCCCTGGTGTTTGATTGTATAGGCCCGATCTTTGACCTATTGCCCTCTGTGCATGTGCACTCTTCATATCTTAGACCTGGGAGCTGTGCGGGTCATGGTCCAGCTGCATCCTTTAAGAGCTCTGTGGAGTTCCCAGATGACACCCTGCAGTTCATCAAGTCCCACCCCCTTATGGACACAGCTGTGCCTTCGATTGGGGACGAGCCTTGGTTCACCAAGACACGTGTTCGGTAAGTACACATGGAAAAACATCTGTCAGTGGAAAGACAAGAGCCTAACAGATTTATGAGGGCATACGTCAGTACATTACACAGCACTGTTTTGTGTTAAGTACTGACAAATTTATATTTTGTGTGTGGCTATCTCTAACCTGTTTTAGACATTTTTATTCTTTTTTTTTACATATGTATTCTGGCCATTTATTAAGGGGAACTATTTGTAATTTAGGCTTTAAAATGTTCAAGCCTAAAAGACAAGTAACAGCAGCACACAGACTCCCATTTCTTTATCTTCTTTACATAATGGTAAACAAGAGAGAACAAGAATTGAAGCAGCTATGCATTAATCTTAAAGCAGATGACTACCATAGATACTCAGCTAAATATCTATGGTAAAAGTAATGATTTAAAAGTTTAAAACAACTGGAACTTTGACAAACAGTGCTGGATGGCAGTTTAGTACACAAAACATGCATATAAAAACACAGCTGTGACCAAACTTATGCCTTTATAGACTAAATGTCTCGACTCTTTTGTGCACTTAAATATTTGCAGCCACATTTTTTTCTTTTTATCCCCAAACAAGAGGTGTTAATGAAAGTCTATTCTATTATATTCTATTAAAGTTGACAAAACCTTCACCCCCTAAAGACGGGCATATACTGTCGGATATTTTAGATCATTGCACACAGCTACAGCTCACGATGTATGTTCTCACACTGTGCGACCTGACGCTCTGATGCAATATGCTCACACTATACGTCTAAAAACCACGTCAGACTCAGCTCCGCAGTGAGTTGATGCTATTTGGAATCGTTTATCCGGAAGCCAAATGAGTGGAAGAAGAATATGAAGCTCACTAGAGGGAAATATGCTGCCTTAGCAATTTGTGCAATTTTGTGTGCTGAAAGCCCTAAAAAGAAAAGGCGACGACTTATTTGGACAAAGACATGTCTGAGCAAACGTGGCTACTACCGTCTGTCCATTTTACAGAAAGAACTCCATTTCACTCGCACCCCCACCATGCTTTTGTGTTTACGTCTGAGAGGAAGAAGAAGAATCCTTGTTTGCGCACTGAGCGATTTGCCCACGACGGCCGACTAAATTTCGAACATGTTTGATTTTCTCCCGACCTCACAATTCCTGGTGGTGGTTGTGAGAGGCTGACTGCCCCTCGTTACTCCCTGTACACTACACGACGCATGATCAGGCTGAAAGTCGGTCAGACCGCAAAAAATTCTAGCACAACTGGATAATCGGCCCGCAAAGGGCAAAAAATCGTACAGTGTAAGCCTAGCTTTAGACAAACGATAACACTTGTTATTTCCACTGGGTTGTATTTACTTTTATGTGGGATCTGTGATTGGTCCCTATGGAGGTATAGATGTGTGTTTTGACTTTCCTGACTAAGATGTTCATGTTTGACCCACATGTGTTTTCTATAGATCTAAGGTTTAATAAATTCTTGTTTAAGAAACAAGAGAAAGATCTGCACTCACTTGTTATTCAAACACTGAAAACAATGTAATTTTTTTTTTTATTTAACCTGTAGTTACTTTCTTAAAAGCTATCTTTCTCTAAGTAAAGTGGTGTTAGGTTATAGGTAATAGTATGGCATAGTAATAGGTTACTATTTCGTTTTCAGCAGCTGATCAGTTAGATGACAACTATTGGGATAATGCTGCTCAGCATGTGATCCTAGACAGGAATTTAGGTACATTTTTTTATTTAAGGTAATTGCACTTGGTTTTACATAAAGTTTTCATATCTGATTTACACACATTTAACAGTTCTGATTAAACCTACTTCATTGGAGCTGTCTTCATTACTATCTTTAGAAATTAAATATATAATAATTATAACCATATCTCCAATATTTCTCTAATGCTATTCCCAAAGGTACAGACTAACAGCGCTGGCTGTAGACAGTCAAGCAGGACCTCACAAGAACTACACTGTGGTCTTCATTGGAGCAGAGTCTGGGATTGTCCTCAAAGTTTTAGCGAAGACTTCCCCTTTATCCCTAAATGACAGCCTGTTGCTGGAGGAGATTGACGTCTTCAATAAGGCCAAGTAGGTCTCTTCTGAACTTCTACTGTCTCAATGATTTCCTTTTCTGTTTCTTTTCCTCTTGTGTCTTTCTGGTTTCTTGAGTCAGAAAATCTTGAAATGAAAACACACGACAATGTTTACAGTGCATGTGATTATCTCTAGATAATCTAGATTATCTCAAGTGCTACGTGTAGAAGGTTTAATGCCTATTGGGCTTTGAGAGAATGTTTCACCTAATAGTGTTTCAGTTTTCTATGATTTAGGAAGAGGATTGAGTTGTCTGACAGGTGTCCACTTTCTCTTTCCAGGTGCCCATCTAACCGTGCGGATGACAAGCGTGTCCTCTCGCTGCATGTGGACAACAACACACACAGCCTTTATGTCGCCTTCTCAAGCTGTGTCATCCGTATTCCTCTGAGCCGCTGTGAAAGGCACTCGTCCTGCCAAAAGTAAGTGACACCGCTCTTGTTGAGAGGTTATACTGTCACCCATGGGTGTTTGACCTCATTGCGGTGTTTTTTGGACGAGGATCACAGCAGTTTAACCTTATGCTTGATGGTTAATGTTCAATTGTTAACAAAAGATAACGTTTTTTCAATAATTATTAAGCCGGGTGTGGCTGTGTTTGTGTGCCAGGTCATGCATCGCATCAAGGGATCCTTACTGTGGTTGGAAGGCCCATGGTGCCTGTGAGAGAATACAACCTGGTTTATTGTGAGTTCAAGCTTAGGCTGCAAAATATAAATGAAAAAAATATATTCAGAAATGGAGAAAAAAAAACTGTCCGACTTATTGGCAACTCTTATAGTAATCGCCAGGTGTTCTGCTATGTATTTGAAGGAATGGATACGAGCAAGATGTAGAATATGGGAAGACTGCCCACCTGGGAGACTGTCAAGGTATCTCTCTCATTTCCATCCTGTTCCACTGATCGCGGACAAACACACGCTTTTATGCTCACACTTATACACTCTGTACACAAGTAAAACACAAACTCATCTCTACATACACCATGAGCCTGCACACCCGTAACCACTCCAGTAACTTAACCCCTTACATGAGTCTATTCGCAGTATTAACACACACATCTACATACAGTACATGGCCGTCTGTAACAATGGCTTTCTGTGAGGCCCAAACATGGACATGTACAGTGAAAAGGTCATGTTCAGCTTATGCAGATGATAATTTCTTCTCTTGTAATTGGAAAATTATAGTCTTCAAGCATCTTACTTAAATGTAGTTTTCACCTCATGCGTATCAGCTAAACATGACCGCGGCTGAACCTCCGTATTGATCAGAACCAGAGGGCTTCCAGTTTTTCCAGGAAGTGCTAAATATCTATTCTCATAGAAGATTGTGAGCATTTGGTTTTATTTGAACTTCTGAATTCCCTTATAATTAATTTCTTGTCCTTTTAATTCTTTTAGTGTTTTTGGGCACTACCTCAGCGCCAGGTGTCAAATCATTTGGCGACCCTACCTCTGGTTAGTTTGATCTTTTACTCAACTGGTTTCTTTTCTTGAGTTCAGTGAGTTCAGTTTTTCTTTCCCTCATTTCTACTTTTCATCTCTTGCACCAAAAAACTACTAACGCTTCATTATCCACCATCTCAAAAAAGGTGATCCACATAGGTGCTCTCCCCACAGCACATAGCCACTCATTGCATCATTTCCTTTCCTAATACATCTGTCTTTCCTTAAGCATGCCAGCAGTTCATCTCTTAGCCTCCCCAATGTTGTGTACCAACTCCTCAAGAACTGTGATTTCGTGTTTTTCTACCTGTTTAAAAATACTTAGATTTGTAATGTTTGGTCTTTATATGTAAAAAAAAAAATAATAATAAATCTTTTTTTCTCTCAAAGATGCTCTGCTAATGTCTACTAACTAGGGTGACATGCTTTACACTCACCTGCACTATTTGTTAACCGTTTGTTTGTCACCACAGACATGGAGTTTTCATCTGCATCAGTCACTGTCCAGCCCAGTGAGCCCATACATCCCCCAGTACTCATACCCAGTAAGAGCCCCAGCTCAGGGCCTCTACCAGAGCACTACGGCTCAGGCTTTGTGCTACAAGATGACCCAGCCACATCTCATTCTTTAAACTCTCTCCCAGGGGGGCCAGAGGGTAAGGCTCATAGGAAGACCATCAAACTTCAAAATCTAATAGTTATTAGCAACATTTTTTTCATAACAGAACCATCTTCCATTGTTATTGACACCCTTGGTAGAGATAATGTCTAAAGCTATTTTTTTTAATGCCTCTTCTTATGCAATAAGAACAACTGGCATTACAAAAAAGGAACAATTAGGCAATTTCTAAAAAAAAAAAACTGTTATATTTGAGTACATATGTTTGGTCTTATAAAATAAATTTTTTACCAAAAATGGTTTCTTTTTTGAAGTTCATCGTAGCCTTTATAATGTTGCAGTGGTAATCAATAATTTTTTGTTTGTGCAGGGTATAAATATTTCATGACACAAAGCCCAATTTCTCTTAGCTTCTCTTTGGAATGGAATGGAAATGTAAGAGAACATGTCTGTTAAGTAAAAAAGATGTATGCTATATTTCACAAGTCAACAAATGGCTCCAGTTGATAATCATCTAAATGTTTGTATAACAAAAGTCAGATCAGAAATTAAAGATTGATACAACTTAACTTAACAATATCCGAAAATGAGAACAGGGAAGCAGTTAAAAAATGTTTGGGGGTTTTCTTCAAACAACAATTTTCAACTCATACATGAGAATTGTAGAGAAAGAGGCATATTTCTAATGTTTATCGTTACCAGGGATACCAATAACTGTGGAAGGTGCTCTATGCACATAATTTCTGTATTATTTACGTTGCTTTTTCTATGTAACCTCTTTCATTTCTGTAAATCCTTGTGTTTTTATTTTAATTTTTTCCGTGCAAATGATTTACTTCCTATCATTTAATTATTACTACTACTATCCTTCTTTGTTGTCATGAACTCTGTTTTAAAACCTTTCTTTTTTTTTTTTTTTACCATTATTTCCTCCATAGATATGTTAACTAGCTTTAGTGACAGTTTATCATGGCTGGTAGATCATTGACTGGGCCCCCTGTCCCAGACCACTGCTATGGCTGTACAGTGAATGACTAACTCCCTTCAATGTCTGTGGTTACTAACAAACCTTCGTAGAGCAGAAGCTTCACGAATAATTTGGATGCAAACATTACTTTTCTGTCCTGAACGATTTTCCACAGTAAAAAATAATTTTTCTTTGGCTCCATCACAAATTAGGGAGCACTTCTTACCTGTGGATGCTGTATGCATGACACATTCTCTTCTTAAAGGCTGATCAAATCAACACTTTGGAACTAATACGCTCTTTCTGTAGATGGCGAAATGGATTTGGGTGCAAAACAATGACTGTCAGTTTTCACCACCTTTGTCCTTAATCTGGTTTGAACTAGTTTAGAGATTTTAAACGTAGTGGATTTGTGTATAGTAGCTGCTCTGGGTATATTCTGGAGTAAATGTAATTTAACAGTCCCAGGGACCAGTGTTTGTACTGGGGTGTTCACAGGTGTATTACTGTATTTTAGGTGTATCGGATATCTATACAGGTGAAAGCAACCAAATGGTCCACATGAACATCCTCATCACCTGCGTCTTCGCTGCTTTTCTAATGGGGGCTCTCCTGGCCGGGCTCATCGTTTTCTGCTATCGGGACTCTGTCCTCCATAAACCAAGACATGCCCACAAGGACACGGAGTCTGCACCCTCCTGTTCTGACTCCACTGGAAGTTTTGTTAAACTTAATGGCCTATTTGATAGCCCTGTAAAGGTAAAACCAGACAATTTAATTTATCTTCCATCATGTTTTGGCAACATGTACTTCAAAATTTAACAAAGCTGTGTCTGATCTTGCCTTTTTGCATCCACTTTTATGTTCTTAGGAGTACCAAACCAACATTGATTCTCCAAAGCTCTTCACCAATCTGCTGAGCAATGGTAAAGACATCAATACGCCCAATGGTGACACCAAGACCATGATCTTGAGGGACAGCTGTCAGCCCCCTGAGCTGGCCGCTCTGCCCACACCAGAATCCACCCCTGTTCTCCAGCAAAAAGGCTTACAGCCCATAAAAAACCAGTGGGAAAAGGCTCATGGAAAAGTCAGCGGATCCCGTAAAGAGGTCAACCCATCAGCCAAGGGTCCACAGTTCCTTTCTTCACCTGCACCTACTAATACAAATCCCAACCACCCTCACCTTGCTCTGGGACACTCCAATATCCCCAGTGCAGTGGTGTTACCAAATGCCACACATGACGAGCCTAATCTGGACAATTGTGATGAAACTTTACCACATTCATCTGAAAAGAAACTGAAGAATCCAGATTGTAGGGGTAGCAGAAAAGATCAGAAGAGGTCTGTAGATGCAAGGAATACACTAAATGATCTTCTAAAGCATCTCAATGACTCTGTGGCCAATCCCAAAGCCATACTACAAGAAGAATCGGGGCCTTGTCCAAGGCCTCACCTCACACTGGAGCCCATGGAGGAACTAACTGAAGTACCCCCAGCCGTGCCCAGTCGTGAGGCTTCATTGTACTCTCCCTCGTCCTCTTTACCAAGACACAGCCCCACCAAAAGGGTTGATGTGCCCATGCCCTCTACACCCACTTCACCCACAGGAAGCTTGAGCATGGGGGGCACCTTGGAAAGGCAAAGAGGGAGTTACCAACTCCACCGGAGTGCCTCTCACAGGCAGTCCTTATCAACCCCAACAAACGGAGTAACCATGGGGGTATCTGTGTCTCGTCAGCACAGTATGAATAGGGGAGGATATATGCCCCCAACGCCCCCCTCAAGACTTGACTCTCATGGTGCAATGGTGGCACCCGGGATGCACTCACCTCACCTACCTTCTGTTTCCAGACAGAGCAGCTACAGTGGGCATGGCTCGCTTCCCCGAACAGGGCTTAAAAGGACCCCATCATTAAAGCCAGATGTGCCACCAAAACCCAATGGGTTTCCTCCACAGACTCCACAAATGAAAGTGTCTAATAAATACAGTTATTAAATTGGACAACTGTGGACATATCTAAGTAAGCTCTTGATCAGTAGAGCTTTGTGCTCAAGGGCTTGGGCTGTCTAGATGGGATAAGGCTTTGTGTGTGTTTGTGTATCAATTTGAGGTGCTTGTCCTCTTTAAATGATACGCCCATTCACTCGCATTGAAAAAGGGAAAACACCACATGGCCAAAGAAACCTACTGAGGCTCCCTTCAATCCCATCTGCTTCCCTGCACCCAGTGGCCACATGGAAATGAATAGCAGACAATGGTGAGTTTGCTGCTCACCATTGTTCCTGAACTTAGATGCTACCTGTTTCCACGTAAGGTACAAGGTTGCTCAACAGGTTGCTGTGACATACGTGGAGGGGCAAAAGTGGTGGAATACTTGGAGAATTGTTCTCAGTTGTTACTGCCCTTGAGCACTGTCTTCCCTCAAATGTGAACTGAACAGAGAAGAGGTAGGCGATAACTATGGTTGTGATGCGCCTGGAAAAAAAGGAAAGTTAATTTTCATAATGTGCATTCTGCTTTGGATGCATCTGACCATTAAACAACTGAATAAAGTAGCAAGCAAAGAAAAAGAGGCAAATGCTTGAATGTGTCTTAGTTGACCAGATAAGCAGATATTTTGAAAGGTCTTGGGAGTTGCCACAAGTCAGCAAAAGCACCTTACAATGTGTTGGAAGACCTAAGTCACTGTCTTTTAATCCAATTTTATAATCTGAACCAAGTCTGAACAGATTTTTGTGTCATTCATTCATGATCATTTGGTCGGGTTTGGCTAAGGTTAGTTATGTTGGGATTATGCAGAAGCAGGGACTTTGTAACTCACTGGGAAATTTGACTTGACATTTATTGCTATGGGTTTAAGACAAAGTATTCATCATTAATGCATTGTTTTCTCAGCCTTGCTAGAACAGCTATGTGTGTGGACATTTGCTTGTCTCTGAGTATGTGTGTTATACTGTAAACAGAGGTGGAAAAGTACTGATCTAAGCACTTCAGCACACTGTTTAGACTAAAACATTGGGTTAAAATGTTTTCCAAGACTGAAATGTATGGTATTCTTTATTCCCCATATGTAGTAATTCTATTGGTCTTCTATCTACTAGTTTTATTAAAAGTATGTTTCTCATTGAAAACTTTTTAAACAATATTTTCTACCCTTTTGTTTTCCTTCTGTAAAATCTACCACTGTGAAAGTAACCAAAGTCTTTTATTTAATGACATTTCAAACAAATATTCAGTTAAGCTAAACCCCCTTATAAAACATGTCTACCAGACGTTTGCTCCTGCAATAATACTATTGCAGACTGACAAAACTGATCCTAGAACAGTGCAACAATATGATACTTGTGTCACAAGCTCCACAGCTTATGCTCCTGGTGCGCTTTTCCACCAATGGCCAGTGTACAATCAGCTCAACATTGACTAATATGTCCAAATAAGTCATGCTGGTAATGACAAGGTCCTGTATATACTTAAATAATATAAATAAGGAGTTTAAGTATTTTTAGGCAAGTGAACCTGAATCTGTGCATTGTGTGCCTTATTTACAAAACAAATTAGTACAGTATATGTCGAAGGCTATGTCAGTTGGTCCTCTGTTCATATCACATGTTTTTTAAACACGTTTTTTTATATAAACAATCTGAAATTTAGGACAAGGTCGTCAAAAGAAGCCATTAACTAATTAATTCCACCCAGGAGTTTAAGTCTCAAATAAGTCGAGCGAAAAATACTTATTGGGTTTCAATAATGTATTCCATTTTACTGCCAGTATTGCAAAGATTTGTGATATCCACAACAAAGTGATGCCATGAACTGAATGTACTTTCATAACTATGGGGTGTAGGGCGGTCAGCTGTTCCGCCGTCGTGTGGAAGCCTAAACACAGCCCATCATTCTCACAGCCAATGTATTAACAAAGACTTCAAGTGTTCTGATGAAAGCTGTCTCTTGGCAATGTAATTTCCAAAACCTAAGGGGAGATAGTTTTTTTTATTTTCTAAAGGCCAGAAAGGACAAATGGGGTTTCATTTCTTGTAGCAGTGCTTACATTATTTGGTTGACCTCTGCAGTCATTTTTTTGAGTGTCAGTTGCCTGTTTAGCCCAAAGCCACATTTTGTTTACAAGTGGTGATTGTATGTAGAGGCTTTCTCCCCTTCATCTAACCAGTGTTGGGGCTTTGTTTTCTACACATGCACAGTGACATCACAGACATACACTCAAACACTGCTCAACTGCCTTGTACATTGCAATATGACCTGGGTCTTTTTGTTGCAATACAAACTAAAGCCTTTATATTTCAGTCAGTCAGTCTTTGATGTCTGTGCAGACCGACCATGCTATCTCACGTACGTTTATTTAAATGCTGTCCATCAATGCACAGCCGGCTGTATATTTTGTCTCAAGAGTATTTGGGCGTGTAGATATGTTGTACTGTGAATGTGTAAATAATTATGCTTTTTCTGGTTTCATATTTTTGTTGATTTTTTTTTTTAACACGGCACGTATAGTTGAAATAAAACATTACTGCACAGAAATAGTGTCCCTGAATCTTATTAGCAAAATCATTTTCAAAATTGTGCTTAATGAAACAGGATACCATTAAATAAAATTATACATTTTTTAGCAATTTGACATGTTTACTGTAACATGAATAAATTAATCATTAAATGAAAACAAGGGACTGAAGCTTTTTATGCTCCAATCTCATCAGGGAAATGATCAAGTTTGTAGATGTTTAATGTTTGAGGTCAGCATAGAGTTTGTGAAGCAACACAGCATGTGGGAATTCCTCCAAACTGATATGTTCTTCTGCTCACTAAACATCTGGACAAACTATTTCTTAAGGCCTAAGAACTAAGCCCCAAATGAGCTGTGGAGGAATTACAGTAAATGCATTTCAGATCATGTACTGATAAAATCTGGAGCATGACTTTGCAAAAATGTCTCTGATAGGATAAATTGTAAGTAACAGTTCAAAAGGCAAAATGGGTGGATAACTATCACTTTCAATCCATAGATTCTGACTAATTTAAAAATAATCAAATTATCTTCATTGACGTATCAATATTAAAGGTATAGTGGAGGATTTTCACGGAATTTTGAATAGATCCGCCCTCTTCACTTTAAAGTAAGTTTAAGAAGTAATTCAGTTTGTAGGTTTGCCCAAGTGAGTTTAAGTTTTGAAATTATAAACTTCAAAAATGAAGTTGGAGCAACATGATTCAATTACTTAATTTGCAGCACCATTTTATTTTTAGAGTGCAACTTTTAAATCTTCACCTCAGTGAAAGTAATACGGTGGGCTTTGTAAATACAAACAGGGAAGCAAAATATCTGCATTCATTCCAAGAGCTGAATATCATAGCTGAAAGGCAGTGGTGGACCAAGTACTCAACAGTAGTACTTTAGCGAAAGTATTGATACTCATAATCAAATCTTACTCTACTATTAGTAAAAGTTACTCGGTCAAACATCTTCTCAAGATAAATTATTTAAGTACTCACTTTTGAAAATACTTAAGTATTGAAAAGTATATGCATTTAACCCTGTAATGCCAACCGTATGTATCAAATATGATACATACGGTTTCTGAAATGTTTTGCATCTGACACCTTTTGCATAATTTAATGGCAAAAACTTTGCTCAAAATCCTATTGTACACAATCAGATATACCTGATAACAGAGGGCAGAAGACTACACAAAAAATAATCTTGACTTATCGCATAGTAATAAATTATTAATATCAAAAATTCTTTTTACATATTTTGCTTAAAGGCGAAATAAGGACTTCAAACCAAAGAAAAGTAAATTTCTGGTTTGTTTTATTCTTGGATCAGGCTTAAAAGCGTTAAAAGTATTAAAGTATTCAAAAATACAAATAAGATTTTGTAATATTACGTTTCTGTCCAAATATCGGAGCAATTTTAAAGGACCTTGTAACGTTTAGAAACAACTGGATGTACTGACGAGTAGAACCACTCTGCTACCACATCTGCATCACATTGTGGCAGTTTTATGCTGAAGTTCTTCAGCATGAAAATGCCACAATGTGATCCAGATAAATTCCGCAAAATATAGAAAAAATTATTTTGACTATTAATTCATTTAAAAACAAGCCTAACACTTTCTCCATGGAATAAAGGTTTAAGGTTCAATCCATTATCACAAAAAGCTACAACTCTGATAGGAGAACTAATCCTACTGAACAACTTGACCACAAGGCAACAACTAACACCTAAATAAAATGTATAAACTACAAATAATATCTGCACTGAGTTTCTCAAGTTTGTGGAATGTCATGCCAACCTCTACAACACTGGTGTCAAAATTCGGTCCTATTCGGTACTTACAGATTTCTATCAATGTAGTGGAGAAGAAAGTACAATATTGTAGGGGGGTGAAAGTTATAAGTACCCCTCCCAAAAAAAATCCTGAAGTAAAGATGCTCAAAAATGGTTCTTATGTACAGAAATCAAGTAAATGTACTTTACTACTTCCCAATACTGCTGAAAGATAACATAAAAAATCTGTAGAAAAGTACTGTATTACTTTAGAAAAGACAGCAAATAAAGCTACATTTCTGATACTAAAAATCTCTTAGGTTTACTGTAAAATAATTAAAAACCTGTTCCTTTAAAAGCATTTAAACATGTCAGTTTGCAAATACATTTTCAGAAAAATAAAAGCAACAGATTGTTTTATGGTGTGACGACTAAATGTCTGTAACCCTAAAGGTTGGTTGCCATCACGGTGCCCTGAGTCTTAGTTACCCAGCCTTCAATCTCCAGTGGATTGTTTGTAATATGCATTTTTACTTCCAGTGTCATTTATTTAAAGTAAGAGATGCTGAGGTTGTTGCATCTGTATCATTTTTCTGACTATACTTAAAGAGGAGCAATTCAGTTTGTGAAGGGAAAAGGGAAAAACTTGCAAGCTGCATATAAAATATTGTGATTTTAAGCATAAAAAACAAAAGATCATTTTAAATTACAATTCATTAATTGTCACACCAAATATTGTTGCATTTGCCGCCGAGGAAACATGATGGAAGTACCAACTATATCACTTCAAATAAAACAAGGACTCCTTTATTCCTCAGCAGTTAAATCAGGAACAAAATAACATTTCTTCAAAAATGGAAGAAATCTTATCAAATTTTTAATAAGGATGGATGTGTCACAAAATTGAACCCTAATAATGCAAGCACTACTCGTCACCTGAAAGCCTACGTACAATTTATTTTATATTTCTATGTGTTTGATTATGAACTAATTTTATTTAGTTTTGTCTTATATTTGTAATCATCACCCTGAGTTCATGGCAAAAGTTGTATTTATTGACTGAATCAATATTTACGAATTATTTTTTTTAATAGCCCTCTGCCCCAGCAGCGGAAGGCAGGCACTTAAGATATATTATAATTAAAAATTACCAGAAAACATGTGTTGTGGAGGAATAAACTGACCTAAAACTCTGTAAAAGCTGCATAAATATTTGCATAACAATTCTCACCAAAACTCTGTCTTCTGTTGTTACAAAATAATCATAAAAAAAATAAGCTGCATTTGCAAAATCCACTTAAGTGTTATATTATTATTATTTTCTATTTTTTCTTTTTCTTTTTTTTTTTTTTTACACCTTTATGTGGACTTTGTAGTTACTTTATATAGGTCATAAAGTGTTATCACTAACAGAATGACTAGGTTATGGTTTTATGTTTGTGACAGAAACCTTAATCTCTTTCACGTTCTGTTCTAAACAATATGCTGACAGACAGTCCTTCCATAGAGGAGAAACCTGCTTTGCGTACTAATTTTCATAAACAGCACTGTTGTTGTTGGCTTTACCTCCGCAATGGAAATCCAAAGAGGAGAATGACATAGTAAAACAGAATTTTTTAGCAGTTAAACAGACATTTCCATGCTACATTGTCAAAATCTATCTCATCATTCTAGAAAAAGAGGGTTTTGTGATTTTTAATCTTTTATGATAAACTCATAGGTTAGTTAGGCCATTGTCAGATGTAACATTTATATGAACTTAGTAGCTGTTCTTTATATGGTTTTGACTTTCAGATTTTTTGAAAATGTTGTAAATTTAATGTTTTCAAATTGGTAAGTGAGCTAAAACAGAAAAGGAGAAGGAAGACGATGTAGGTCAAAGTGAGTTTAGGGGCAAAGTGAGGGAGCACCTCCTGTTTTTTTTTACAGGCTGCTGTTGAAGCCCTTCGGGTGCTCGGCCGGGATGGCGGGGGTTGCGGCTCATCACTGCCGTCTGAATGTTGACACAAGTACTCCTTCATTTGCTTTCAACAGGACCTCCCGAAAACTCACACCTCTTAGCAACCAGCTCATTCGTTTGCTCTCTCGCTAACACACACACAGACACACATATAAGGGAAACATTCGCCCCTCTGGGTGTTCTAGTGGGGGTTGAGTGTGATTTGCTTGTGAATGGGGAACACAAAGAGACGCCTCTTGCTATTCTGAGGTACATCCCATCCTCTCAATTTATCAGATGGTCTATTTGAATTAGTAGAGGCAAATCAAACAGAGCCAATGATTCTGTAGCCATTTCATTCATTTGTCCGTCCGCCTCGCCACACTTAGTCTCATTACCAGCTCCACACAGCATGCGCATGTTGTAATGCAGACGTTTCAGTGTTGACAAGTGTGTACTTTCTACCAAAATGCTTTAAAGCAGTTTCAGGACAAAAAATAAGAACACATCCCATCTGTTTTTATGAGAGGAAAGCAGCAAGGTCACTCATTTAGATGGAGCTAGATGAAAGGGATGGCATATTACAGGTTGAGTCTAAAATCTGCCTTACTTGGAAACATGTCACACAAACATAGGAATAAAGAAGGCACGCAAGCTCCAAAAAGCTCATTCAAAAAAAAAAAACCACATTTCCACTTTTTGCCTTTACCCTCCCCAATTCTACATGAACAAATGACGATGATTAGAATAAAACTCATACAGACTACTGATCCTCCTCTTGCTCTCTTTCCTCAGAAGGCCCTAGGAAAACCTGCAATTACTTTTAGATGCTGCAGTGACAGTAAAACAGTTTCTTTTTGAGCTTAAGCAAGTAAACTCACTTTTTTTAGATGCATTAAAATCTGACTCAGTGTCCAGGAAATACTTTATTTGAAAGTGGCACTAAATTACAGGGAAGGAGATGCCAGAAGTCCTTTGGAGCCGGATTGAAAAAAGAAAAACTGACACTTTTGCTGAACAGTTTCTGCAGTCGCAAAAAGAAAGAAAAAAAAACCTATCACAATCTAATCCACCTTCCACTGACAGTTGGTTAATGGCAGCCATTGCTTTTAAAAGTGACTTTAAAGGCAGTCTGGCTGCAGGCAGTGAGGAGAGGAAGATCGTTCAAAAAGAGGAATGGAGAGCATAGAACAAAGAAACAGTGCTGCATGGACTTTTACAAGTTTAATGCAGACATTTGAATGGTAAATAAACCACAAACAAACCCATCTAACGAAGGCAAATAGCACTGCTGACATGCACATTTCTTACTTTCCCCTTAATGAGTGTCATTCGGGCAAAAACAATCAGTTCCTTTGACTTGACGGATAAAATCACCGAAGCAGAGACATCAGAAAAAAAACGGGGAGAAGGTTCTGTGTGGTTGCTTTGATTTTATCAAACAGTCTCAGTAATTGGAAAATATCAATCTTTATTAGATGTATTTCTGAAAATAGTAAATTTGGAGAAACGTGAAAAACAAACAAACAAGCAACAACAAAAAAATGTTGGATACTCAAGCTAACACCATGGGAAAGTAAAGAAGTTCTCAAGAGATCTGGTCCTAAACCAAATGTAGTCTTAGATGTGTATAACAGTTACCCATATGCTGCTGTGATTTTAGCTTGACTGCACCATGACAGACTCAGTTTGCATAGAACATAGTCTGTAGTTGAAGGCATTACAAAAAATGTGTGAAAATGGCTGCCTAAAAACATGCCAAAGATGGACAGCACAAAACATGATTCATGAAATGTTTGGGAAAGGTGCTTTAACGTATGAAAGGAAACAATTAGGAAATTCTTTTCTTTATCAGTTGGATTAAAAACAGTTCTATCAAGGAACGTGCTGCACTTTTTTAATTATTTTTAGTTATTAGAGACATTAAAAGAAATATTTAATCTCTTAACAAAAAAAAATCTAATGGGCTGCTAAAACATTAAAGAAAAATGGAAACCAGTATTGGCTAGGAAAAGCCAATGCATGTTAGAGTGATTGATTGTTTCGTTCAACAGACTCATGGTCCACAAAGAGATGATGCACAACAACATGACACTAAAATGGAAAAATCTTATAAAAGACTTTCATATCAATGTTTCCACTGAGCCGACTGCTATCGTAGTGCACTGAGAGACGGATGTAAAAACATTTCACTAGACTGTTCAATGAGCAGCTCAAATGACACAAATTTGTATATCAGATTAGATATACATTTAGTAGCTTCTTAGTCCTGGTTAACTTGGGTAAATAGAGGATATGATGAAAGGCTTCTGAATAAGACAAAAAAATCATATTGAAACAGTTATTTGGTTTGAATTTTAACTGCTTGATGTTGAGGTGCAATGCAATAAGCAATGATGTATACCAGGTGAAATGAAAGAACCAAGAGACAAAGCTTGAGAGCAGGAAGAGGGAGAGTGAGATTAATATCTGTCCAATGTGCTTTTTTTTAAGATTCACAGAACCTGCCCCAGCACCTGCAAGCAAAGGTGCTTATCAGTCAGATTTAATCTGCTCACCAAGATGTGTGAATGTGTTTGTGTATGATGAAAGAGTGGGTTTTGGAGAAGAGCTGGGCGAGCAGAGCATGCCACAGCAAGCCTATCAAGCATGCACACACAGGCTGGGACTCCAAACACCTCACAGAGTTTGGATCTTGTGGTGAGAGATATCCTGTGTCCACCTAAGTTAGGATTATCACAACACACTATCTATAAGATAACACCACAATCATTATCTGTTCTATTAAGATATAAAAAATCCCCCTTTTCCTTTTCTGGGTCTTTCTCTGTCCTCAAGTGAAGCCATTGCAGACCATTTACAGTGTGGGTGTTCTGAGAGCTTTGCTGGTAAACCAGTAGATTATCCCACTTGCTTTATGACTACAGCCTACCCTACTATTACAGGACTTTGTCATTGGGAAATTACATATTCCCAGACAAACACCCAAAAGACTCAGAGACACGCCTTGCCTTGAGGGATGACAGGAAGATTCATGCAGGCAATGGACTATCATCACTTGTAAAAACCTGTGCCATGGGAAAGCACAGGAGCACAAATAAAGAGCTTTTAATGTAGCCCGACCCTCAATCAGATAAATTGGGAGAGTGAGCTAGATGCCGAAATAAACAGCTGACAGCATAATAATTCCTCATCTAAAAAAGCTACACTCTGCACCACTGCACTACCCAAATGAATACATATAAGCATAGTGAGCAGATTGAAAATCCCTATTTAATAATAAATGAAAAATATATTAAGACCTAATTATGTCCAGTGGATTAGATTAAGTGGTGCAGTTGAAAATGTTTCCATCCGACTTTGTTACAAGGTTTAATTAAACATAGACCTGATATGCTGTTTGATAGAAAGATAAAGTTAGCTTCTTCCTGCATTAACTGTTGGAGATAATTTATTCTCCAATCAGAGGAGAGGAGAAATAAACTGTTAGGTCTACCAACACAGATAGTTTACACACAAGCTGCTGTATCCAAAACCTAAGCCTCAACTCTGCAGATGTCCCTGAAACAACCTCACTTATCACTGAGACAAAATAAGAGCTACACACTGAGGCAAATAGACATCTAACATCCTCAGACAGTTTCCATCTTATATCTCTTTAGCTGCAAACATAAACTTGCCCTAGCTGCACTGCCATGAAGTCCAGATCAATGTGTAATGGGCGCCACACTGAGCAGATGAGCCCCTTCTCGCTATTCCCACCCTCTCCGAACACTGTCTCTTTGTGCTGTTAAGGGACATCTACAGCCTCAGACGGTGCAAAAGACTGAGGGTAGCGTAGCTGGATTGAGAAAAAAAAAAAAAGCAAGGACATGGAGGGAAGGAGGGGAGAGAGGATGGCACAAAAATGAGGGGAGAGCTGAGCGCCAAGATGTTGCACAACAAGCCTTAGTCTTTCCAACAGGCAGCATTATCATTCAGGGCAAAAGCACATCGACAAAGATCCAAAAACGCTGGGTGCACAGGATAGAGCTTAACGCCACCTCCATCCCAACTAGCACATACCCACACATAATCTCAATAATCTAAACTGCAGTCATGATGCATATATATATATATATATATATATATATATATATATATATATATATATATATATATATATATAGCTGTTAAGTTCCAAGGTGGAAAGGACATCTTTCTTTGTAGAGAAAAGGGAGAAGGAAAATATTACTGATAATAACCTTATTTCAAATAATCCAAACTAACCCTCTCAAGCCGACCACTAGCAGGGCTTGGTCTAAATGCTGGCCAAGGGGCAAAATCTGCACGCTGTGTTGGAATAAATGGGATCCATTAGTGGGAACAGCATCTGACTTTCTTTTTCAGAAAAAAATAGTTTGAAACCTAATGTCCTCACCAGGAAATCACTGCTAGCTCCCAAAACCCTGCTTTTAAAATATTTTTCATGCTAAATCTTCATGCTTCAAGTGCTTTTAAGAACTACATAATGCAGGGAAAATGGACAAAACCTTTAGGCCCTCACTGTATGCCCTTGAGTGCTGCTTTTACAATACTAGCAAGTGGAGTAGCGAATCTGGCTTGGCGTTTGTGCCTCTGCATGATGTGGAAAGTAAAAAGACTGTCGTCTGGCCTTAAGAAGACTTCAAAAGGCCCAAAGCAGTATGAGCTGCAGCACAAGTGACAGACACTTGCAGGGGGTCACGAGGCTTGTGTGCATGCGTGCCGTGCACTGTACTCGTGTGCTGCTGCACAGGTGCTTGCGTGGAGGCTGCGAATGTGTGTTGATAAGTGAGTGCAAAGGAAGGAGAGGCCTATTAAAAAGCTGCCTGAGGAGAGGACTTTCAGTTGGGAATCTATGGGAGGGCAGAGAGGATTGCAGGGCCATTGTGTGTCACAGTTTCATCCTGAGAGCTGGAATTAGAGTCTTTCTCCTCTGCGCGGCTGGAAGACCCCTACCAACACCGAACTCATATTTAATTAGAGCAGCATTTGAGAGACAACGAAAGAGGAGGAAGATGGAGATGCAGGAGCACGGCTAGGACGATAATAAAAACAAAAAAATATATAATGACAAGAGAAAACCAAAGAGGAAAAAAATCAATTCACACCTTTCAGAAAGCAATTCTGATCAGAGCTATGATGAGATGAATACAAAATTATGTGATATCTGATTAAGGTTGACAAAAATGGTAACATCCCACTGACTGAAAAAAGAAGCAACAATGATCGAATACATTCAACTTCCTCTTCAATTAGCCACCACTCCATCAGCATTACTCACATCTAGGCAGTGTAGAGGTGCATTATATGCATGTGTGAAGGTTATAGTCCAATCAAATTAGGTAAACAAACATTAATGGATGGTAATGAATGTGAGCATTATCTCAAAAAGTGGGTGGTCATTAATATTGATGTTTTTAATCCAGTGCATTTAGAAAAAACAACAACAAAGAAGCATCAATACATGTGCGAGCAAACAAGTACGAAGGTGTACATTCATCAGCAATAGGATGACTTAATGGACGGGTGAGGGAGATAAACACAGGCTGTTATCTCACCCCTCCTCATCATCCACCCTAGCAAAGTTCATTTATGTTAAATAGGTTGACTGTAATGGTAAACAACGTGTAAGGCTTTAATGCAGTAAAACTCATTCTGCTCAACAGTTAATGCTATTAAGGCCAGCTGGCACGATATTTTGTCTTTGAACCTGACCTTATTGCACTCCGCTGAGTTTCTATCTTCCTGCAAACGGGTGTTTAATGGAATTTCTAATTCCATGCTCACGTAGCAGAGAGGAATGTAGAATGGTAAAAGAAGTAATTATATTTGGAAACATCTGCCAGTTACGCTGAGGTGATCAGTATTAGTGTTTAGAATCCTTCAGGCGTCAGGATTGAGAGGAAGTATCCTCATGGACCACGAATTACTAATGAACCAATCACAGCGGGCCAGTCTTTTAAGGCATCTAGACATGGTTAAGGTAACTTTCTGAACAATCCTGTGGCTATGTGAATGACATCTAAACAAGAGTGAGACTTTCACTGATGATTTTTCTTAGACAACTAGGCAGGAGCTAGGTGTACTTCGTTAAGTGGCCTTCCTGCGAGTATAGCGGCAGAGACCATCTTAGAGGAGATTTTATTTACTTTAGAAATTCATATCA
Organism: Cyprinodon variegatus; assembly: GCF_000732505.1. NCBI lineage: Eukaryota > Metazoa > Chordata > Actinopteri > Cyprinodontiformes > Cyprinodontidae > Cyprinodon > Cyprinodon variegatus. The sequence goes on from NW_015150575.1 coordinate 1,023,103, forward strand.
TGCTGCTATCTCTAAATTCAATAACTAAGTTTTAGATCCAAGCTGCACATCAAAAACTCTTTCACCATTGGCACTAAATACAATTGTGCATTGGACCTGCCAACACACATGGAATCAAAGCACTGGCATAATAATTAGAAGATTTGTTTTTCTGAATATGTGCTTTCTTCCTTTATAGGTTTAAGTCTTGACGTATTGTTTTGTGGAAAAGGAAAACTAAGAAATACAAATTTAGTCCATCTATGCTGATGACATTGGTTGTGACAAACCAATTTCTTCCTCATGCCTCTATTTATTGCTACAAATTTATCACATGCATACATCTGGATGTGTGATTGAAATGCAATAATGGTCTTGATATGTCATTTGTCACAGATGATCTGGGTTTTTCTCTCTTTGGAAGCCTGAAACAACCTACCGTAATTTTCGGACTATAAGCCGCGACTTTTTCCCAATTTTTCAACCTTGCGGCTTATATAACAATGCGGCTTATCTATGGACTTTTACAGCTAACAGCCACTAGGGTAATACCCAAAACTATGGATTTTACCATCCACCATGTTGACGTCACATTTGCTTCAACACACAATTACGGTAGCCGCGCGCAGGGGAATGCGGAGGTCCTCCGGAAGAAGACTTCTACCACAAGTGGTACGAGACAGAACGACAGCGAGAAAGACGGACATTAAACGTTAAAAATCCTGTGGCTTATAGTCCGGTGCGGCTTGTATATGTACAAATCATGTAATTTAGCTTCTGTGGCTTATATTCAGATACGGCTAATAGGCAGAAAATTACGGTACTTAGAGCTGTCGTGTTTTGAAACGTCAACCCAAGATGGCAGATATGGGAGAGGTGAGAAACAACAGTGACACACTGGCGATTTGAACTGATGCTTCATGGTGAGAAACATTGCAAAGTAAACAAATGGATAATTTCATTACTGCGACAAGTAAGGCATGAAATGGGCAAAATTGAAAGGGTGCAAAAACAGCAAATTAACCAGCGGACATGTTGAAAACAGCAGCATTGATGTTTATTGTATTTTGTATTCAAACATTATAGCCCACATTTGACAAAATAATGTTTATGTTATTTAGAAGATACAATCAGAATGTATCAGGAAATGTTATGTTTTTTCCATCACTGATGAACCCCAGGGTGCAAACATGCGTTAATAACAATTGTTACGGTAGTCATTATATAGTGCAGCTCTGGTTCTTATGTGTCAGATACACAGGATTTGGCACCTGCATTGCTGAAGTAAGTCCATCCTTTTTAAACTGCAAATGTGAGTCCCCATCAGTAGAACGGTTAAGTTTGTAGTTCTTAGCCAAGCTTTAGCTTTCCACTCTCTGTAGCTAATCTGAATCAAACTATAAATCTTTTTTTTCCCTCAAAGGAGTCTCTCTATCTTTAAATATAACATTAGAATCTGAGCAAAGCTAAATACTGTTTGGAAGCTAAAACATTTACAGTTAAATTGTACAAACATTTACAAGATCAAGATTTGTGACAGACATCTGGTACAAACAAGTAATGCAGCCATTATTTCCTATTTCTGTTTGTCTCATTTTTCACTGATTCTTAAGCATCTTCTCAAGCCATGATCATAGATAAATACTTGTTACAATAAAAACAGGACTTTGCAGTAATAAACACAAAGATTTATAAGAAATGCATCTCTGCGCATGTAACTAAAAGGTCTACTGTTCTGTCTGTTCTAAAATGCACTAACAGGTGAATGTGTCTTTCCTGCCTGTGTTTGGGTTTTCCCTCTCCGCCACATCTTAATCCTGCTGCCTGCCTCGTTCCAACTGATTAATCTAATCATTCACTTCTGACAGGCCCATTTCTTACCCTTCCACGGACACACAATCTCAAAGTAAGTCATGATAGCCCACACGCACACATGCAATCTTAGTCGAAGGGCAAGAAAGCCGAAGGGAATGATGAGTTGGCCAAGTCACTCACAAGGAAAATGTGCCATCATAACCTGCAGTTACCACAGTTACAGATCACTTCACATGGATGCCCAGAAAGGCTGGCTTGTTTAATGTAAAACACACACACACACACCATCATAACCAAAGATGATCAGTGTGTAAATGTCCCTCAGGAAAAGTTTTGAAAATGCGAATAATGAAACCGCATTTATTCTCCCGGGGGATTTCAACACAAATGCCTGGAGAGCCCCGAGCTCACAAGCAAAGAAACAAATGCAAATGCAGGAAGCTGGGGGTTTGAAGCTAAAGTCCTCATCTAGGGCCTGAACAATATTGCCCTTCACCTGCTGAGATCTGAAGCAGTAATCAAGAGGCGCAGGGATTCATAGCGACTATTTCTAGGCTGGAGACCTTGCCGAGTCTTGCTGACACCCTCAGGCTGTAGATAAGAGTGAGATTGTGTGTGTGAGCCTCGGTACATGTAAGTGAAGGATGTCTATCCTCCCAGCCCCTGGTGCCAAGCCGTCTCCCTCTCTCCTCTTTCTCTGTTGCTTCTCTCCCATTAATCTGGAATTCCAAACCGTTCCTCGATGACCAGCCTGCTGTTCAGGTTGTTGCCGTTAAAGTTGATTTAGTTGAGCTGGCTGTGCCTGAACTGAGAACAACTCTTGTTCTCAGCGGCTGTAAATTATGTTTATTTACGAGGACGATCAGGAGAAAGAGAGAAATGTGTGGTGCTATTTCTTTGTCCACATTGTGCGTGTGTGAGCAACATCAGAACCTCTTCCTAATAATTTAACCTTTTTGAAAGTTAATTTAGCTTTCTTGGTTCCCAGCTTGTGTTTATCTTTCTCTGATTTAAAAACCCACTTTGTTTTTGTGCAAAGTAAGTTAAAGAAACAGTTCAAGCTTTACAGGGAGTTTTATGCTGCATGTGCATTATATAAAAAGGTATAAAGGTTTGACTGTTGAGATCAGTTTATGCTCTATATAGTGCTGCATCTCCAAAGAAGTAGAAAACAGACATATACCTTGTCTTCTTTTCAATCTAGATATCCTTTTGTTATATACAGCGATAGTGTTGGGAGTGGCAGTATGTTGGTGATGATTCTCAATCATCTAAGTCATAGTCAGTCCAAAAAGTATAGGGGGGAGAAGAGCAGCAATACCTCAGAATGCTTTGCGAGGTGAGCTCTCCGTGCAAAGCATTACGGGATTTGCTCTCAAAACAGAGCATGCACGCAGATAATTGGACTCATGAATGCTCTAGCACAGCGGTCCCCAACCTCCGGGCCGCGGACCGGTACCGGTCCGTGGGTCATTTGGTACCGGGCCGCACAGAAAAAAAAAAAAAATGTATATATATATATATATATATATATATATATATATATGGCAATCCCAAGCGACAGCAACATCAAGAAGAAAGAACACGAGAAGCTTGATAAATACCAAGGGCTGAAGGAGGAGCTAGAAAAGA
>NW_015150575.1:1026858-1066606 GCF_000732505.1 Cyprinodon variegatus
TAGATAGATAGATAGATAGATAGATATCTATATATAGATATAATTTATCGACGATCAGAGTCTGAGTGATGTTTTATTTTGAAAAATATAAAAAATTGCGGTATTCTCTCCAAATTACATCAGTCGGTGCATCTGTGCCTCTTGACACAGGTTAATTCAGTTCAAGACCCATCTTATCTAAAACATCCTATCTTTTTGAAGCGGGATTTTCTGCGGTTACAGCGACCAAAACAAAGCTACGGAGCAGACTGGACATCAGGAGCACACTTCGTCTGTCATTTTCTCCGATTACGCCTAGATGGGACCGGCTTGTTGTTTTATTTTTATGCTGTTTGTATTTGATTTTATGCCAGTCATATCATTTTACTTGATCGTAACTCCCCCACCCCACCCCCCACCCCAAGTTTTCAAAAATTTGTGAAAATTGTGCACAATACCTTTAAGTATTGAGTAAATGATCATAGCATCTGGTTTTATGTATAATACAATATAATCGGACAGATCAAAAAGATCTAAAGTTTGCGAGGAAATTTGTTTTAAAAATTAAAATGAAAGGATTTGTAAAAAAATGAAATCAACTTTGGAAAACAAATTAAGCCAATAGACACACAGAAAATGTTCCATTTCCACTGAGAAACTAATGCCTGACCATTTGTAACAATATATTGTTTTCATTGTATATTACCTTGACGTTCATGTCATGGAAGACTCGGCAGATAAAAGTAACATTAAAGAAACAAAAATTATGAACAAAATAAGATTATTAATTCTAGTAAACTTTAAAGTAGAGCTCAGTCCTGTTGCAGAGCCCTACTCCACCTATTTGAAATATTGTTTGAAAAATATGCCTCCTTGGAGGGGGTGCTAGGTGGGCCAGGGAACATGGGGGGTGGGCTGGGTGGTTTAGAGACGGATCTATTGTATGATATGAAGGATTTCTCTCTTTAAACCAGAGACGGAGGAAGTGGGGTGGAAAAGAGAAATATTCTCTGAAGGAAGTCAGTGGCTTTGAGCCATTCCTGGTTTGAGCCGCTGGCTTTAGAGATGCCCGAGGCCACCGTTGCAAACAAGCCGACTGAGTTATCCCACCACAGAATGGAAAAAAATTGAAATATAAAGTTGGTGCTAGCGTTTTAGGGACTGTTATATGTAAATTTTAAAACTGTTAAATTAAAGTCTGTATCTAAACTCATTCAACCTCGCTATGGATGCAAGTTGGATAACGGTAGAGCCGATGCAAATGCAGCATAAAATCAGATGCTGTGCAATTGTTAAACATGAGGGGGTACCATGCAGATGTTTTCTATACACAAAAGCAGGATTGCAGCAAATTTTCAAATTGCCAGGACATGTAGACATAATTATAGGACAGCCATGTGTACAGATAATAGTGAAAAAAAGGAAAAAGGGGGAAAGTGTTGAAGTGAAATGGCCTTTAACCGTCTTTGTGTATCTAGTGCATTTTTTTCACTAATGGTGGGTATCTAATCCAGAATGTAATAATTGTCATAATAAATTTACTCAAATAAAGGTGAGAAGCATGCTGCAGTATATATAATCCTAAAGCTACACATTTGTCAAAAAGTTACACAATTATATATTACTAAATAAACATGTAATTAGTTACTAGTTTGGTGACACACTACACACAAATGTGTTTTGGTCTCTACATGGTCACTCTTCCAATTTTACTCTGGTCCTCCTTTTCTGTTTATAATCAGAAAAGGAGGACCTTTTCTGATTATAATCATTTTGTGTTAATACTGTGAGGCTGTAGTGTAATTTCATTCTGGTTACAGCGATAGTTTATTAGATACAGACAGTATTAACAGCCAGTTTTGAAAGGAAAGCAAACCCACCCGTCATGAACCCCTCAGCTTCCTTTCTGACCCAAGATGGTTTCATTACTGGTGAAGCCACAAAAGGTGAAGAAACAGGAGCTGAGAACAACATCTAGGGGCAAAAATGTTATGTATTCAGAATCAGCCCTTGACTGCACACTGAAGGAGTAATTTAGACATTTAATTGATTAAAGAACATTGTTTTAATCACAATAATCAATGTTATTTTTTAGTCTGACATGGAAGCAGATTATGTTTCTTGTGTAAATGCATCAAAGTGCTGTTAGTTTTACTTAAGGTTGTCAAAGTCATGCTGGTTCATGTTTAGTATAATGTGAGCTTAAGACATTAGTCTGAGTATAATTCTTAAATCACATTTTAAGCTGAGCTTTGCAGAAGCAATTTTATACTGTCAAACATAAATAGTTAACTGCCAGGTGGTGGTATATTTTAATTAAGAAATCAATTCAGAAGACATTGATTCATAATTACATGAAAACCATGAGTGATGCGGTTTGAATCCTAACCCTAACCACAAATCCCTGTTCAGTCTAGGCCACACGTGACTCCAACACAAAGCTGTGGTTGTGGTGTAGAGAAAGTGAAAACATACAAACTTTGCCAGGTGACTCCCTCCTTGTGTGTCAGTGAGGTAACAATGCTTACTCCGCCTGAGGCTATGATCCTCGTCATTTATGCAGCATAACAGGGTGTTCTTATGATCCAACCTGAAGCTATCCATTTCCCAGATTTATCTTCACATCCCTCCCCCTGTGTTTGTGCTTCAGCTTAGCCACAGACTAAGTCTCCCGTTGCTTGGACAAAGACTTGACTGGGAGGTATCATGCCTGCACATTTGAAGAGTGACAACAAAGTTTTTAAGTCTCCTGTAGGAACATCATGTTTTTGTTGAAATTACTGAAGAATAACATGCTTAATTTTACTAGACAAAAGCTTATTTCTCATATAAAAAGGATAAAATAATACTGTTTATTTTCTGATCTAATCTCAGTTTCCCAGCTGCCATTCATCTGACTGACACATGAGTAATCTGGTGAGGAAAATCAAATCTTATGTGCTTATATATTTTGAGGTTATAAGGAAGCAATATAATAATGATGTTGTTTCCATAAACACGATAAGAACATTCAACTATGCCCTGGGAAATGTTTCTCAGAAGTGATTAAATATGAGCTGCTTCCCGAAAATGAACCAGGCGGTTATAGAAAATAAAACCATGACTTACAGAATAGAATAAAATAGAACTGTTCAATAGAATAGAATTCAACTGTATTGTCATTACACTTCCACAAGAACAGAACAACCAATTGTAGTTTGCATCTATCCAGAAGTGCTATATAGGATATAAATATTTATTTACATGTTTACAGAGATCATGTAAGTATTGACTATAAAAAGTATATATAAGAAGAGAGTAATTGTAAGATGCTATAAAATAAATAAATATGGAGGCTATATACAGATTATACAGGAAAGTTAGGATATGGATTATATATATATATATATATATATATATATATATATATATATATATATATATATATATATATATATATATACTTATAGTTGTTGTCAGAAGGCGTTCAGGAGCATGACAGCTCCTAAGTTAAGCCTCCTTCCCCCCAGCTAATTGTCTATTAACGTACGTGGTCGGAACTATACATTTACTATCACATCCTTCCTGCTAATTATGAGTGCTGATCTTTAAAGAGTATTCTCTCAAGCAGAGCATCTGCTAGACAGGGCAGAATGCGGGACTTCCCTTGCAAGGTATTTAATAAAATGATGGCTTGAATGAGAAACATCAGAATTTTTGTTAAATACTACTTAGTATTTAAAAGTATTATATTCACCATTTTCTTAAGTTTTTGCTTGTTTGACATGTTCAAATGAATCAAACTGCAAACTGAGGTCATACCACCATAGCTTAATCTGATTTAAATCCAAACCTTGACTAGATTACTATGAAACTTTACTATATTGAGCCATCCAGAATAGCACTGGCTAAACTATCGTGGATTTCTGTCTTGCTGCATTGCCTGAGTATATTTAGGCTTAGGGTCACAAACGGATGATGGAGGGAGATTTTCATTCAGAATTTTTATCATTTTATAAGTTGTGATTACACAAATCACTGACTAGGTCCTGAAGCAACACAGAAGCCCCAGACCATTACATTACCACCATCGTGTATCAGTGTAATGAGATCTGTTAACTTTACACCAGGTGTCATTAGATTTAGACTTTCTTTTAGATGCATATTTGTCCTTGCAGTCCACAGATTTCCTCCCTAAATTTTAAGGGATTTTTCTTTGTAGTCAGTAACGGTTTTGTCCACTGACCTCCAATGCTTCAGATATTAATCTGGATTATTTTGTCACCCCCTGGATAAGCAATTAATGCGCTCCTGAAGTAATCTTGGTAGGTCGGCCCCACAATTAAAAGTTTACTATTGTTCTATGTTTTTTCATGTGTGGATAATGACCCCTGCATTTGTTGTCTCGAGGTACTAAACCTTGGCATTGGTTTCATAAACCTTTCAGGATGATAAATAGTAATCCCTGTAATTGAATTAGTTTGGATCAAAGTGAGATGCGTTGCGTTTTTAGGGTATTTTTTTAGCCTCCTTTGTGAGCTCAGGCAGGTTCTATTTCAGTGTTTTCTAGATTCTGCAGACCCAACAAGAATAATTTCAATGTTTCTAATGGCATGGTATACAAAAAAAAACATGTTAATTTCTCTTTCACATGAATCCAATTGTTTCTTTCCCTTGATAAATGAAATAATTTAAAAACTGGTCTGGCTCTGGCCCTGGTTACCCTTTGGCTGCTGTTTAAAATGTGTTATCTATAAGAGTAAAATATTGTTTTCAGTGGTGTGTATTTTAAAACTCTCTCACATTGTGGAACCATCTGCTGAATATGCAAACCTTACCCCCAGCTTGGCACGGCATGAATATCAGCACAGAGGAACCTGATATTGCTAAAAGAAACACATGGCAGATGCATAAGAGAGGGAGAGAGAGAGATAACAATAGAGGAAAAGAAAACGATATTTTGCACCTGCTTAAACCTTATAATAGGAAATGACTATTTAATAGAGTAGGCATTTTGTAGATCATACTGCCCCATGCAGTAAATTTAAAGTTTTACTTTCCACACACAGATTGCACAAAATAATCTGCCAATATTATACTTGGTTTATTGTGTAAATTATGACATTTAAACATTTGCTTTAGGAGGGTGTAGACAAAAGTCATTCTGGTTATAAACATGGCTGTAAATATTAAAAGGACTGCTGATGATAAATAGAAGGACAACACTAAAACTGAGTGCAGCATACTCTACTCATCTCCCTGTTACATCTAATGAGCTTCTTTGGCTCTATTGAAGAAACCCGTTTTGTTCCATCACCATGTTTACTGTAAGGAGGATGTTCAGATGGAGTTTTAGTATTTTGTGTGCTGAAAATTTCAGTTTGCATCTCATCAGAGCAGATATCTTCTCTTAGCAGTTGTCCTTTTGGCAAACTTCAAATTCTACATCTGGTTTTCTCTCAGCAATGACTTTTTTGATGCCAATTTTAGCACCAAGTCCAGATTTTTTTGAACGGCATAACTATAGATATCTTGTAGATTTTCCCACCTGAGCTGTGGATCCCTGTAGCACCTTGTCAATTATGACAGGCCTCCCTGCTTCTCTGAAAAGGGCTATCTTTGTCAGTTTAAAACATGGTTTAGCTGGTTTGTTTAGCCATACTTTCTGCATTTCCAGGTGCTCTATGAGATGTTTTAAGCTTGGGATATTGTTTTTAGATCTAACCCTCCCTAAAAGTTGTCCTCAACTCTCCACCTAAACCAGGCTTTTACATATCTCTAAGTTGATGGACGATTGGTGGGGTAAAACCAGGATAGAGCAATTACATCACACAATTGGACTCTATTAATTAATACCATAATATTACATCATCTTTATAGGCTGCAGAACTGCAGCCTATAAAAAATAACAAATAAAAAAAGTGAAGCTCTTGCCAAGTTGGAACGTTGGGTTAAAATACATTTCTAAAGGAACAGATGGACATGCTCATGGCTAAATAGAGGGCATCACTCAGGGTCAGGCCCTAGCAAGATAGAGGACGGACACTATATAAGCCACTGCTATTAAAGATATGCTACTTGGACACTATTCAAAGATGAAGATGGACAGGGAATCCTCATCTCCCTAACCTGCTGCCAGTCTCTAAAAAGAAACATGTATTTTTCCTCCAACAGGACAGGACACCTCTGCAGTGTTTATCACATACAAACTGAATCTTCCTTTATAGTAGTAGGAAGAATCCTCCTAAACTCATCTAAATATATGGTTTATTTTCTGGCTGGAAGCAAATGTGCTCTCGGTTTTAGTAGAATGTGATCATGATTAGGGATGAAATAATTAATCGGATTAATCGATTATTGAAATAATCGTCAACTAATTTAGTAATCGATTAATCATTAGCTGGAGTAGAGACTGTAGAACATTCCTTTAGCTGACAAAAAAACCCACTAAAAGCAGTAGTTATATCAAAACTGTAAAAACATATATATATGAACATTTTGCATTCAAGCTGTCAATAAGCTTTATCCGGATCTCCTCAAGTGGAAATGTTTTAGTTTCACCTGGTTTAATTTTGTAAAAAGTCTTCTTTAAGGAACATTTTTCTATCCAATTATTCATGGATTCAACGAAAACATAATAGACAGATTAATCGATTTGCAAAATAATCCTTAGTTGCAGCCCTAATCATGATAGAATAAAGGACCATACAACACCACACTTCAGAAAAGTGGACGCTGTAACCAAAATAAAGTGTTGTTTAATGGCGTGAAATAAATAATTAAAATTTTACATCATGTTTTTAGGGACTGTTAATATGATTTCGATTTAATTATTGGGGAGAAAGTGTTACCGTATTTTCAGTCTTTTCTAAGATTTGCATATCACATTAACTAAAGACCTGCAAACAATAAACTTATTGATCTTAAAAAGGATGCTTGCGGACACCCCTCACATCATATTAAAAAATAATTTTAATAAACTGCACACAGTACGTGTATTTAATCATGTATTGGCATTTAAATATAATTAATAATGCACCCATTCAACCAAAAATGGAGAAAATAATGCAAAACACATAATTGTCATCATCGTAGGGAAGTATTCATGATAAAGATGAACGATTAAATAAATGCCCATCCCAAGTGTGATTAGAATGGAATTATAAATGCTGAACTAATAAAGTATCATTTTAATGAAAAATTAGCATTAAGTCAGTTAAATGTGTGGCTTGTTATCGGGATGAGTTGAACAAATTATGATTCCACTTTTCCGCTGCTGTGCTGTAAAAAAAAAAAAATCACTGGCAGGTTCACTAGTGGGGCAGCAATAGAGAGACAACCCCTGAAATAGGAAGGGTTTATGGAGACGCCTATTCTTACAGGTTTGTTCACTAGTGTGCAATTGGCATGTTCTGTTTCACTACAGTGAGCACCTGGACTGCACCCTCTTCATGCTTGCACCTTACAAGCAGGGCCTGCTGTCAGAAAAACATATAGTTCTTTAAATTAAACTTAAAAAAAGAAAAATAAAAAATAAAAAGCATGCTCTTTCTATACACCATTTTTGAGGTTTTGGATTAAGTAATAACAATCCAATCTACCAATATCACAATAAACAAAGGGTAACCCAACATCTAGGAAACCCTAATCTATACTTGAACCTAAAACTAAAGTTCAAACATTTCTTAGCAATGACCCTTACTGAGCAAAAATTAGGGCAAACTTTAAACATTTTTTTTTTATTTTTTACTGATGAACCAAATGGCGTTCGCAGCTTGTGGACAAACTGTGTCGGAAAGCCCAAGCAGGCCTGCGACAGATGGTCGGAGTGAACGGGTGACATTTGACAATGTGTGCAGCTTTTGGAAAAGCACAATCAGCACAAAGACACACACTGAGAAAAACCTGAGGCTTTTAGCAGTTTCACAACAGACAATAAAAATGTAACACCCACAGCAAATCGAGTAAGGCTTGTCGGCACGCACAAGCAAGCTGCAACTGAAAAGTTCTCCATAGTGTAATCAGGAGGTTTTTTTTTTTTGGACTTGTGCACACCATTTAACTTTTTTGGCAGCCAATCTTAACTTTCATCCATAACAGCATCATCTCTACTCCCCCTTACAGCCAAACCCAAAGATAAACATTACCTTGCTAATCCCCACGCAGTCACTCGTTTGCCTTTCTCTTTGTCCTGCCGGCTCTTTTGCAATTAGGCAAATGGGTCATTAATTAATCACTGCAGGCAACAGGACACACAAGCAGTTAATCAGCCTGGATGGATGGATGGACTACTGGGAAGGATGGCAATACACATACACACACTCACAAATGCTATTGACATTTCAGAGAAGTGAGCCTCCAGTAAGATATAGATGAGTAAAATTTCAGCTAATGGCAGGAGCCGATAAAAAGCAGCTTGATCATTGATTCCTGTTGTCAAACTGTGGTGAGTGGCAGTTTTTACCATGTGGAAGTTTAGCTACAATCATTGCCTTTGGGTTAGTATTCAGACTAAGAAGTGGATACTTTTACACTGATGATACTAAGACAAATTATTTTTGTTAAGCTTATACAAATTAAGATATTAATGGGAAACACTAAACAAGATTTTAGTGGGTTGTATATGTACTGTTTAAAGTACAGCACTTGTAAGAACAGGTCTGGGTCCTGGTGGGCTCCATGCTGAGGTACCAGTTTGGGATGGGAGAAGGCTGATTGTTAATCCAGATGAAGCTCTTAAACTGTTTCACAGTTAAAGGTGGTTCTCTCTTGAGACTCACTGAGCAAAAATTAGTTGGAAAGACATTGAAAAGACAACATGATTTACATCTAAATCCAAATTGGTTAAAAAGTGAAAGGTGACAAGCTGGAATTTTCAGATAGTGCAAAAGAGTTTTTCAACGTCTATTATTGGGGCGAAAGTGGCGTTGGATGTAGGAGTTTTCAGTTCCAGCCCCAGCTCCAGCTTTTAGTGTTATTGTGTCTTTGAGCAAGACACTTCACCCACATTGTCTATTGATGGTGGTCAGAGGGACAGGTGGCGCCAGTGTGCGGCCGCCTCGCTTCTGTCAGTGAGCCACAGGGCAGCTGTGGCTACAATGTAGCTTGCCACCATCAGGGTGTGCCTGTGTGAGGGAATGGGTGAATGACTGAATGTAGTGTAAAGCTCTTTGATCAAGTCTCCTGACTTGAAAAAGTGCTATATAAGTACAGGACATTTACCATTTTACCATTGGACTAAAGTGGGACAAAACCAGAATGACTGAACACAGCTCAGTTTTCAACAACTATTTCTGGATTAAATTAAGACTATGATTTAGACTAAAAAAAATGAGGTCTAAATGAAGTCTGGTGTTTTGGGAGACAGATCTTTTCTTTTGATGGTCTTAAAAAATGTTTCCTACTCATTCTTTGATTTGCATTGCATTTGTGCAACAAATGTGTTTGATTGGGACATATTTGGACAAGCAGACAATCATAGATGGAATCTATCACACAAGAAGACAGAGTTGTGATCATTTCACATTTTGATGAGCTGAAACTTTGACTCAAAATAAACATCCTTAAGTCCCATTTTACTTTTTTCATCTAATGATCAGAAAATATGAATAAAAATGGAAAGCAGAAGTTTATTTATTGCTTCACTATTCCCCACATCCTTATATTTGCATACCCATATATGTACCGAAACTGGGGAAAGATTTACTGGCATCCCTGGAACAAGTGTTTTAAAATGTTTAGGGTTTTTTTTGCAAGTAGTAGCCTAAGCATGCAGAAAGTGTTAGAAAAAATACTTCTGAGTATTTTTATTTAGTGGGGGGAATTATCTCAAATTTAGAAACCAATGCTAAACAGAAGCAACTTGCCAAAAGACAGCAACTTATCATCTACTAGAACATTTTACAAGTCATGATGAGGAAAATATTTTGTTTTAGGATGACTTCTCCATCCTCTCTTGTTCTCTTTCAGTTCCATCACACCCAACAGGGTTTCTACAGGATTTCGGCATGGGGACTTGGAGTTATGGAAGAGGGTTGCTGCTGTGTCTGCTGAACAATTTTGGCGTTGATGTGGATAATCATCTTGCTAAAACAGTACACAATGCCACTTTTTCAGTTTACTGGCAATCCACCTTGTTTCTATCTATGACATACTGATATTTTAAACAGTTCATGTTTTCACATATTCCTGTCATCTAGTTGATTTTCTTTTTTTTTTTTAACAAAAACAAACATTACAATGAGGTAGATCTACAAGATGTTATGGCTAAAATAAATTAAAAAAAGTAGGGCTGCAACTAACAAATATTTAGTTGCAGTTAACTAACCGGCGCACGTCATCATAGATCCTTCGAAAAAACTCAACAGCAAACATTAAACGCCTTTCCACATTTTCCTTTTTTTGATGTTTCTTTGTTTCTTCCTTTGCTTACTGTTAGTTGATTAAAAACATAAATCATTGCCTCATCAAAACTAAAGTACATGGTCTAGTTAAAGTCAAGATATATTAGATAGATTGAAACAAACTTTACATATCCAGATTTGGACATTTTGGAGAGGAAAGCCCCCAAAAAACGAGTATTACTTATCGGAAAGCCGTGGAAACTTTGAGCAACTTAACACGAGGAATGAACTGAAATAAAATGTTTCAATTATGTTGATTTCAAAGTGACCAAAAATTGTACAGCTAGTTATTCAAAAGCAACATTACTTATTTGGTAATCTATAGGCTTATTTTGCAAATCAATTACTCCGTTGATTATTTCTTCGATTAACCTATTAATAATCGGATGACTAAAGGTTTTTATTAAAGTAAACCAGGCAAAACTGAAATGTTTCTTCTTAAGGAGTTCTGGATAGAGCATATGACACACGAAAATGTTTTTTTTTTATGTTAAATGCAAATTATTTATACATATTTCTTTACAAATTTTATATAATTGCTGCTCTAAGTGGTTTGCTCTGTCAGCTTAAGGCAGGTTTTACATTCTCTATACTCAAGTTAACGATTAATTGATGACTAAATTAGTTGATGATTATTTCAATAATCAATTAATCACGATTAATCCAATTTCTTGTTTCAGCCCTGGTGATCTACTTAAATACTAAACAAATATAGCATCTTTTTAATAATAATTATTATTATTAGTTGAGATACAAGGTTAATTTATTTCAAATTTTTTGAAACATCTTTACCTCAAGCCAATAAATTTCTGTTGATTGTTTGAGTTACCAATGGAGAATCATAGCAAATACACGTTGGTGCATATTTCTTATGTTTTCTAACACCAAGTAAAAGAACATGGTTCACTCTTTCTTTAAAAGACAAGTTTATTAAATAAATTTGTCCAAATCTGCTTGTCAAAAAAGGTAGTGAATGCCTGAGGACCTATTTAATATCAAATTCCAGGTATAGTCAGACTGGACTTGGAAGTTAAACTTGTGCTATTCTTGAAGTGTGGTCAAAATTATCTTTAAGGGCTGCAACTATCCCCCAGGACTCACATTGGACACCCCAGCTCTAACACCTCCTTCCAAATGGCAGCAGCAAAAAGAGTTAATGAGAGGGTTGGAAGAGGCTTCAGCCCTATCCACATCAGGGTCTGCTTGTAGCAGGAGAGTGTCATGTCTATGGCTCCAATTATACTTTATTAGAACTTCACACTTTCTGTGTCAGATAGCTGACGACTAACAGGATGCTTTTGATGGCCCCTAAGAGGTAGGTGTCCTGATAAATTGAGATTTTCCTTTTTAATTCTGACCTTTCTGATCTTTCTAGGCGGAGGCTGTTGACACAGGAGTAAAAATCATTGCAGACAGACGTCAGTAACTTGAGTTTTAATATATTTCTTTCAGTGCAGTATCACTGATACCAAGTAGGGTGTGCCCATAAAAAAAGCTTAGTTTCCCTTCCATTAGGAAAGAAATGGTTTTATTGTTGTGTTATCTGTGATGAGGCCTGCTGATATCATAGCATCGGGTGGTAAGATGATGAGGTGGGTACCTACTCCCAGGTCAGCAGGGTGAACGAGTGGAGGACCTTTATCTAATCTATGTTTTCTAAAGTTTTATTTAATCCTGCCTGATATTAGCTTTTCTTTTCTTTACAAATAAGCGGACGTTAACAAAAAATAACCTGACGGACATCTGCAATAAGACATCTGCCACTATAAAAAGCACATTTCATTAAAAAACTTATCATTTGGAAGCTGCATTTAGGTTATTCATACTTGGTTTGATGATGTGGAAAAATAATTTGTGACTAAAAAGCAAAAACAAAAGAAATCTCAAAAGGTGGACTATATTATAATATTGTACTATATTTCTGTTATGGGGCCAGAAGATTAATGAGACAAAACAATCGGATATTCACAAAGTTAAGCTAAAAAAATCAAAATACAACGTTGTCCTGCTGCTTTGCTATTCTGTTTGTCCAGTAGATGGCAGGATTGTAATCATTGCAGTCAAATAGGGACACCTATCAAACAAGATTTACCTGTTCTAATTAATGAGGAGCATAAACAACTACGAGAAGCCCACAAACAAGCAATGTGAGACAGGGTTTTTTTTCACCTACAGCTCCTTCATGTCACCTTGTGACAATACTTCCTTCCATTGAGTCAAAAGGGAAGAGGTGCCTCTTCCTCAAACATCCTCTGATTTACTTTGACCTCGCACTTCTGCTCTTTTGCTGTCAGCAGGAAAGAAAGAGCAGCGCAGGGTGAGCCGGGAAACATGTCAAAGCACAGGGCAGGAGGGGGAAGTAACAACAATGACACAGGATGAGATTTGCTCTGTCCGGTGCACTCAGCAGTATCTTTACACCCAGAGGGATAACAATGGGACAGGAGGGCTGAAAACATCAAGTGGAAGCTACCAGTTTCCCTCCAGGACAAAACTGTTTTTTCTGCATCTGTAGATGGCTTTTTAAAAGTATGCATTGATGATGCAAGCAGCAAAGCTAGAGTTTGCCTAACAACATGAGTAAAAGGATTGCATGGCAGATTTTGTTAATTTATTTACACACCTTTGCACTTCATTACTCAGCTAATGAAACAGAAGGTTGTTCAGCAGAAACAGGAGCTTGTGATCCATCAATATATCCTTGCAGCATACAAATGTCTTTTGGTTTGTAAATCACTGATTGCATGACAAAAAATGCATTCATTTACATCTTACTGCACCTTTATAATCTAGTTCCTCTCTCTCATTTAGATAATTACTGAAACAGCCTGAGACACGAGACGCTGAGGCAGGATCTAGTGTAACTTAATTAGGAATACTGTCGTTTTGCTCTGCACAAGCAGTACAGCCGGAAGAGAGACTGCATGCAAATATGGAAAGAACCTGTGTGTGTGTTTACAGAGAGAAAACAGAGGAGGCCTATAAACTAATTTAGGATTCACAGAAGAATGATAAAGACCATAACAGATCAATTGAACTACAAATACAATTAAGGTTTATTTCTATTGCAGATTTGTTTAACGATTCCCTGCTATAAGAAAAAAAAGCCACAGCAGAAATGTGACAATTTTCCACTAGGTGGTGCAATAGGACTGCAATGCTTACATTCACACAGGAGGCCTGCAATCCTAATTTAAACCAATGACTTTGTGTCTATTTAGACATAAACAATGCTCTCCTTTCTGTATATGTCATTCAACCACTCGCCACCATTCAAGTTTATTTGTTGACAGTTTAAACATCTCATGTGTTGTCCAAGAGCAGATAAGCGACAGTGAATTCAAGTATTTTTGGCCCTTATCAGAAACTGAAGGTCAAGTTAGGAATTAAGGCACAGTAACCAGCCAGTGTGCCATTAAATGAAAACCTTCTGACTCAATTTTCTCCTTAACAACTCCAATAAATCAGAGGAGTGACGTTGCTGAGCAGAGCATGCCTCTAAACTTTGAGCTTGCCACTTGTTTCCAGCTGAGCCAGTTAGTTCAGTATTGATTCTCTGTCTTGATGTTTTGCCACTATAACCATCTGACCTCAGAGCACAGAAATTAAATTCAGTACATCCAACCATCTAACAGAGAGAAAGAATGCCGTGAGAGGTGAGACCCACATCTGTGCTTCAGACTGTAGTCTTGTATCAGGGAACATCTTGGTCTGTTTTCTAGCTACTGCAGCACCTCTCACTCAGTGTTTTTCCTGCCCTTGTACAGGTAGGCCTGCTGCTGGAACAAATCAGCATCTGAGTTTTAATAAAATGCTCCGAGGCACATAATGTACTATTTAAAACAGAAACTGCGCATGCAAAGCTGTGACAGGATTTCTTAGAAGAAAGCCACTGGAAGATCACATTACAGCTAATTTTCCTAGACCTACTCTGATCAGCAATCGGCAGGTTAAAGAAAAACCTTTTTTATCTTATCTAAAGGAATCCAATAAAAAAAAAAAAAAAAAAAATCTCTCAATTTTCAGTTTATGAACCAACAATCAACAGTAGGTACTTTTTTTTTTGACAAAGAGATAATCTAATTATTAATTTCTTTTTTGTTGGATTCAAAACTCTAAATTTTTCAAAGACGTTACAGAACATCATCTTCTTATCTGTAAATTATAGTCCTGTTTTGGAAAACCAAAAACTGATTATGGCCAGGAAAAATGTTATCAGTTCACCTCTAATCTTTATGATTCTTTATCTTTCCCCAATAAAACTTTCCCCCCCCATCTCCTCTCCTAATAACAACACCCAGAAATGTGTAAATATACCTATATATATATCTTTATTTTTACACTACATCGTCAGGGAAGAATGGTTATGGGAACAAGAGTTTTCCAAAGGTTCCTAGCTCCACACTGAATGTGTAAAAACTGCCACTGAGGGGATGTACATGCAGTCTTAGCTGTATATAGTACAGTACAAAGGATTTGCTGCATATTTGTATCTATGGGTGTCACTGTTATATGGTTCTTTTAAGACAAACTTTATTATATTCTTTTAAAATAGTCGACAAGTTTATGAAGATATTTCTGCATATATATTTAGATTTTAAAGTACTATTCCTAAGTCTGGTAATGATCATGTTTTTTGTGTTGTTTATGAAGTGGAGGCCAAAAGAGGAAACATGGTAAATAACTGTCAAGAGCACGTGAACTGAATTTGAGAGTCACGCTCTTGCAAACTTTATCTGAAGAGCTGACACACCTTCTGATAGATAAGTCATCATTCAGTGGATCGTCTCCTGTGTGCTCCATTTTTTTCGAGTAAAAAGAAGCAGCCTTTGACTAAATAAATGTTTTGCAAAACCAAACAAAAACCCTGGAGAATTGTTATTGAAGGCCAGATTAAAAGAGTACATCTTAATATGTCTACCTGAAAACAAACTATGAAGAAATAGGAAATTACTCAAGAGTTTTGCAAATGTATCTATAAAAGAAAATGCTCAGAGAGAACACATGACTTATCCTGATGTTGAATAAATTATTGTCAGAGGATTTTTTTAACAAGAGGCTTAACTGTGGGTGTACCCCGGAGCGCATGGAAATATTCAGAACATTCAGTCTCTGCAGCTGCACATCTCTACCTGTTTGGTCAGGCCCCTTACTTATAAGATGTGATGATTATCCAGCTCACCCTCATGATATCTGCTCCAAAATTGGGAGAGGTAATTACTGTTGCACCACCCTTCAAAGGTTCGGCCCAAAACGCACTAAATAAGTAGAGACTTAACCACACACACCTTTCTAATGCACACGGCACATTCTTCCATTTTTTTTACAGATTCAAGAAAACATCTGTTGTTTAGAGTTAGCCTCATTTTGAGGGATTTATTGATTCTAATAAACATCAATGTGATTTAATACAGAAGTTGCATTTGTTTTGACATTTCAATTAAAGACTCCCGGAATCTATAAAACATCCATGGAAATAAATCAGCATTGGTAAAGGGACAGTAAGTACCGTTTTGAGCACATCCTTAAAGGTTAAGGAAAAAAAACAACTGTTATCTAAAGTGAGACTTGACTAATGCTGGAATTTTAAAAATATATATCTTCTAAGTTAAACATAAAGCAGCTCAGTCAGAGGTAGACCAGAAAAACCAAATAAATTGACAAAAACAAGGAAGACAAAGAATTTGTGCTTTGAAATCGGTTCTTTAGCTGTGGAAGATTGTTCAAACCCTTTTTCATCATCTTATATTAACAAAAACTTTATAAATTATAAACAGGTCTAGATATATATAATTTAAAAGACAGGAATGTTTTATTTCCCCACTATCCAAGAAAAAGATTTTTTAAGCTCATCTAAAGTCTCAATGACATACATTCATTTCACTGCCCAATAAGGTATAAGCCAGTTCCAACAAGAATGTTTCAAAAGCTGCACAGTCCTTCAGGGGATTTTGGTTTGTCATAGTAGTGCAATGTGAGCTTTCCTGCTGATCCAGTCAAGGGTGTGGTCATGCGGGCATGCATTTAAAACAAAAACAGCTGCTCAGCTTGAACGAAAATGGAAAAATCCAATCCAGTTTAAACACAGAAAGAAAGTGAAATAACCAAAAGTATTTTGATGAAAAGACATTTTTTTGCTCATAAGGAAGAGACGCAAGAAAGTGACAAAATCTACAGTAAAAAATTTGGCCCCAACAGTGTACAGATTTTTAACTCCCTTCCTGCCCTCTGTGTCCATAAACATGGCGCCTATGCAAAACAGAGAAGAGAACCTGATGTCATCCTGCAGCTTGTTTGTTTTCAATCATTTAAAGACACATCTGTGAAAACATGTGTAATTAATGCTTTATTACCAAGAAAATAAAATGACTGCAACCTAATTAAAACAGTTTTCTCTTAACTGATTCTAAGTTGGTTTTTAAATATGTCTGGATTGGAAGATGATTTCTCTGATTGGACCCTTGATTGAACTGTCCTGGTTCAGTGTAAAGGGTTATTATTGTTCATTGTTTTGTTCCTGCTGCACTTCATTCTCTAGCAGCCTCGGAGTGTTCCTCAAAGGCCCTGTTGTCATAGAGATGCTGCTGTTGCTCTGGTTCGAAGGTCCTGTTGTCATAGAAATGCTGCTGTTGCTCTGGTTCAGGGCTCCTGGGCTCATTCAGCGGGACTTCATACAGTGTGTCTCCTCCTGCCACTGTGATCACAGTGACCTCTGGTGGAGAACTTCTGGACACGCTCACTTTGACCTCTTCCTCGACTCCCAGGGTCTTCAGGATGTCACACTTGCACATGGGGCAGGTCCTCCTCTCCAGCAGCCAGGGTTCAATGCAGGTTTTGTGGAAGATGTGCTCACAGGTTAGCACCGTCACCACCTCGCCCACCTTGTAGGATTCAATACAAACTGCGCACACTGAGTCAGAGGTAGTGAGCTCATCCCCTCGTTTCAGTGTGCGAACCTGAAGGCGCCCTATGGCCTTTTTGGCCTCATTTTTCAGCCTCTTCTCAGCACGCTTGTGCCTGTTCATGTTGTACAGACGGTTTGCAGAGATGAACACAAAGTAGGCAATGGAGGCAGCTGTCACGATGAAGAAGGCAAGAGAAAGGAAGTAGAGCCAGTACGTGTCCATCCAGGGCCCGTGAGCAGTGCCTACATCTATCACCATATGGACAACTGTCCCATTTTTCACTGACCTGGCGATCTCTGAGCCCTGAATGTTGCCGATCATGATGGCGACAATTTCGTCTGCATCTGGGTGAGACATATGAGTGGTGCCATTTCCACTGCCCTCCACATTGTACACCACCACTGCGTCTGCTCCTTGTTTCTTGGCAGCATTGATTTTTTCGCTGAAGGTACAGTTGCCTCTTTTCACCAGCGCTATCCATGACTGGGAGCTGTTCCGGCTGTAGGTGACATCTCGGCCACAGCCTGTGGGATCTCCTTTTGGAAGAACCACAAAGCCTGCAGCTCGTATCAGAGGAGAGTTACGGCCATAAACCCCACACTCACAGTACTTTGGCATGGTCTCATTGTTGCTGGAGGAATAGCTTGTCTCAATCAAGGCTGTCCAAAACATAAAAGCAGCAGAACGGGGAACAAGCCCCGACAAACACAGCAAAATTAGCAGCAGCGGCTGTTGAGTCTTCTCACCCATGGTAAGTCTCATCTGTAAATAACAGGAAGTAGTCTGTCAGCAGTGGAAATCTTCTTTAAAACTCCTTTTAATAGTCCTGGTTCCTGTTTGACTTCAAGTCACAGCACTCTGGAGGCAGGTATAGTTTCAGCCAACCTGCTGTCTCCGGTAATATGATCCTCTGGTAACATAACACAAGCTCTGCGTCAGCCACTCACCTCTTGTTATCTTCCTGAACCTTGAACAGTGAGCAATCCACACAGAGGGAAGGGTGGTGCTATTCAACAAGTAGGAAAAAACAGTCAGCACTGAGCTGTCGGTGAAGAGAACGATGTTCTAGAAGAAAAGGTGTGATAAGAATGACGATAAGACAAAATTCATAATCAGTAACTCGGGGCAATACACTGAGACTAATAAAACCTCCTAACTTGCTTTTGTAAGAGTGAGCAATGCAACTCTACCCGTTTTTCTTGCCTGGCCTGTTTCCTTCCCCTTTTTCTCCGTACTCATTGTTATGTAAAGCAAACTGACAAGTAAAGCAACTATTTACCTCAGGGAGCCAAATAAAGCCCCCCCTCCCCTTCGATTAGGGTTTTATTTAAACTCCTTGTTATTTAAATTCATACAGTTTCAGATCTCGGACACTGAAACACATAGAGACTCAACACAGAGGCGATAACTGATATGGAGCTGGGCTTCGTAAAGTTTCCATTGTATCGTCTTACACTCAAGTGAAAGCACACAAACAGGGTAGAGACACACGCGGAGGCTTACAGTGACAGATGAGATGGAGAGGATTCCTGCAAAGCTGATATTGCACCTCAGTCCACCAACAAGCATACAATCCACAGAATAAAGCAGGTCTTAGTAACTTGCCCTTAGTTAAGCATGAATATCAACAAATGAAAAAAAAAGTCCCAAATCTATTGTATTTAGCTCAAAGCCCTTGATAACAGAAACTATGCTGATGCTATGACCCTCACATTCCTAAAATATTGACCAATCAGAGATTAGGTTAAAGCGTACAGTGAATACAGTGTAATTCACCATGTTTTTTTTTTTGTCTTTTTTTCTGGAACGTGTTTGTCTTGTGTCGATTTAAATGACACCTTTTTCGACTACCCTTGGACTTTCGGCTGAAATACCGCGATCCACTGGGTTTTTTAATGGTCTGAAGTGGGGCAATTAACTCTTTCATAAGACAAGGGTTATGGCATACACTAATAACACAGCTGATAAGGACCCATGACATAAGAGTGGTTTCGATGTCCAAATATTAAAGCCACTTCAGTTAGTGCCACACATTGCAAATAGATCCAGGCAAGAAAAGCAGACATTTATAAAGATAGCAGAAATTCCTCAGGGTAAAATATATAAATGTAGGAAAGTAGCTGACTTTCAGGGAGGAAATACTAGGAATGGAAATTTTATCCTTTTAAGGCATTTTGTTGGTTTAAAGAATGTCCATACACAGAAACCAAATCCAAAACTAGATATCACACCAACAGACCACTGCTTAAACTGACCCATATTCTAAGCCAAAACCAACACAAAGGCAAGTGGATAAAAATCTTAAAGTTAAACGATTTGATATTAAAAAAAGGCTCTCAAAAGTCTACATTCCCCTGTTAAAGAAGTAGATTTTTTTGTAATGAAGGAATGTGCAATTACATTAGATGATATTAAATCTTTTTCTACCTTTGATGACATCTAAAGAATTCAACAGATGGACACATTATTTTCCATATAATACAACAGTTCAGCATGGAACACATGTTTTAAACTTCCATAACATTGTTACATAAGATTGGAAACTCTGAGTCAAATCAACTTGTTAAAGCAGGAATCTCTTCAGCAAACCATAATAAATGTGTGGTCCATATTATTTAAAATTTTTAGTTGTAAGTATTTCCACTGCAAGAAAAGTTTGTTTGCAGGGCTATTCCTCGGTGCAAATGCACATAAAATGAATAAAATATCACAGATAGAACACAAGAACTTTGGTTCCTAAAGGCCCTTTAGTGCTAGAACTACTACTTGTTTTGTGGTGGCAATTTAGCTAGAGCAGGGATCACCATGGCTACCCCTAGCCAATCATTGGCCACTCCTGCGGCCACTCTTAACCAGGTTAATTGTTGTTCCCATGAGGACATAATTTACCAGGTCCAGACCAAGCACTTCCGATCTCAAACAGAGGGTGGCAGCAGTGATACTCTGAAGAGGACTGTCCTCACTAATTGGACATTGGACATAGACAGCACAGATGTATAAATATTGTTCAGTGTTCTTGGCAAGGGCTTGATTAAAGTCTGGTTTGTCTTTACTGATTTATTTTCAATATGCAGATGTGCTGGAATGGATCAAAAGGCACAAACTGTCTGTGCACAGCAGGCAGGGTGGAAAAGCTGAACCTCTACACAGAAATGTGTAAGAAATATTTCATAATTTAAAGCAGCAAAACATTCAGGAAAAATACTTGAAAACCTGTTTTGTTTCATTTTGTCTTCTAAGAAACAAATAAACATTTTAAGTATGGGCTAAGAGAAAAATGGCTGTTCCACAAAATAAGAGATAAGATATATAAATAAATTTAAAAAAATTATAAAACTAACTTAAAATATGATGCATGACTGATTTTACCCATCACTATCAGAAGAGCTCAAAGCAACAAATGTTATGCTGGCAGAAAAAATGTCTTATAGAGAAAACCAAATCTAATATCTCTGCACTGGAAAAACACCCTGATTTTTCTCCTTCACCAGTCTCCTTATCTTTCTCTCTTAAACTCTTAGCTCTTCTCATCTTCATTACCAATGCTTCACTGCTAATCATTTACATTTATACAAATTTCTTTCCACTGTTGCACCGGCAGAGGCCTCCTTCACCTGTGATGCTCCTGGTCTGTCCTTCATTCTTTCTTCTTCAGATCTCACAACCTTTTCTTATTTCTCTTCACTTATTTTTTTGCCAGAAAAATTAGAAGTGCCAAGCAATTTTTTGGATGTTCTCCCCCTTTTATTTTATTTTATTTATTTATATATATATTTTTTCCTACTTGCTTTGATTCCTGTATTTTAATCATGTAAAGTACTTTGCATTGTCTTTGTACTGAATTGTGCTATACAAATAAATTTGCCTTGCCTTGCCTTGCCCTACAGATACTTTTGAAAATAGGGCTGTTGTAGACACTGGCTGCCCTCAGCGAGCTGAGCACCCCACAGCTACTACGCTGGCGCTCTCAAAGCAGCCGGAAAATGCATATCACCACCAAATGTTTGAAGAGATGGGTGGTATTGTGTATTATCTAATGCAAATATTAGTACATTGGCCTTTTCTTTGCTAGTTTTTCATTTTATACCAGTCAGTGAATTGTAGGTCACTACCTAACCATTTATTTGCTTTCACAGGATGATTCATACTCTCCATCTTCTGGCATGCTAAAAATCAATAAATGCCCTGCACAAATGCATTCTTCTACGAGCTCTGTCCCAATCCGTTTCTAGTTATTTCCTAGTTTCCCCTTCCGACAAAGGTTTTCCTTGTCTTTTTTTTTTCCGCTGGCTCTGCCAAGTCATACACCTCCAAAAATCCAAAGCAACTTCTCTGTAATCACCTGTGGGTAGTTCACCGCAATGCTTTTGGTTACTGGCGCTAATAGCCTTACATTGGGCTGCCGTAAAAATGTTCGCCTTAGGGGAGAGTGGGGACTGTTCCAACATGTTGCAGCTGCAACATTGATTTAACCATTAAACATTCAGCTAGACTACTCAGTCGCACCGCTGTCTTTCTGGAAGACAGCAGCCACATTCCATAATACCTTCAGAAAATCAAGGTTTAAATTATGATTAATGATTACTTTTTTTGTGATCAAATCCACAAAAGTTGCGATCCACATGGTCTGTATGCGGAACATAACAGTTATATGGCTTGAATCAGAAATTTCTCAGCTTCTAACATTCAGAGGCATTTTGGGCCAAAATGAATTTGTTAAAAAGATGGTAATTAGGGCAAAGCTGTGTTGCAACTGTCCCTACGTTGTGTTGAAACCGACCACAATGGTGAAGATGTGACAGATAAATAGTCTTGCAATATCCGGGACCGGGTCACAGGGGAAGCAGTCGCAGCATAGACTCCCAGACTTCCTTCTCTGTAGACACCTTCTGCAGCACTGCAGAAGGGGGAAAACTGAGGCGTTCCCAGGCCAGCCGAGGGACAAAGTCCCTCCAGAGTGTCCTGGACTGTCCCCTGGACCTTTTTACAGAGGGACGTCCCTGGAACACCTCCTGAGGGAGGCATCCAGC
The DNA here is from genome assembly GCF_000732505.1 of Cyprinodon variegatus. NCBI lineage: Eukaryota > Metazoa > Chordata > Actinopteri > Cyprinodontiformes > Cyprinodontidae > Cyprinodon > Cyprinodon variegatus. Next base: position 1,049,155 of record NW_015150575.1, read on the forward strand.
GAGCATCCGAAAAGAATGTCTGAGCAACCTCAGTTGGCTCCTCTCTATGTGGAGGAGAAGCAGGCCTACTCCGGGCCTCTTCTGAATGACCAAGCTCCCTACCCTATTTTCTAAGGAAGAGCCCAGTCACCCTGTGTAGAAAGCTAATTTCTTCTGCTTGTACTTAGGGTCTCATTCTTTCGGTCACGATTCCGATTTCATGACCATTGGTGAGGGTTGGAACCTATACTGTCAGGTAAATCGAGAGCTTTGCCTCTTTTACTCAGCTCTGTTTTTTCTATGACAGACCAGAGCAGTGCCTGCATTATAGCGGCAGCAGCACCAATCCCTCCGCTCCATTCTCCGCTCACTCAAACCATGGGCTCGGTCTTGGAGAAGGTCATTCTCCTCCCAGCTTTTAACTCAACTGCGAGCCGCCCAATGCATGCTGTAGGTCTTAGCAGGAGGGAGCCAGCAGAACCACGTGATCCGCAATAAGCAAGGACTAGAGCCGCTGGTCCCTGAACCAGACCCCCTTGGCTGCACCTCGAAATCCTTTCCATAAAGGTCATGAAAAGGACCGCTGACAGAGGGCAGCTCTGCCAGAGTCCAACATGCACTGGGAACAAGTCAGAATAAAAGTCAGATGCACTTTTTTATGTGATGGCATCTAATGGTCTTGTAATACAAATACTGATCTAATAGACATTACTCAGTTAAATAAGCGAATAATGTAAAATAAATTGTGTAATGAAAGTAGTTTTTTTTTTATATTTTAATAAATGGGTGTTTTAAGTATCCCTTTAAGTATCCGTTTGGCCAATTCTGTTCAACCCTGTAACTTACTTTAAATCAAGCTTCTAAATATTGCAGTTGCACGGGTGTTATATTTGTAGTTAGTAGTTTGGGCATAATTTTGGTCCATCTTGTATTCCAATAATTCAGTTCCATTTGTTTGCAGTATTTGATGTATACATGGACCTATAATCTGACCTATGTTTCACTCTGCCGCTGGTGGTGGTAGGGAGAGGAAATCTATACAGGTGTTAAGGTGAGAGGGCAGCGTGTTGAGAGCTGCAAGCTTTTCTGCATCCAGCTTTCTCTGTTCTCTCCACATGTTGAAGTTCCATCTATTTTGCATGCTGCCATAGATTTTAGTTTTCTAAAACCAGCCAGCAGGGGGCGATGGCAGACCATTCAATCACCTCATAGACCCTTAGGATTACCATCACAGAGACTAAATAGAAGTTATAAACTAGTGCTGCTTCAAATTTCTCCTAGTTTAACCTGCAATGTGTCAGTTTTAGAATTGAAAAAAAAAAATTATTACCACAAAACAACCTAGACAAATATGAAGCCAGAAATTATTTATCACATTCACAGAGGTCAGAGAAGCAGCTATTATTTAGCAGAAATAGGCAGCCATTTTTAGTTTTATTCTATGTTGTAGGTGATATAAAACTATATTATTTTATATGTATTTTGATTAATTAATGTTATATTTGTAGTACGCACACTGCTTTGGGGGAAAAAAATTATTTTAGTATTAAAATATTATTGTTATAAGTATTTTATTATAGGAGGAAGCTGGGGGGAAAGGCTCAACAGAAATGGAGCTTATATCACATTAAAAGCATATATCACTTTTAATGTGATATATGCTCCCCTCACTCAAACCGTGAGGGGAGCATATATCACATATATCCCTTTTATTTGATATCACATATGAAATTAAAAGTCATATGCATATATCAAAGCATATATCACATTAATATATCACATGCATGTGAGCATATATCACATTAAAACTAATTCAAAAAGATTTACCGTGATCACACAAACCGGACATTTTAACAGGGGTACGTAGACTTACTGTAAATAAAGGAAGCTAAAAAAAAAAAAAAATTGATTTGCTTTAAGAAAAGTGTATTTCAATAGATTACAGGCGGTAGTTGCACTACATACAATAATAAAAAACCAAATAAGAGTCAGCAAAACCCAAACCAGTATAACACCACTAAGGGGCGCCATTTCTAACGTTTATAAATACGAGGAAAGGAACAACAGTAATGTTTGGAAACATTGTTACCCCATTATAAATAAAAGGGAATGTGAGGGAAATAACATGTGAGAAGGATGCTAAATATAGTCCATTTGTTACCCTTTATTTATTTATTTATTTATTATTTTTTATCTTTTTTGCAGCCTATATTTCCATGCTCATGCAGTGTTAACTTCATGTAATCTTCAGAGTAGCTGAAGATAACAAACAAGCAGAGGAACTCACCGACCGGCTGCATGAATGGAGTCAGTCCCTCTTTCGCTGGATATCACCTGTGGTCTGAACGTGGAGCTCAGAAGAGCCAGCTGCTCTAATTAGGATGACCTGAGACATGTCCGAACAAGTCCATTAGAATCACCCCCTCTACTGACACAGCCATTCATGGGGAATTATAGAATTGAATAAGAAATATAAGAAAGGTTTATTTTATTATCAGTAAGGTAGTGTTGTATGGAGAACCAACTCTGCCATATTTAAAAATAATAGAGAATACAATAAACAAACAAATAAATGTAGGTAGAAATGAAATTATACAGTGTGACATAAATGTATATATCTCTTTTAATTAGCTTCTTTATTTATTCGCCTTTGTAATAATTATCATATTTATTTAGAAGTTGACCCTCTAAGACACACCCCTTCCTCATTTGCATAATGATGCAGAAATGCATACAGAAATATAAAAACGACAGGCAGAAACAAATCGCATTGAAGAAATATATAGGGTAAAAAATACAAAGGGTGAATAAAACAGATAAAAATATATCATGCACATAAATAAATACTTTAAAAAAATAAGTACAAAATAAAGTTGAAGATTAAAATGGACAATAAGTAAATTAGGTAATTATTACAAAGGCGACTAAATAAAGAAGCTAATTAAAAGAGATTCATACATTTATGTCTCGCTGTATGATTTAATTTCTACCTACATTTATTAGTTTATTGTATTTTGGAGGGCAATTAATTGTATGCTTATTTATTTATTGAGCATTTATTTATTTCTGTATTTATTTTTAAATATGGCAGAGTTGGTCCTCCATAGTTTTGTAGGACGTCACCTCTACATGCCAAAATAAATTTCCTTCCTGAAGATATAAGGGCCGTAAATAATTATTCATCCTCACTTTTATGGATTTATGCCACTGGATAAAGGTGAAATTATTATGGTTGGGAGCGTTTCTCCCAAAGTCTCAGCTCTAAGCTTTTCATTGTAATTTTGTCACCACTGAAAAAATAACAAATTTCCGCCTATTTAAGAATTGGCAGAGCTGCATTAGAGCCTGCTTATGGGGAATTACACCCCCTGATGCGCCTCAGGCAGGAGAACGTTCAAGTCAAGTGGAATGACTCGCAACTCGTGATTGGCCCCCCCTCATTCTCTGTAGTACCACTAGACTTTAAAGGATGCTTTCCCACTTTCAATAATCTCTCTGTGCAGCTTGTAGTTTAGTGTAGAGCTAGATGCAGCTTTTGCAAGCGGTTTCAGCCATTTTCAAATCTTTATTAAATACTTAAACTATAGAAACACATGAATCTTAGGACAACTTGCTGATTTAAGTGTTTTTTTTTTATCCTTTAGATGATTATGGATGCAGTTCCAGCAGTGCAAAAAAAAAGGAGAAGGGATTTCATACCTTACTTTTTGGGTTTTGTCCTTTTTTTGTATGCGTCTATTCATCTTATATCATTTACAGCAAAAAGAACTCAGGAAAACTACCCTGCAAGGGTGCGTCGGGCTCTTGGTAAGCACAAATATTCTGGTTTATGTGGGTGATTAACGTTTTTGTTTTCTCACAAAATAAGCTCTGTGTAATTAATCCAATAACAACTTGAAAAGAGCAGCAACATATGAGCATAAATACAGGGAGTGTTTGGCAAAATCTTAATTTTGTCAATTTAAAATAATATTTTAATCTAGGCCTATTTTGTTGAGGTTACTAATTGTTATGGAAGGTTGTTAGATGGAGTTTTACCCCTTTTCAACCCCTTTAAAAAAACAAAACAAAAACAAAAAACGTCAAGATACTGTCACCAAAGGAGAGCCATACAATTTTCAGTAATAAGAAAAATAATATAAATTGTGGATTACAAAAAAATGGATGATTGATGGAGTAATATTTCCGCAGCTTTCTTGAAAAAAGGTAAAAAAAAATACCCATAGTTCATCATGTTGCCTTATAACTTTAATTCATGCTGCATAGCTGCAGTGGTTATAGTTAACATATGTTTTTTATGTAACACATATAATTTCATGTACAAAAATATACAATTTTAGAAACTTATTCTTCTTCTTTTGCCAATTTTCCTCTTTGAATTTAGACAGGATATGATCAAAGGGTTACACACCCCTGTTGAAAGTTACATTTTCTTGATACCAAAAAACATATAAATTCAAAACCGTTTTTCACTTCTAATGAAACATCATTTTTGTAGATTTGGATCACAAGACTGATAAACCCACAGGAAAAAATCTGAAAAACAAAAACAGCAAAATTCATGTTGGATGAATGTGAAGGTTGAACTAATTGCCTTGTTAAAGTCTTTTTTTTAGCCCAACAGCTTTACTTTCACAAGCAGACCAGTATGACTGGTGCCATAAGGTTCTGCTTGATACTTGGGTATTAAACTTTATTGAGCATTATTTGGGGAATAAAACGATATACAATGGAGAAAAAAAGGGAGCTGAGAAAGTAAGAAGGGATAAGAACTGATGGGGAGAGATAGAGACAGGAAAGAGTGCATGAAAAGAGAGAAAATAAAAAAAAACTGAAAAAATAGACAACATAGAAGATATGCAGTAAGTTCTGGAAGTCTGCTTCCGCAGCTGTATGAGATGAGAAGAACAGAAAACAGAACATAACAGCAAAAATGAGACAACAAAGAACCAACATAAATAAAATTTAAAAAATAAAGCTTCAAGAGGGTATCCCTTCAATGTGTATCGGAATCAGAACCAATGGTGATTCCACAATATTAATATTAATGTTAAAATCGATTTACTTTCAGCACTTATTTTTCTAACGATTCTTCTCCAGGATTTTGCTTTTATCTGTTCATTTATATTTGAATGAAAGGTGTTTAAAGTTAATGGAAACTGATCAAATTGAATTACACAGTGCAGAGATGCATCCTGGATATCAATGAGAGTGCAGAGGGGACATCACAGATTCTGCTTTTCTTTCAAACAGATTTGCTTTTCACTTGCTTTACATGTGAAACGTGGCTTATTTTACTGTTTATTTTGATCTGTAATTATTCAAAATGCTTTTTACATCACAACAGATTTGCATTTTAACAAAGAGGTTGTTAATACCTTCCTCAACCCTTCAGTATAATGTCTTTTCTATTTCCTTGATTTGTTATCAGCAGCTGTCAACCATCCCAAATATGCAAACCAAATGGTTTCTGCACACTGCTTGTGAATTATATGATAAAAACAGTTTTCCTGTCGTTTTAGAAAATGAAACAGAATGCATCGCACCACAAGCCTCTGAGTTCCCTGAAGGCTTCTTCACGGTGCAGGAGAGGAAGGATGGGGGCCTTGTCATTTATTTTATGATCATATTCTACATGCTTTTGGCTGTTTCCATAGTCTGTGATGATTACTTCCTGCCTTCTCTAGAAGTAATAAGTGAACGTAAGTTCTTATCATATCTTATTTGATATTTGTGTGTTGTGCTGTCATTTCATTTCATTGTATTTTTTAAAAAACTTTATACCAGTTGCACTTAAGTTATTAGGGAATGTAGAGTCCATAAGCCTTTTTTTTATCAATTAAATTATTTACCATTTACTCCCTACTAAATTATTAAAAATACGTCTTATTTTCCATAATCCAAATGCAATTTTTTGGAGTGTGGTGCTTAGCTTTATTCTAATGTCGTAGTCACAGAGCAGACGATTAAAGTTGAAGCATAGGCCTATGACTTTAATCGATAACTGCTGTGCCAGGACAAAGGTACGCGCCTGTGTGTTTTACACAGGCTGATTGTGTAAGTAGCTCTCTGTCCTTGGCATTGTTTTAGGACCTCTGCTGTTACATACTCCTTTCTGTTTTACAGTGTATAATTGATAGCAAGTTTGTTATTACAAATGTAAATATGTGATATATTTAAAGACTATTAAATTATAATACTTTCAGAATAATCCAAAGTATTTTCACCTTTTTCATGTATCTGACTCGAGTCAGGCTATTTTCACATCAAAACAGAGGTTTGGTGTGGTCCATGTGTGAAATAGCAGATTAGTTCCCTCCCCCCAACACCACAACAAATTGGGATCACACTTTATACGCAGTAGAATTAGTAACTACATTCATTTCAAAACCAGTTGCATATCAAAGACTAACCACTGCTGGTATAAATGATTCTAAATGCTAAAGTTTACTTATCAAACCATAGCAACCTTCCTTTGCTCAGGTTCCTGGCTGGCACTAACTATAAATATTGAGTATTTCCACATAACTTAATGAATTACAGTAAAATCCTAAAGATCAACTTTAATATATATTGTTTACTGTTTATTCTTAATGCACCTTTTTCCTCTTTGTTTGCACCTTCTTTGACTTCTATGCCAATATGTGACAAGTGAATTTCTCCGCTGTGAGATCAATAAAGCTCATCTAATCTAATCTAATCTAATGCTATTTATTATACCAAAGAAATAGGTTATAGCTTAATTTAACTGTTTCTATTTAAAGCTAAATAGATAATTATAGATTGTGGGTGCGGTTATAACACACATTTCTTCAAAACATGAGCACAATAATCCTGAAACTGAAGTTTAATCTCTTTTTGTTAACAGTTTTGAGTCAGCTTTATGTTATATTTTTGTGATCTTTTTGAGGCTATCCTTTTTTATTGTTTTCTGGGTCTCTCTCAGGTCTGGGACTGTCTCAAGATGTGGCAGGAGCTACATTTATGGCAGCAGGGAGTTCTGCACCTGAACTGGTCACAGCTTTTTTGGGTAATTAGACACAGGAACATTTTTAAGTATATCATACACTATGGATTGCATGTATTTGGTCCTGGATCTTAACTTCTTTATGCGCTTATTTTATCAGGTGTGTTTGTGACCAAAGGGGACATTGGGATCAGCACCATTGTGGGGTCTGCTGTATACAACCTGCTTGGAATCTGTGCAGCCTGTGGACTTTTGGCCTCTATGGTACGTTTTAACAATAAACTCAGAAATTACCCATTTATCACCCCCTTGTGTGTGAGAGCAGTTTTTTTTTTTTTTACCACCCCAGAGATTGTCTGGCAGCATTGCTTTGTATAAAACATAAACCATTTAGTTTTTTGTTCCCTTATCAGGCAGGGTGTCTCACCTGTTGGCCTCTGTTCAGGGACTGCCTGGCATATGGAATCAGCGTTGCTGCCGTTATAGGGATCATTACCGATAACAAGGTGTTCTGGTGAGTTTGTGTGTTTGATTTATGTGCAGTGACTCAGCAGCTGATGGTTACATGATCTTCAGACCTTGCACAACATAAGACGATTGGTTATAAAAGACAAATACAGTTGTTTATTGCAAACCTATGACCTAGAGCATGGCAAAATAGACCTCAAAACAAATCCACAAAAGCCGTCTTACTATCTTTCATCTGTCACTTTGACAGTTTACAGCCACCTATCAGTCCAAAAATAAAACAATCAACATGACTATTCAAACATGTAATAAAAGCTTATAAGATACATAATGATTATGCAAAATAATTTCTTCTCCGTCTATATATATATCTCTATAAAAGGGCCAATTTTACACACATACACACACACCTAAATGTGTAGTTTTGTTTCTTTAAAAAAGCATGCAAAGGTAGCTGCTGGCAGTTTATGGGCTTATAGGTTTAGTTTGCCTCAGAAGCTCTTATATGGGAAGTGATGTTGCACCAGTATGGATTTCCTTTCCTTTTTGGTTTTTTTGCCAACTGATATTATCTGCTTTTCTCTATGTTGTGTTAACAACTAACTGAACATTTTCAATAATACAGGTTTTGCAGTACTTATTGACACTGTAGACCACCAGTTGTAGTGATTATATATATATATTGCATATATGCGCAGTATCTTAGCTGTTCCTAGGACTGCGCAGAAGAGCGCAGTCCTAGGAACAGCTAAGATACTGCACAGAACCCTCAAACTCCCAGGCCTCTGGTAGAGGACACGAGCTTGAGGATGACACATACCACCCCACGAGGGGTGAGAAAACAGTTATTTTTTTTTTTTTTATATATATAGAGAGAAAGAGAGAGAGCGAGAGAGAGATAGCATATATACTATCTCTATATATAGTTAATATACTATATAAAGTATATATAAAGTATATATATATATATATATATATATATATATATATATATATATATATATATATATATATATATGCACACACACACTAGATATACATACACACCAGATGTCCATCCATCCATTTTCTGTTACGCTCATCCCTCCTGGGGTCACAAGGGGTGCTGGTGCCTATCTCCAGCTGTTTACAGGCGAGAGGCAGGGTACACCCTGGACAGGTCGCCAGTCTATCACAGGACTGTGGGAGGAAGCTGGCGTACCCAGGGAGAGCCAATGCATGCAAAGAGAGAACATGCAAACTCCATGGCATGCAGAAAGACACCGAGCCAGGAATCAAACCCGGAACCTTCTTGCTGCCACTGTGCATCCCCCAAACCAGATATCTAGTAACATATTCCTAAAATGTATAAAGCTGTAAGGATTTGTCTAGGGAGTTTGATCTCAGATTCAGAAACAACATTAATCTGTTATGCATGTTCAAGTAAATGCAAACCAGCAAAAAACAGAGGGATTTGAGTATTGTTTTGGTGTAAACTATTATCAACATTACACTATTATAATATAAACATACGTTACATATAGAGGTCAAGCTAACCTTGGCTGGAAAAAACAGGGTTCAGGTGTTGCAAACAACTGATTTTGAATGTTGACTGGACCAGTTACCTTCATTTTGGACAAGAACTTGCTGATGTTCTTTGATGTCCTGCGGTGTCACCCTTTGCTTCATCTTAACGCTACAGATCGATATTAGTCGAAAATGTGGTTTTATAAAATACAGCACACTACCAGATTAGACAGGTTTTTTTTAAGGCCTCCTTCTTAAAGTAGTGTTGTTTTAAGACAGCTTTGTAACCCTGTCCTAATTTATATATCTTTATAACTTCTGTTTCCTTGTCCCTTCATTTGAGACAAACCCAGTGGTTATGCTTAGTACCCCTGGACAAATTTTAGAAGTGGACATTGCTTTTTGCCTGATGACAGATATTTCATTCAAGGTTTGCACCATGATTTAACTTCCCATAATTGCAGGTTTTCACACTGTTGGAAGAATGGTATGCATCCTAATAGAACCTGGGTGGAAAACATACAACTCCTGTGGAGGATTAGAATCTGAGACATTGTGGAAAAATTCCTGGAAAAGATTAAGAGAGTTGTGGATAAAACAACTCTATGCCCTCTTTTGGGATTTCTATTATAATTAGTAGGTTTTTTGCAAATTTAAGTACCCCAGAATTAGGATTCTAATTGCTTTATTGACAGACCATTTTGTAAATCAGGTTTAAACTCCTTTGATGACATTGAAAGTACTGATTAATAAAGAATCTTTATAGGTTTTTCTGATGGTGGCTTCCCAGGTGTCTTAGACCATCAACGCCATAACTATCTGACTTTACAAGATGTATCCATTTTAAGCCTGTAACTGTTTGCAGGTATGAAGCAGCCAGTCTACTGCTGGTCTATGGGGTCTACATTGTGGTTCTGTGCTTTGACCTCCGCATCAGTGAGTTTGTCCTAAGGAAGCTGAGCCCATGCTGCACCTGTCTTGGTTCGAAATCTGTTGAAAAACCTGAGACACAGCCTCTAATGGGTTGGAACGATGACAGCAGCCTTCGAGTCCACGTACGCTCCAGAACAGACAGTGGTATCTTTCAAGATGATTCAGGGTATTCTCACCTGTCGCTCAGCCTGCATGGCCTCAACGAGATCTCTGAAGGTATCTGTTTATTTTATTACAAAAGTCACATTTGATCTCAGCTCTAATCGTACGTTATAAAAATTTCCTTAAACTTTACCCTGCCAGATCAAAAAAGTGTTTTTGCTGTACCAGAGAGCGACATAAAAAGGATCTTATGGGTTTTGTCTCTGCCAATCATCACTCTACTCTTCCTCACCATTCCTGACTGCAGACGACGTTTCTGGAAACAATGGTTCATGATAACTTTCCTTATGTCAGCAGTCTGGATCTCAGCTTTCACATATGTGCTGGTCTGGATGGTCACTGTTGTAGGTAAGCTAGCTTCTACACTTCAAAGGATATTTAAAATAAGTGTATTTACCCTTAATTTGAGTAGGTAAATAAGATGATCTTTCGGTGGAATTGGTTTTTTACCATTAAAATAAGAGAAGATATTATAAGACACTGCAATTGTTTTCTTTTTCCTTGTTTTATGTATAAATCATCTTATTCCATTGGTAAAGATTGTATCTAACATACTCAGTTTCAATAAAAATGCACTTATTTTAAGAAAAACAGATCTGTTCTGGAATGGAGGTAATCTTAAAACAATTTTAGAGTTTCTCTGTTTTCCATTGCATAAATGCATTGAGAACAGAAGGGTCATAGAAATAAGATGTCCATAATTCAAGTCGAAATTGAAAGAATAGTTTTATTCTCCTTAGCTGTAGATGATCAGAATATATAGTAGGTGTAAACCAGCATCATACTAGCAAACCATTGTGGATCACAAGTGCTTAAGACTTGTGAGAAAAACGTTGCAGAGTCACATGTGGGTCTTCTGGTTAATTCCTGAGATGCCATTGTCCTGGGGAATTGGAGTGGGGGCTGTATTACAGTGCAGCTGTATGTGCGTGGCCAGTCATAGCAGGATTACAACCCTACCCCTGAGGAAAGCAAGTCATGTGAGCACAGAACGTACATACATGACCAGGGCACTGTTCTAAGAGATTCAGAATGCATTGCAGTAGGGATGTGAACTACAAAGCTGAAACAAGGTCCGGCTGAGAAGATATCATGTGAGAGCCGTAGGTCTGCTGATGCATAATGAGATTAGTATCCCAGCAGACATGAACACACGGGAGAGCTTAGACAAAAGAGCGTGAACAATAAATTATGTACAATATCTTTTAAACTAATGAGCCACAAAACTGATTAATTGCTTCAGATTAAAAGGGACAATCAACTACGAAGACTGATTACGTGAATGTTTACATAGCAATCACTCTCTGGACAGTCTGTAGACACATTCAGTAAGGCAGTTTTTTCAAAGTCTGCATTTAATGTTTTATATTTCTACTTTGATATTCTTTTCTCAGGGGAAACCCTCAGCATACCAGATACAGTTATGGGACTCACTTTGCTTGCTGCTGGAACCAGTATACCCGACACTATAGCCAGTGTGATGGTGGCTAGAGAAGGTATATTTTCACAAAATACTACATCTACAAACGGGAAAGTTGTTCAGCATTTAACTACATTCTCTGTTCATTAGGGAAAGCTGACATGGCCATGTCCAACATAGTGGGCTCCAATGTTTTTGACATGCTGTGCCTGGGCCTACCTTGGTTCATCAGGACTGCCTTTGTGGACACTAACACCCCAGTAGAGGTCAACAGTACCGGACTGCTCTTCATTTCATCCATCCTACTTTTGTCCATTGTCTTCCTCTTTGTGGCAGTGCACATCAACAGCTGGAGGCTGGACTGGAAGTTGGGGATTGTTTGCCTTATTTGCTACGTCCTGTTTGCCACTCTGTCGATTTTATACGAGTTAGGGATTATTGGGAACAATCCCATACGACTGTGCAGTGATTGAAACCTGACCTTCTCAGGATTGGAAGCATATTTCCTGAGACTAAAAGCCCAAACAGCTTTAAAAAAAAAAAAAAAAAAAAAGTTAAGCTGCTGAGATCAAGAAATGTCAAGGAGCAATGGCACCAGTTATAATACCACGCCAAAGTACGCCAGCTTGGCCATCACTCTAGACTTTACGTAAGATTTAACAAAAGGTGAAAATGTGTTAAACTCAAATAAAGTGTCAGCTGATAAGATTTTATAAGTAGGGTTGACGAGTCATAAATGGTAAAAATAAAGCTCTACTCATCCCATTACAAACAGCCTACTCCCTGACAAGTCAAAGTCATGTTTATGAGTAAAAATAAAATTCGACAGAGGGATTATAACAATGGGAGTTTACCCCCCCCTCCCACACACACACCAATGTACAAAACTGTGCAGTTTTTTTGTGCTCTGAAATATCTATGATAAACTCTGTGAAGGTAACAAACAGAAGAGCTGAGGATCGACACGCAGGTTGAATAAGTTAACAAGCATAAAGTTTAAAAATTAAAAAGTTTATTTCTTCAAATAAACCTCCTGACAAATTATAACTGGGTTTATAAAACAAAGGTAAAACAGCTAGCGGCAGTATATAAACAAAAAAAAAAATAATGAAACCGGGGACACAGGAAATAATAGTGTTTTTAAAACAAAACAATGATTGGTATGGGGCCTCAAACAGTGAAAAGTGTTGCTGGAGCTTCTACAAGGTCCCTAAGCGTTGCGATCAATGCGGACATCAACCTCTCGGCCATTGATCTTGGTTCCATTCATCATCCTGCAGGCTTTCTCAGCGCTCTCTGGAGAATCAAATCTCACTGTCCCACAACCCTTTGACCTTCCGTTCTCCATTTTGATCTCTGCAAACATTACATGACCTGTTGGAGAAAAAAAAAAAAAGAGCAGCAATGAGTGATCCCCAGCCAGAATCATCCATAATAAGGGATGTTAAGGCTGCACCTGACAGATTAGTTCATCAATCATGATGAAATGTCAAAGGAGTTAATTAGACAAAAAAAACGAAAATGTAATTCATACCACAATGACTGAACTTGTCTTTCAACTTTTGCCACGTCAGGTCATAGGATAGCTGCAACACAAATGCCTCAAGTCAGGTTGTAGCAAAGAACAAAATGCAAATTCTGAACATAAGTAGGTCAAGCAGAGATGCACCAATCATTAAGCCTGAAATAGAGATCTGCAATTTGTTCCTTGTTCAGATCTGATCGATGATCGGTATGAATCAAAGCACCATTTTCTTTCTAGGAGCAAATCAATAAAGGCCAAGTAGTGAAACTAGAAGTTGGTCAGACATTAAAGAAGGAAACTGATACAAGGAAAGAATAGTTTGTTCAGAGCATCACTAATTAACAGATCACTTATAAAATGGCAGTAAATATGTATTAAGCTGAAGGCCCGCATTAGGATTCATCATTAAGATCAATTTAATGATTTCAAACCTTTAGCTACTTACATTTCGCACAAATATCTGACAGCCGCCTTTGGCTCCAAAGCCCCTGTCCGACATGCCTCCACTCATATGTCCGCCGCCTCCGTACCCTCCGAAGCCCCGGTTCATGTCCATTCCAGACATGCCGACACGATCAAAGCTGGAGCCCATTCTGTCCATGGACATACTGCCCATTCCACCACCTGTTAAAGAAACACGCCTCAGGATATATCTTTTACATAGAAACATTTGGTTTCAGATTTCAATAAAAAATATCATCTGATAAACATTCCCAAAATGGCTGTTTATTATGCTTATGAAATTAAGCCCCTCCCCTTACAATTTAAACTGAATACATGTTAATAGCTCCAAAATGCTTTCCTTTCAGGGAGAACAAAGTACAGGAAATGTGGCTGAGAATGTCAATCATTAATAAATCATGCTTAAATTACTTTTTTATTTATTTAATCAAAATAACCCTGGATCTTGCTAGAACAAAATGACAGTAAAATACTATTTTTATAGTGATCAACTGTGTTTTATATTATGTTTTAAGAGACAGTAGTAAAACATGGTTTGTAATTCTTCACCTACCTAAACCGCTTCCCATGGGTCCCATGCCTCCTCCAAAACCACCACCTTAAGAACAAAAGCTTAATTAGTCTAGATTTTTTTTTAGCTAATTTACACAACAAGTGATGGGTATGATAAAGTGAAATAAAGGCAGTCATAAGTCAGGAGGATGTTTGGCATTAATAAATCTCTTTCTTACCCATTCCTCCAAAAGAATCTCCAAATCCGCGGTTCATGGGCATGTCAAAGTCCCGATCCAATCCACCCATTCCTGATGGATACACATTACTACAAGTTAAAAGGTTACCTTACACTGTTCAGTAAATCTTCATCTTATTGGTGAAAATGCTCACCTCCCATTCTGCCAACTGGGGTCATGTCTCTGCTTCCAAAGCCCCCCATACCACCCATGCTATCCATGCTACCAAAGCCTCCACCCCCACTCATTCCTAGTAAAAAAAAAAAAAACATAAGTAGGGTCTTTGAATGGACAACAAAAATGTATCTAGAAAATAAATCTTACCTCCTCCAAGTCTACCCATCCCTCCGTAACCTGAATCCATACCTGTGGCAGGAGGGAATCTTAGTGAGGCTCAATTAAAGTGCAGAAAAAAAGCATGCACTAGAATTAAATTAGTTTGGATTTGCATAAAATGAGTAGTAATATAATGAAACTACGAGCAATGAAAACATGCGCCACTGTGGCTTTCCCAGCATTTGTAAAGACTGATTTTGACTGACCTCCGGTTCCCATAGGGCCTATTCCTCCCCCACCACTGAGGCGGTTTGCATTTATAGGCTGCCCTCCTGGTCCAAGACCCATACCAATGCCACCTAGGCCCCCTAAAATGGAGCAAAACGGGGAAAAAAAAACATCTCAAGAAAAGGGTTTGAAACTTGCATCAACTACAACTTTGTGGTGAAGTTTGGGGATTTCCTGATTCAACTCTATGGACCGATACATATAATGGCCCAAAACAACATCAGAACAAAATCATACAAACTTTGATTACTTATTTTGTTTTGGAATGTTTTAAAAGGCTTGATCAATTGAATTTAATAAAACAGAACAACGGTCAACTACAACAGAGATGAGAACAACTTACTGAGTAATTAAGTTTCAGCAGAAGCTGAGATTTTAGATGCAGTCCAATATATTCAAGTATTTCTTCTTCGGCTGATGTCTGACTAATTTTTTTATACAGTGTGGCATTCAAAACTTTTACTTACGTGGCAACTGTGGTATTTTCTCTACTGGACCGAAATCATCAGGAGGAAGAGACTTTTCATCCTACAAATCCATAAATAAAAATGTTTCACTTGTAACACCTCTGCAAAGCTTTAGACATTGGAATATTCAGTAAACGTTTAAGCCAACATACAATTTTCACATGCATCTGCCTTTCAAAGAGCATCTGGCCGTTAAACATGGCTGAAGCGGGAGTTAAGGACAAAAGAAAAACCTTAATTTGATGAGCAATGCTGTGTTTTCCATAAATGAGTTTTCAAAGGATACATATGGCCTGCACCGCCTCCAGAGGCTGCTCAAAAGTAACTGTTCCCATTCCGCGGCTTTTTCCATCTTTGTCCTCCTTTACGTCAGCTCGTTTTACGACACCTGCCATGCCAAACACCTCCTTTAGCTTCTTCCAGCCCACTTTGAAATCCAGCTGTAGCAGAGAAAACACTGTATTTTAAATCAGCCCATTATGTAGAGTAAACAAAGGGTCGTGGCTTAGTTCTTACATTAGCTACAAACACTGTGTTCCCCAGTCTTCCAGCCTGCAGAGCGTGGATAACTTCAGGTGGTATGTTGGGGTTGTTCACAATTGAAGATGGGATGTTCATCCCACCAGGCCCTATGTCCTGCCCACGGACCCCAAGTTGGCCCCCTCCCATACGCTGCAGAGCACGTCGGGCGTGTTCACCATCAGGGTCCTTAAATAAGAAAAAAATGTAAAAAACATACATTTAAAAACAAAACAGATACGCACTTTTTTTCCAGATCGATACCGATATCCAGGCTGAATGTGTCGACCCACAACATAACAATAGTTACTACTTTTAAATAAACAATCTATAAATCTTGTCATCAAGCTTGACAAAAATATTAATAAAAAGAGGTAAGAAAGTAACACAGATATAAATCATCACTAGCAGCTGTGTGTGAAAACATAACATATTGCACACATAGAAATTAAGTGACTAGTACTGATGAAAAAAGAAATTAATGGACAGAATGTTGAAGTAGCATCATTCGTCTGATAGCTGTTCAGGCTAACAAGTCAGAGCCAGTATCCCATCAGGGAGTTGGATTGCTGCATTTCTATTACAATATAGAGAAGGAAAAAAAGCTAACAGAAAATACAAGTTAGTGCAGTGTGAATACCACGGCTAGCTAACAGGTAGCTGCTAACAGCTGTAAGTAGCATCTAAATAAGGCTTTCCTGTTGGCACTATTCTAAAGCCCAATTTCAGCTTTTAATGAGAATGGACACCATTTGATAAAGTCAAGGTTTTATCAGCGCAAGAAGAGTTTTGTCTGCTTGTTTTGTCCACATCTACAGAAAATTCTTTTTTTTTTTTTTGTATTCAAAGCTTAGTTTGTGAAAAGTGTAATTTAAGTTCAACCAAAGGCACTATGGTGGTTGCTCTCAGAATACAAACATAATGGAAATCTACTTTGAGAATCGGCATGCAGCACCTCCGATATTCATATTTATGCTGCTATTATGGCTACGAAACCATTGTGAGTACCTAGAGCAGCTCATTTAATGTAGATTTCTAATTTTAATTTAGTTTTTAACGGCACTAGTGGCTCGTTTTCTGGACAGTAGGCTGACAGGAAAGAGGGTATGAGAGAGGGGTAGAAGCATGCGGCAAAGGACCACAGTTCAAATTCGAACCCTGGGTCAGCCACATCAAGGACTAAGGCCTCGCTAACCATTGTGATTTTTCATTTTTTTATTTAAAATTTTGTGACCATCTGCAGAAGAACCGCTGCTTGCTGGTAGCAGCATTGCTAAGAAACAGATAGTGAAACAGGTATGAACTGAACATATATATTACAACAGTGGCTTATTCAGTCCAAACAGTGACTGAGTTAGTTTTGATTCCATTTGAAAACAGCCAAGACCACCTCAAAAAGGTTTTGTGGTCCAGCCCAGAGCTCACTGGTCTTAATCCACTCAGCACCAAAGGTCCAGACCCAGGAGCGAAACAAACTATAATCCATTTAGCAGATCTGAATGTGGCAGGTGTAAATATACCCTTGAAATTATAAATGTAAAATATCTGTCCATTCCACCACTTGCTACAGAATCAAGCATGTACATTTAACACAGTAAAGGGTTCCACCACTGAGTTATGTATGAAGCATAAAAGTCAAGATTTATACAAAAGCAAATTCAGCAGCGAAAAAATGGTGGAAAAACCTGAAAGCATTCTACAGATAGCTTTTAATTATACTGGATGTAGATTACACATGTTAAAGCTTAA
>NW_015150575.1:1067664-1077768 GCF_000732505.1 Cyprinodon variegatus
CCGAGGTATATATCCAGAAAATTACTGAATCATTACCTGTGAAACGTCAGGGATGTTGCTGAATAAGTATACTGGAGAGTAACAGCATCATCACGCAGCATGTTATTGTAATGGGCGATCTCGCAATCGCTAGTTTGTTGGCTCTGCGCTGCCGTAGCGCAAAGATGTCTGCTTCCATGGCTGCGAGACCCGCTCCTATGTAATTATAAATAACGAATTCTAAGGCAACACAAATATTAAGTTTAAGAGGCTGGGCTCGTAGATGATGATAAATAACATAGTTTTGTATAATATACTAAATTTCTGACTGTATATCCCTGTAATTATTACACACTGTAGCTTTAAGAGATTGAATGTGGTTCTAAGAAGATAGTATTTTAAAGATGAGTTTTGAAAGCCGCAATATTTAATAACTTTCATAAAAACAACAAATCAAATGCTGATATAAATCTGATGTTGAGTTAAACAAGAAAAATGCTAAACCAATTACTAAAATTGTGATTAACATACACAAAGAAAGGTTTTTAGTCACAGCCACTCCTGATTGTTAGCAGTTGTGTTATCATTAACGTTTGTGGTGCTATCAGCATTGGGATCCTACTCAAAGTAAATAAAACATTTAGTAAAAGCTGTAATTTTGATGAAAAAAAGAGAGAAAATGATAAACCTATTCTTTAATCTTACCTCTTTGATGTTTAGTGGTCTTCCACTTAAGTCATGCTTATTCATAGTTGAGACAGCCTTCTTCACATACTCTTCATCTTTGAACTCTACCACACTGTTACAGGGGAAAAAAAATCAAAGCATAAAGAAAGAAACAGCTATATTAAAGATAACAAAAAATAAAAAATCTAATTCAAAGCATAAAGGAGATTCTTACCCACAACCCTGATCAGGAGCAGCAGAGAAATCCAAGTGGCACCCAAGAAGTGAACAAAACACATTTAATATCTAATTTATAATCAAATGCAATTAAATACATCCAGCATTTTATATTATTTATGTATGAATTCATTTAAGAGATTTGTCATGTTTGTATAAAAAATGAAAAGTTGCAAAAATGAATTATTATTAATAGACATATCCATTATTAAATGTGTTTTTTTTTTAAACACAAAATGTTACTTTAAAAGCATTCATAAGCACAGCATTTATTACCTCGCTTAATGAAAAACTTCAATCTGCAACTAAATAACAATATTAAAAGAAAATGCTTTTGTTTAATCAACTAAAGAAAATTACACCAGAATTGAGATAAAAACAGCAATGACAGAAAAAAAAGAATAAAAAATGTTCAAAACAATTTCACTCCACTGAAGAGAAAGCTGTGCCATATCGTGAAAAATTACGATTCTTTGAGATGAGACTCAATCAGATAAAAATCCCACAAACCAACATTCCAGTTTGAGGAAAAAAAGCCAAAACGATCAAACTTTTAAACCAATTTAAATGACAACAACAAATGCAAAGATTTACTCTTAGGGAGTTCTTTACACTGCTTTTCCAAAGGTCTACAGGACATCTCCCATTTATATGAAAATCTATCTTTATCCATTCATTAGGCTCTAAAGACAACATACAGTATCTCCAGTTCAATAGAGCCAAAGGATCAGAGCCTAAAAGAGCACATAATTAATGAGAGCCTGCTGAGGGCATTTAAAACCTCGTGCAGCAAGTTGGCCACATAACTTACCCTTGACTTTCCTTCAGCATCCTTAAAGAGCTCCACGTATGTAACCTCACCAACTACATGAGACATACAAAGGAAAAATACCAAAAAACAAAGTAATTTAAGTCACCGAGTCTTCAAGTTTCCGCTGGCCTTGGCAATGCCCGCTATGGATGGAGATGTCCCATTAATGATCAACAGTCAGCCCAGACCAACATCCCACCAGACAACACCATGCCTTTCTGGGCAGTGACTGAGACACCCAAAGGCCAAGGCCAGAGAGACACACAGCTCTAATAAACCTGGGAAATTCAAAACACTTCAACATGATCAGTTTAGCGACAGATTCCATTCATGGCTGTGAGAGTTTTAGACTGTCATTTAAGCTCCAATGGCTTCCAGAAATCCCCCTAGGTAAAAAAAAGTGGAAACATTACAATATTTTTTAAATTCACAATCAAGGTATGCCTTGCAGCAAATACAACAAATAAACATTCAACAATCATTCTAAGACTGGTTTAGAGTCATTATGGAGCTAACAATCCCATAAAATAAACAAGTGACAATATAAACAAGTGACAATGTAACCAAGTTCATCTCTATTTTATCACATATCAACACAAACTGAATTGGTGTCCATCCCAAGAAATTTGAATAAAGCAAATAACAACAACAATGACCCCAACAAACATACTATTCTGTTTCTTCATATTAATAATTGTTAACTTCATTACTGTTATTTTTTTTTTATCCAAGCACTACCAGAAAAACTACAAACTAAAGAAAAACTGACACTAGCAGGAGGATCCGTCTGATAATTAGAAGATTGGAAACTTCTAATCAGATCAGATGATTGAAAATAAAACACCATCCCATCGCCGGGGACATTACCTTTATCACGCATGAGGTCTTTGATCGCCTGCCACTTCATGTCATAAGGTATATTGCTGATGAACACCCGGTTCCTATGAGAACTTTTCTTTTCTCCTCCATGTTTCTCTTTGTAGGGATGATAGCGATTTCCTCTTCTGGTACTGGATGACTTCTCTTTCCCATCATGCTTTTCTTTGCTCTGCTTACTTTCTTCACTATCCCTATAGAAAGGGGACAAGTGCCAAATGTTAAAATAAAAGACACTCTAGTCATTAAATATAGAAATTAGGTCAAATTAACTACATATAGAATATATTTCCAAAATTCCTTTTTTTTTTTGTCCTCAATCACGAAAATTATTTAAAAAAAATTACTGCAAAATGGCTAACTAGCAGAAGATGGCTGGCTAACCATTTATGTTCAATGTGGTAATTTTTATATATAATTTACCAGAGCTGCACAATACCTTAGGGCTACCACATTATCGATATTTGCAATAATCTAAAAACACAAAGGACATTTGGTTGCAGTATTCGGTTAATCATTTTTCAGGTCCCATTTACTAACATTCTGCTGGTCAATAATCTACTGCATTGATGGAGTGTCCAACACCCACAGCTGCTGTACAGAGGGATGACTGACATCCTAATGCTTAGGGAGAACTTACTAAACACATTGAAAAGGAATTAATGGCGGAAAATGTGAGATAATTGGAAACACCATTTTCTAGAAATTCATATTAAATGTTTGTTTAGTTTTTGAGGTCCCTCATCTCTGCTAAAAGCCTATGAGTGTGCCATCAAACTGTAAATTTGAGTTAAGCAGCTCAAAGTAAAGGAACTGAAGACCAGACTATAAAGAGTTCCAATATTATGATGATTTAATACTTTTAAAAAGCAAAATATAGATGGAAACAAATTACCTTATATGCATTGTTTATGGTGTCTGATACTAACACAGACCTGAAATATAAAAAAAATCCAGTACTTTAACACCGTAGATGAGATTAGGGGTATGGGAAAAAAATGCATCTGGCAATATATTGCAATTTTTTGGACGCCCATTATACTGTGGATCTTTCAGCTCCTATTATCGAAATTAAAGAAAAACAGTGGGGGAAAATGCCCTACTTTCAGCAGATGCTCCGGTAGATGTGCTGTAGAGCCCTTTTGCTGTGTGATACAGAGCCATTTGTGTAGTAAAAGCAGTCACAGTCTCAGATACAGACCGACTTAAAGCCCAAAGTTTGGACTTCACACACAATCTCTAAAAAGAAGCTGGTTAGATTGGCACCACAGTGCAGTGTCATTTAGCCTAGTAAACTAGCCCCACCCGCCAGCAGCCCAAATAATTTTTGGCTGCGAGTGGTCTAGCCTCGATCAATGCCCCAGGGCCTAGAACTGGCGGGCCAATCACAACGCAGAGATGTGTTTAGAATTTCTGGATGCAAAGCAGACGGGGTTTTGAGGGCGGGACGAAAAAGCTGCATAACGCTGGAGAAAGCACAACAAGGAAGATGGCAACAACTATTGAACAGTTTTCGTTTGACTCAGATTTGGAATCAGTTTTGGAAGGATTAGACTTGGGGTTTTCGTTGAAATGTGAGCAGGAAGAGGCTCTACGCTCCTTCATTTTTAAGAAAGACGTATTCAGCATTTTACCAACAGGCTGTTTGTTACACTCCCCCACCAGCTTTTGTCACACTCGGTTGCGCTCATTGGTCAGAGCGTTGGCCAATAGGCACAGAGATGGTTTGAAAAACAACGGGTTGTTCTCATCAACAATCTTCCGATGTCTCATTCATCGGGGCCAGACTAAATTACACATTTAATCTCACATTTCGTCTGATTTATCAGGCTAAGTGTCATTATTATGCCCTTTGATCCTTGTGTGTTACTCTCGGTATACTGGCTGTGAACACTCTATGGAGACCCAGGGGGGAAAAAACTAAATTGATCTAATTTGAACTCTGAACAATATAGTAAATTCAATCCCAGTCACTTACAGTTGATGGCTCAATCCCACTCTACAAAATATCATACAGTGGGAGTGTTGGCCTAGTGGGTTAGAGCAATGTGCTTGTGCTCTGAGAAGGTTGCAAGAACCTGATTTGATCCCCACAGCCTGCAGTCTGGGACCCTTAACCCCACACTGCTCCCCGGGTGCCGCACAATGGCAGCCCACTGCTCCCCAAGAGATAGGTTAAATGCAGAGAGAAATTTCTCCAATGTGAGATTAATAAACTTTAATTATTATTATTAGAAAATGTGGTAAAAGGTGGTAACTTTAATAAAAGAGGGATACTCATTCTACAAATACTGAAATTTACCGAAATAGAGCTTCCTCTCAATGCAATGGGAAAATATTCAAAAATAATTTAATAATAATTAAGGTAGTTTTTTAAAACTGTTTTTAAATGTGTTTATGACACATTTATGACAAGTTTATGAATGTTAGTTCGTCATCATTGGAAGCTAACCGTTACCTGACGGAAACAAAAGGCACACTTATGCCTTAATTATTGCATCTTAAGTTATATTCTCAGAAACATGTTAACTCCAAGGACCCAATTTAAGCCAATGAATCAATTTAATCCAAATAATAAATTAAAGTGGCACCGAATATCCACAAACCGCTCTTAAAGTAAAGCAACCATTTAGCATAGCTAGCCCATCGCTATGCTATCCGTTACAAGATTGACGCGTTAAAAAAACTGCAAAGAATATTTTCTAGCCTAGTATGCAGTCTCAATAAATCCTCAATAAGGCGCGTTTGAGAGCATTATTGTTGTTATTGCCGTCTGTTTTTGTTTACAGCAGCAAATAGGGACATTTGTGCTAACAACAATTAGCATCCAGGAGCCTCCATTTTAGCTAAAGGGGTTAGCAGCTCCTTAACGGAGGAGCAGCAGCCCCCATTGTTACTCACGTTTTCACACCGTTGGGTGTTTCCTGGGATGTCTCGTCCGTCTCGGAGGGGACGGACGCGGTAGTTTCTTCTTGCTTTTGTTCCTCATCAGCAGTTATAACGTCTGCCATACTGAGGTTTCTCTGCAGCTGTAACACAATACCCTCACAATACGCAGCTGAAATGTGTGCAGGCTTTGTTCTCCTTTTTCGTGTTGCATATGATGCGGGTTTGGAAACCAACTGAGAGGCTCATTGCTACCACCTATCGGAAGGAAGGTGACTTTATTTACAATAACATTTGAAATAAAAGTATTGGCCAAAGTAGCATGGTTAAAAGGGATATAAATGGAAATTGACACATAATGCGCTGTTTCATTTAGACGTTAAATTATAAGCTTCTGGTAGAGGTTAAAATTAGGTGATGGATGTACTAAAATAATTAAAATGACACAGTTTCTTTATTTATTTGTCTTTTCAGACTCAGAGGAACACACTCTCATCCTGGCAATGTAACCCTTGGATATGCAACCACTCAGACCAAGCTGAAGGTCATGTTCTGAAGAGCCCCAAAAGGAAGAAAAACTTTAGAAAATGTTAAAATATAAATTCCCTGAGGTAGAAAGCCCATAAAACTATGACTTAAGAGCCCTTTCAAGAAAACAATAAAATAAAAATAAAAAACATGAAGGGAGCAAAGGAAAGCCCAGGTCTAGCTCTAGGTAAACAGGGACCAGATAATCCATGATAGTCTCCTCTTCACCTCGTGCTCACAGTCAGTGGTAATCCATTCTATGTTTTCCTCACTTTTATTACATCATATTCAAGGTGCATTCCAAATCCCACAACTGGTTTAATTTTGATGTCCTAAATGTGCACTTGCTCAATCAGTGTCCCTCCACTCCTGTTGTATGCTGCAGATTTATATATGTGTGTGTGTGTGTGTGTGTTGGCTTTGCCTATTTGAACCGGTAGTCTGGCCATTTTTGTATTAAATGTGTTCATGGTTTTTTTAAATAAAATAGTTGCAAAGCTAAGCTTTAGGGAAGCACCAGGAAACATCCCCCAATTGTTTGAAGTTTGAGGTTTTGTAACATCTTTTTAAAAGTTCTGAGAAGCATAGATGGCAAAAGCTGTAGTTTTTGCACTCAAAGGGTCCCTTAGTTAAAATTGTTCAGTATCCTTATATACAAATAAAATCACAACCATATCAGTTTTCTAAACATGTTAATATTTAAAATTGTGGCACAAAGTCTAAAAATAACCTGACTTTTAATGCATATTACCTAACTGCACACCTGTTGGATTGTAGTGTTGTCTATAAAGACAGCCCAACCCTAACAGATTCAGCTGTTTACCAGTAGGACATATTCAGTAGCTGATCCATGTTTAGGAATGTGTTTGTAATGTGGTTGGTAGAAACAAAACCAGGAAGTGAAGAATTATTCTCCAGTCATTGCTCTGTGCATAATTACTGTTTACAATAACCAACCCACTTAAAAGAAAATAAAACTACAATGCAATTATGTTATTTACTTTTTATTACCCACCAAAAATAGTTTTTAACTATGAGCTTTACTGTCACAAAGTGGAGGAAATCTTTTCTGCAATGGAATAAAACTGCATATAGTTACTCCTTGTTCCAGCTAAGGTTACACCCGCCCCCCCCACCCTAAACTGCTTGTGTAACAGGTTGTGAATGATGTTAAATTTTTTATGTAAGATTTACAATAAAGAATTATTTTCATTTCCCTTTTGTAAAATAAAACAAAAAAATTGTGTTTATTGCGATTTATTTCGATTTGAAGTAATTTCCAGAAGAGGCTCAGTAAAGTCTCAGGTCTACAATATTCCAGACAGCACGGATACAGTGTCAGATTAAACACCCAGTCTTATTGATTATACTATAGCGTCAAGACAATTCATCATTCCTATTGACTAATGCTCTTTTTCTTTACAGGAGGAATAATTTGTTTTTGTTTTTTTATACCCCATGTTTAAACATCTTCAGGTAGCCTGTTAGACAAACCAGATAAAACTCCCGGGCCAAAGAAAGAATTGGTTCGGAGAAAGCAGGGTAACGTTTTGCGATCAGCTGCAAAACCAGCTCCAACTAACAAGGTCTACAGTCGAGTAGAAAAGTTAACCTTTAACATGTAAGGCACATCCACGACTTTGTGAATGAATTTGTAACAGTCATTAAACTGATAACGTGTTTCCTGAATCACAAGATGTTCTCTCAGTTTGTATCCTATAAATGATAGCCGCACACTAGAGTTATGTTGGCTTCCTTGAGAAATCATACTGGTTTGCAACACTGGTGGGACATTTAGTTTGACTGAAATTAAAGATATTCTCACATTTGCAGATGATTGGGTTCTTGTAATGTGGAGATAAACCCTAGTGAGTGATTTAGATCAAATGTTTCACTGTGTTTTGTTGGCAAAGCACTTCTCTATATTGCCCTCCTTGCAACTAAGTCTGCATAATCCTATTCTATTATAGTCATACATCAAAATGTCGCACAGCACTTTTTTTTGTAGAGCTATCCATATTTGATTAATTTTGACAAAGCTATTTGAATAAGGGCTTCCATTTGTTATGCATTTATCAGCATTGATATTCCTAAGAACATGTACATTGTCAAGGTTGCTACATACCGTAATCTTCTGCAGCCTTAAATGGGACTCTGTTGGTGCACCTTATAGGGATAAATGTTTTATAGTTTCCAGTATCAGCTTTGCTCCTGACCTGTTGTCTAGCTGAGATAAAAGTTTAATAATCTTTCTCCATGTGTCCTCTGGACGCTGAGTAACACTATAGTATGCTTACTGCAACATGATTGTGCCACTGCAGTTCCTCTTTCGGAGCCAAAAAGATTCTGATCTTTGTACCATCTGAGATGCCTTTTCCCTGCTAACAGACAGGGCAGGACCACAAGGTTGAATCAGGTCCTGAGCAGAATCTGATTTAGAAGCCAGCAACTCAGTCTTAAAGTGAGCCAGCAAGGAAAAACCTAAGCTGACTGACAATGTTCAACTGTATGCATTGTCAGTACAATTAAAAATATTTTGTATGCAATATAGTTGCAAACTATAATTGATAATTGGGAAAATGCATTTAGATAAGGCACATTTATCTTATTAAAATAGGTTTTACAAACAGTCTAGTTTAATCGGCTTTCCTTCCAAGTAAATGCACAGCATTGAACAGAAAATGTCATTGACTTGGTGGCATTTATTTCTAAAAAAGCCACAAAGGTTTTTTTATGCCTGAATTTTGGTCAGATTTCATGTTAAATAAATAATTAGACTGCATCAGATGCAAAAAATGATGATGTCTGTAAACAGATCGATCAGTTACTGTATGAATTTTTCGATACTTAGCGTTTAAACATAGAGGACTTCTGAATTCTTTTTGACTCTAAAATATGAAATTCTGTGCAATTATGTGCTAATTAGGTAATACAATGTTGTATTACCTAATTAGCTTTAAGGCACATTTTTGGATGAGTTGAAATCTACCATTCAGCCCAACTTCACCCCTATTCTGTACTAATGTGTTTGTATATCTTCCTGTTTCCTTTTCTTTTTCCTGTAAACAAATCGTTTCATACTCCTGCACTCAAACCAGCGGTGGCCAAAGATTTTTCACCATCTTGTAACTAAACATAGACCAAATTTTGATTTATTTAAAAGCTTAGGTATAATAAATGTTATCTATTTTCTTAACATCTTAATAAAGTAACTAAAATAAATCGTATCTGTTATTTATTTGTTTGATCAAAGCAATAACAATGGACTATTTCAAAACACTCTCTAAAGCTCACTCACTATAAAACATTAATGCATCCTGTAATCAGTTTTCTTATAATCATTCATCACTGCTTGTAATAAACCTCAAGACGCATGACATCTCTGTAATGACATGACTGTGAATTACAGTGTCAAATATCCTTATCTTATTGAATGGAAATATCTGTGAGTTATATTTGAAATCAAAATGCAGCTAATATGTTCCCACCCCAATGCAGCGACACAGCAAGCCTAAAACTGCTGTTGAACCAAAAAATATGTGTAATAATTACTGAGAAGGCACATACACATGAAAGGGAATATTATATCTGAGTATTATCCAGCTGTACACATCTGAAAGATTTATGACGGTATGAATTATTGTAAATCACACCAACTGATATGAGCACCTCCCTTATGACGTTTAATCTGTGGAATCGTATCATTGAATTCCTACCGCCTGACAACAAACAAATTGCTAGTGAGTTCTCTACTGCAATATCTTAGTGGGGGCAAACAGATGACCTGCTGTTTGTTTTCTCGTGCCAAGCTGCTTTTCATCCCTTTTCTTAATAATATTCCTCATCCTCCCACAGCAGGTTTTGGTTGCTTGCATTAATAAGTCTTTTAAACTGTGAGCTTAATTCAATTTGTCCACAGACAACTGCACCAATTACAGGCACATCATCAAGCATGGCTGTACTGTACCAAAAATATCTTTGCAGCAGCCTTTTGTGGCCAGCAGCAACCAGGGATGCAATCTGTCCTGCTAGATAAAGCGTAATATTCCTGTCACACAATAAACAGAAGATGCAGGTGGCTTGTTCTGTGCTGCTGCATTCGTCCTGGCATTACTAAGGGG
>NW_015150575.1:1077830-1106678 GCF_000732505.1 Cyprinodon variegatus
GATCTGTTGTGAATGAGTGAGGCACAGAGCAGCTGAGTGAGACTAACAAGTGGTTGCCATGCAGCAGGAGCAAGCGTGCAAGCTTCTAGAGAGAGAGATAGAGAAACAGAATGATAATGAGCAGGAGGCAGCAGCAAGTAAAGCAGCGCTAGGACAGGAGCTGCATCTCTCAGGAGAAAAAAGGAGAACGGATTGATCCAGCCCCTCGCCTCTGTTCTTTTTTTTCTTTTCTTTTTTTCTTTTACATTCAGATTTCTTTTACTCAGATGTGAGCGGCTAGCCTAGTGCATCCAGCATGCCAGGGATGGATGGATTGATGGATACATGTCTGAGAGCTCCAAGGAGAAGGAGGGAGAGTTGCTTGCAGGAATCCGCAGCAACAGGTCTGTAAGGATGGCACTGAAATGATGGTGAGACACCTGCATTTGCTCCCTCAGACATCCTAGAGAATCTGCCAATGCAGTCCTTCCCTTCCACCCTGCCCTCACTCCCTCCCTCAGCATACTTGTGCAGTGTTCTCCTCCTTATTCTACTTCATTTCCTCTTCTTTCCTCGTGTGCATTTCCTCTCCCATCCACCGGTCCTCCTCTTACTTTACCCACCTGCTGCTTGCTGTAAAAATATGAGAAGATGTTGACTGACACTAGGTAGGCATCCACTCATGTGACCGAAAAAGGTTTTGTAATTACATGTGGTCAATTACAGTCACTCTCCTGCTGCCTAATGGAATTACTCTGTCTGGCAGGCATCTGCTTACATGCAACAGGTAGAGATGTGTTCCCTCTGAACTAAACACATGCAGGGCTGCATCTTATGCAGATGTTGCATTTTTGTAATTTGCACATCAGCTCTGTTTGTGTTTTAATGACTGGCTGTGCACTGCGACACACTGCTATTCTAATCTGACCTGAAGGAATGTAAAGTCTCACAACCTTGGCTGGTTTTGCTGCACCCACTTGGTTGGAAGTATTTTTCACAGCCCCTCTATACATGCTGGCTGGTTGCAGCTTTCTGCAGAGAAATTCCCAAAGGTGCAGAGCTGGACAGATCTCTGGACATCTGCTTAATTCCAAAATCAGAGAAGCTATTTAAAGATACCAGTAGTCCTTCATCTTTTATTCAGACCTGCATTTAAATGAGATATTGCTTCATCCCTTTTACTGTATCAGCACCTTTATTACTCTTTATGTCAGAGCTAATAGTAATTTAAGAGCTGCATTAAATAGATCTCACCCACACAAGAGACAAAACAGGACTAACAGAGGAAATCATTTAACCCCTGTCCAGGTAACATGCAGGCTTCTAAGCGCCTGACCCCATCCAAGGAGAGATGAGGCACCTAGAGGTGGACTTACCATGAGCAGCGTCCACTTCAACCACTCCCTTGCTGCTATGAGCGGAAACGACTTAATGGCACACTCTCTGACTCTGGAGCAAAAGACAGCGTTTGCTTTTGTGGGGATGCTGCTGGTGTTCTTGGGACTGCTGATAATACGCTGCTTTAGGATCCTGCTGGACCCCTACAGCAGCATGCCCTCCTCTAACTGGGCCGATGGCATCGAGGGGCTGGAGAAAGGGACGTTTGAGTACGCCCTCACTTAACGATGCGACAACGGGACACAAACACACACAAACAGAAAAAACAGATACCCAAGCCTGACCGACCACTGCACCTGACACTCCATTAAGATACCTTCAAGTGATGAACAGAGCTAGAGTCAAAGCTGCGTATGCCATTTAATGTGTGTGAATTGTTAGGTCAGAGAACCTCTACTGTATATGAATTGTGTGTGTCTGGGAGAGAGAGTGAATGTGAGGCAGCTGCCGTGTCACATTGGGTGCCCTTCTGCCAGGAAGTGTGTTTTTTAGAACATCAGTTGACACAGAACTTGGATGTAGCTCCCTTTAACCTACAAGCTGAATGTCACGAGAAGGTGGACATCAATGAAACAGGATGGGAGACTGAAGACTCAGGGACAAGATTCCTCACATGAACTCAAAACAGAGGGTGGCGTGGTTGCACTTCTGCACAGCAGAACTGTTCAGCACAAGAATGTAAATGGGTGGATACAGGGTATTGTCAAAATAGTGCTAAGTGACCTATTCAAAACAAGTCTGTTGGGAATCTTAAGGAAAGCAGGCACTTCTAGCTTTCTTAAGTCATCCAGCGAAAGAAAAACAAAGGCAAACTGTGACCTACATTGTGGTACTGCTGTTCCTAAACAATGCAAAGGGAACTCAGAGACTGTACTGCTGCTGCCTTGGAGGAATGGGAAACTGGTTGACTAAACAAATGAGACAAAATACGTTCTTCACTCAGAGCACTGATGTTTCAAATCAATGGGAGGAACTCGCCCAGCAGAGGTGTGGCAAATAACAAGGGCGGGATGAGTTTCAGCTCTACACTTGATCATGCTTCCTGACTCTCCTAGATCATCCTGAACCCTCCTGATCATTTTCTGATCAGACCGTGTGGTCTGGACTGTTCCTTTGCCAATTTTTACAGTCTACTGTTTCTCCTTAGTGCTGTGAATCTGCCTTACTGTGACCTTCAATGGGTTTATGTGCCTTCATCTAGAACCATTAGAGCACCCGTTTGTGGGTGTGTCTGAGTGAGCGTCATACCATAATGACAGGCCGGTTGCTTGCTCCACTGGTGATAGAGATTTTGCATTGATTTCATTCGATTTGATGATGTGAAATAAAAAAAAAATGGTTTATTCACTTTAAACATTGATGTTCAGCTTTTTTGCATTTTGGGTTCCAAATAGACACCTCTCCAAATAGATACCTGTCTTAATGTTAAATTCTGATTTTGTTGCAGCTGTGTTATCTAATTAAGGAAGCAGCAAGAAAATCATTCAATTCAAAAAGGTAAAGAATTTAATCTGAGGAAATAATTTTTTTCTGTTTGGTCACAGTTGTTGTATTATTGATACTGATATTTTGTTCATCCATTTTTGCCAGTTTGACAGTAGTTAATCTTTTCCTACAACACTTAACAAGCAGAAAGAGTTTAGAGCCTTGAAGCAGATGATTATAACGTTATGTTGGAGAATTTCACTGTAAACACACCTATAGATCCCAGCAGGAAGATGCCACTTTGCCTTGATATTCATATCAATCCTGCACAATCTGCACTGATAAACAGTCTCTTAGGGAAATTTAGTCGTATCAAAGGGGGAAATGACATATGCCGTAAGGCAGTCTGCACATTTGCACATTTGTAGTCATTTATGTGACAGGGTTACTTACATCCTCCTCAAAGTTGCTTGGTGTCTGTGAAAGTGACGCAGACCCATGACAGAGGAGTACTTAGAGCACTTAGAAATATTTTATGAAGGTTGAGAAGTCAGTTAGTGTTGGGTTAAACTGATTTTCCAAAAATGACTCCCTAAGTTGCCTAACAGTGGCATTGAATGTAAGAGTTTGCCCTGCAAATGGAGGGTTGTTGTTTCAAGCACCGGCTTTCATTGTCATAGCGCCCTTTGGCAAGACACTTCACCAGCATTGCCTACTGGTGGCGGACTGGTGGCGCCTGTTAAACAACCTTGATTCTGTCAGTGAGCCCCAGGGCGACTGTAGCTACAATGTAACCACATCATCAGTGAATGGCTGAATGACTGCATGTAGTGTAAAGCGCTTTGGTCAAGTCTTTATCATTAGATTTTTAAAAGCAGCTTATAGGTTTGTTGGGAAAAGCTTGAGCTGAGTATTACTGATTAAAAGAAACATTTCAAAATTGATTTGTTTACCTTTGTAAAGGTAGTACGTAAAAGCATATTAAACATTCATTGTAAAGGCATTGATAAGGGTACCAATTACTGTAGGACAGGATATTTATTTCTGGGTATGAACATTTGGAAATATGCCTTTCTTTTGTCACCACCAAATAAATAAAGGGATTTTACAAAAACCTTTTAGTTAGTTAATTAGTTTAGTCAAATACAAATTTAATGTAGGGCTTTTTACACATATTTATCAGGGCTACCATGTAATGAGTAGAGGAAAATATGTGGTGTAACGTACATTAAAATCTCACATCATGTCTTTAAATGTTTTTACAATAAGAAGATAGTGATAGAGTGTTTTTTATAATGATCTCCAATAGACTAAAAGTTCAAAAGCCTTGAAGTTGTGCCTTCTGGAGGAGCAGTAGAATGAAAGAATTCACAGAGGCCTGTGAAAGGACACATCATGAGGTGGAAAACCCACCGACTCATCCTCAGGTTCACCATAAACTCCCTCCTTAACATGCATCATTAGTTAGGAATGCAATTTTTATTGCTCCATTATCTTTGTCACCTATGTGACATCCTTATCTTGAAATATTTGCTGCAGAATATTTGCTGTTTTTTTCCTCTTCTGCCACAGGCCAGAAAAAATGAAGCTTAAATTACTTGTCTGTAAACCTCTTTCCCTAAATTCTATCTTATTAATATTTGATTTGAACCTTTGTTATTCATCCCAAAGGGGAGAAATAAATGTCTATATGTTTTTAAGACCTATTGAAATTTGGAGGGCATTACAAAGTTATCAAATATATGTTATTTTCTTTTTGATAAATAGGTTTGTGGGTTCTAAGTAATTTGGAAGAAGAAACAAAACTTTCACTTTCTGCCACCTATCTTTTAAAAAAAGATTTATTACTCTTTTTATATCACTTTAAATTTATTTGATGGTTTTTGTTACTTTTTTGACACCGTGTAAAAAGCTCCTTAAATGAGGTGCGGTTAAAGTTTAACCCAGTTTTTTTCCAACCTTTTTGGCTTCTTGTTAAAACCACTGAGCAGTTCAGGGTCACATTTAGATTTGCAATAGAATTCTAATGAATTAAACCAATCATTGCCTTACTGCCTTAAAAATAAAACACTCACATATAGAAATGACACATGGAGTGAAATCATCTGAATGTGTAATGATTGCTAAGGTTGGCTGAAAGATTTTAAAAGGGGTATTGTAGGAGCATGTTAACATTTTTAAGACTGAGTTGCTTTTATATGGTTACAATCTGCTCCTTTCTCACCACACATCAGGTTCAGCCGTTTCAGCAAAGTATTTGGTTTTTATCCAAAACTTAAATAATTTCTTGCTGCAGGTAAGATAGCGACTTTTTTCAATTTTTTCCTCAAAATCTGATAAAAGTTTAAAATGTTTTCTGAAATGAATTTAGGAAACACAAATTTGCTCGCTGTTAAAGATATTTCAATAACTGTTTTTACATTCTTTTTTTATTTTCAGGTAGAGCCAGCTGTTAAATCTACTCATAACTAAATTTTACAAAAGAGTTGTTAATAATTAAAAAAAGGTTTTGACTAATCTTCTACAAAAAAAATTTAATCTTTTTTATTGACTGAATAAAAACAAAGAACAGATCTTTGCATGAAAGAATTTTAGTTATAATCTCTCACTCTTCTGCAAACAGCAATGAACTAAAATAACCTGAATTTTTAAAACCATTCACCCTGGTTTAATTTTCTTTTTTAGGGTTATGTTTAGGGATTATTAACATAAAAATATACTTTTGTGAGCGCTCATGAGAACTTTAAGACTTCTTGTAACAGTGCAGGTTGATGAGGTGGCAGATGATTGGACCTTAACTTCGCTGATTATCAAACATTAGCTTTATTACTTGTGGTCTTCGAACTTCCCATGCTTTGTCCTTGATGTTATTCTGATAAGACGAGCTGATACAATAACTATTTTATTACTGTAGTTAAGCGATGCCTCTAATTATAGATTTACCACTGTATTTAAAAAAGAATAGCTTTTGGCACTAATGTGATTGGTCCGCTGAATTGAGAAGTTCTGTAGTCAAAATGCTAAACTTTAATCTATCTATTCGTAAACAACTTACTGATTGTTAGATGAAATAACTTGAAATCTTAAATTGAATGGGACTACACTTGATCTGATGTATGAGTTGAACCCCTCTGAATTTCTCTGAAGATGAATACATGAATGCTTGCCGACTCTAAGATATCTTAATCTTTTATAATAGAAATTAATGATTAGAAAGCTGTTAAGTTTAATTATTTACTTTGAGTTGCTTCAAAATGGCACCTTTTTATGAGCTAATGCATATTGTTCTTGGATTTCCTGCTATGTGCACAGTGTTTGGGTGTTACAGGACTTTTTAATTAATGATGTGAGGATAAAAAATTATTATTAGTTTATTATTATGCTGTATAAGGCCTTAAAATGACACCTCTTAAAATGCTTACATACACAGTGTGTCTAGTATCTGATGTGCTTTATTCAATGTGTTGTGTAATAATAGTATGTTTTTTCTGACCTACAGAAAGGAATATTTGCATAAGTTATGACATTTGCCTTTAAATTTTAAAGGTTTTGATATGCAGTTGCAAAGATAGCATGCCTTATGAGAGTGATCATTACATGTGAATTTATTTTTATATTTGTTCAAACAATAACCACAGGCCTTATTATTCTTAACTTCGATTTTATGCAAAAGACCATCTAATAGCTATAAAGTGTGTGGTGGAAAACCAACCCTTAATATTACTTTGAAGGGCCAAGATCATAGTAGCACACATTATGGTGTAGGTAGGATTTTAATTAACTGTCATAGCAAAGCTGGTAAAGTTGGTAGATTATTTGTATTTTTGAAATAAAGTCTGTAAAAGTATTTCAAATGCTTTAAAATGCAGTAGAAGTTTAACTCAGCAGGACAAGGACCCCAAACTTACAGCCAGAGATGCAGTTAAAGTTTTAGATCAGCAGTTAAAGTTTCAGAACAGCGGTTTCAAGTTCCTGTAATAAAAAAGCCATTGTCCAGCTCCTTATAAATAAATCTTTGATCCAATGCAGCTGAATCAAATGAATAGATCATTTAACCGGCCTCTGTAGAACTTCATAACATCCATCTCAGAATGTGTTATTGACTCAGGGGGGCTGAGAACATATTCCTACCACACCTCTTAGTTTTTAATTTTAGGACAATAAAGATAGTTGCTCAGTGCAGACACAAAACAGGCAGGCATAAGCAGAGCATAAAAATCCAGATTTTGAAAAATGACCTGTTGTGATATGACTGAGAAGATAAATGTTAGAAGTTGTGATTGAACAGTTAGTCTATCATATGTTGACAATTTTCTCTCCTCAGCATAACTCTTGCAGCACCATAATGTTTGCAGGGAATCATTCCAGCTTTGTTTAAATTCTGATGAGCCCTGCTGTTTGTCTTCTTTCAGCCTATACATAAAAACACATGCTGGAGCGTGTTTCTTTTGTCAGCAAACAATACAGCCAAGGTCAGATTTCAAGCCATTAGTCAGGCTTTCACTGCATGCATAAATCACTGTGGTGTATCAGTAATAAGGAAGTTTACCTGTTAAGAGGTCTTTTAATGGCTCTTTAGAAGTCATGTGAAGTGCCTCCGGCATATTCCTGTAATTTTTGGTCTTTTATTAACTCTCATTTTCTTCTTGAATGCTGCCATTTCGTCTGCATTAGCTAACCCTCTGCCTTTCTTCTCTAAATCTATGTGGATAGGAGAGCCATTACAGACATTTATTTAGACAGTTATATAACTATTATGAGCCCAATATTTTCTTACATGTCAGGATACTCCCCCTGATTTTATCTCATTTTTTTATTGAGCATATTGAATATATATAGACAGAAATAAGAGCTGTTTGATATATGCTTTAAATGATCTGTTTTTAGTTGACATAAAACCTTAAAACTTTGTCCCTCAGTAATGTCTTGGCGTTTTTCTAGTGGAAATCTTCATATGTTTATATTTCCCAGTGATTCATGCAAAGAGCCTCTAGATCTAAGGAAATACTACTCACAGTGCCATAAAGTGCAACCATAGAACAACATGTGCCATTCAGCATATAATATTAGTAATCAATTTTCCAGAACTCGGGCAATGAGCACCTTTATCTTTCTCTTGCCGTTTATGACTTTGGTTAATGATTAAGCAACGCCTTTATGTCCCCTAGGATGGAGGACATATCTGACCCCCTTGGTTAAGTTTTCTGAGGGTTGATCCAAGGAGTTGACCAATAGCTGGCAGTCAGTGTATGACCATGAGTATAAAGGTAGGCCGTTGACTAGTAGGCAGCTTCATGCACAAGAAATTCAACGCAGAAGAGGAGATCTTTTTAAATCCTGTCATTGTGTAGCTTTTGCTTCAATGCTCAAGGAACCCTGATTCTCAGATCTGCACCCATTATTTGATTGTTGGTTTTCTGAAGACAGCTGTTTTATTATTTTCACACTTGAACTCTAAGAATCTCCAGCATTTGCAATGGAGAGGCGGAAGTCAAACAAAGAGGGTCATGTCAACTCAGCTTTTGATTCCAACCATGATGAGCCTCCGATCTATGAAGAGACAGAATTGTCCAACGACGACCATCGGACGATCAGGCCCTCAGTAATCAGTGCTTTCGGTCATGATACTTTAGACCGAGTGCCCAACATTAACTTCTACCGTAACGCCGGCAGTGTGAGTGGTCACCGAGCTATCAGGCCATCCTTGCAGGAGCTCCATGATGTTTTTCAAAAGGTAAGTGCACATCTGTTCTCATGATGCCTGAGAACATTTTATCTGAATTCCTTTCTCCATGTCTTTTTTTCTTGTTGTCTTTTCCCCCTTGTCTCTGAAATCTCCTACTTTAAAACTATCTTACGATAAGAACAGGAAATTCAGTTCTGCTTCTGAGAGACAGCTATTCCAGCGAGTGAATGACGCTGCTTGAATCATAAAACTTTACCAAAGCATCTCTGTCTGTCAGTGGCTAACTCTTTATCTTTAACCTTGTAAAACTAAACCAGAAAGCAGATAAAATGTTATTTCTGGAACTGAACAGCATCAGCACACTTGACACACTTTATTTGTTTTTATTGCTGTTTATTTGAACCTATTGCCAAAGACATTAGGCCATGGTTCATTTAGGTTTATAGCTTTTGGACTAGATAATCGTTTGTGAATGGATACAAAAATGGTGGATCTTTACGGAGTGGCAGTTTTGGAACTTTGATGTTTAAGCTTTGTAAAAGACTGCTTGATTTAGTGTTATTTTAAGCAATCAAGCAACATCCAAATATATAGAGTTAAAGTCCAAGCCGTCTAAGAAATCTGACCGATAAAGTTACTTTGCATCATAAAAACACAGAGAACAGATGTTTATAGGGCTTTCTATATTGAGAGATGAGAGACTCAAGTTCATTTTTCCCAAATTTTCATTTTATCAAATTTTCTTCAATAGAATGGTCCAATCTCTGTGCCCGAAACGGTGACAGATGATGGCGAAAGGAGCGAAGATAGTGAAGGATTCCCTTCGGATGATCTGGAGTCTGCAGCTCCACTTGATGAAAAAAAAGGAGCAGTAAAGTTTGGTTGGATTAGGGGAGTTCTGGTAAGTTTGCTCCTGAATAGCTACTTCTGGATATTCCCATTAACATTTACATTTAAGAGTGTTTTATGTAGAATGCATTACTAACTTCAAAACCAGAGCCTTGGGCTAATTTACATTAGTTTGTGAATATATTTATGATTATTGGTTGGTAAGAGAAAATAAAATAGATATAATGTGGCTGAAATAAAAAAAAAATCTTAATCTATGTTAAATTGCTGCTTTATTTTGCAGGTAAGATGTATGTTAAACATCTGGGGTGTGATGCTTTTCATCCGCCTGTCATGGGTTTTTGGACAGGCAGGTTGGGGTGAGTGAAAAATTTATTTTATTTGGTCATTTGTATTCTTTACAAAATTTGGAAATACAATCAACATGTATTTTTCTATTTGCTGTTTCAAGCCAATGACCAGGTTAAAGCTTTTGCATTATTTGAGGAAATTCTCTCCGACCATTTTATATAATTCTGGCTTAATGCAAACTGTTTTATTACTCTCCATGTAAAAATCCTACGCATAAACAACAGTAAGAAAGTCGTGTTAATATTTATAGCTAAAGAAGGGGCCAAAAAATCCCATATGTCAAAACTACAGTTGGTTTTACTTTAAGTTGTCAATTTCCATTGCCATCTCTGAGTCCTATAGCAAAGGTCAAACATGTCTTCTAATCAGCAAACTTTATCAAACATGTGTGACTGATTGAGAGACAGATCGCTTTAAGAATGTATTTAAGGAGCTATTACTAGAAGCTCCAGCAGATCAAGGAGGCCATTTTTCAGATAACACACTGTTTTATTCTCAACTTACTGAACATATTGGATGGAGTGGAATTCACTCTAATATTTAAAGAAACCATGTTTACATTTCAGGTCTGGGAATCGTGGTCATTGCTCTCAGCTGTGTGGTGACCACCATCACAGCCCTCTCCATGTCTGCCATTTGCACCAACGGGATCGTTAGGGGAGGTAGGTCAGCGAATCGGCTGCTACATTTCATATTTAGAAAGGAACTCTGACGAGATAAGTGAGATTAGATATTGACTAACCTTCCATGCTGGTATTTTATTCATAGCATAACTACGGCAGCCAGCTTAAGCAAGTAAAACATTCTTTATATATGTATTCTATAAGATAACACACATTCTGTGACACAAAATGCTTCAGTGGGAGAATCAAATGAGTAGCAGGACAATGTTTGCTGATGAAGTAACAAAGGCTAGACACGGCACCTGAATGTCACCTTCTCCAATCTTATTCGCTTTTTTACAACCTTGCTCTCACATAAAAATCAATCAATCAGTAATGTGGTGATTAATCATCCACTACAGATATCGGTCTTGAGATGTACCTTTATATATAGAAAAATACAGCATGTGGTTCTGTTGCAGATAACCTCAGCGGACTGAACCTTTCACTAGGATAACTAAAATGTTTAAAATAAGTCAGCAACATAGAAAGCAAACATAAGACAAAAAGACTGCTGGTCATTTAAAACATTCCTGATCTTAAATATACAGTCCCAGCTGACAAAATGAAAATTAGGTTAATTGAATAATATTACAAACTATCCAATGTAAGCAATTGAATTCTGATTGAAATACCCTAACAGAGCAATTGTTGAAAAAGCTTTCTCCAAATTTGACACAAAATGCAACTTATGGGAAAAATGCATTCTTAACATAGTGACTATCCTTATGGTAAGCATCTTTAGCATTTAGAATAAAATATTTGCAAAGTTTACCTGCTGGAAACACTATATTAAGAGATAAGCTCTTGGCAGCATTCCTGAGATATCTAAGCTGTTTTCTCAGGAAAAAAATACCCTCTGATCAATGATATTGTTGGTTTTGTGTCCTGGCTGCAACCACTTTATTTAAAACATACTAGAGTCAGTCAGAGTTAGTCTTCAATTAAAATTGGCCAATGCCATGCTTGGTATGGACTGCCTGGAGACTTTCTCACAATCATCCATAATTGTATCACCACTTGTGTAAAGGATATTTCTAATTAAATACAAAGTTATCTTAATGATTTGAAGCATATTAAAGATGATGCAAACAGAAGTACTATATTCAAATTGTTTATTCCACTGCTGACAGAGCTGATGACTTAAGTACTTATTTAAATATCCAATTGCATCAGCTTAAAACTAACTTCACTTGTTTTTTTTGTTTTGTTTTTTTGTTTTGTTTCCTTTTTTGCTCCTTTTGAAGAATCAGATTGTTTCTTTTTCTGTTTCTATGAGTTTATTTTTTTTATCAGTATAATTGTATTTTTATTTTATTTTTTTTACTTCCCTTGTAGTATCATTTATTTCCACAATGGTTTTAAAACAACAACAACCAAAATTATTAATTCACCAAAACTAAAATGGAATCCTTTAAAATTACTTTTGCCATAACAGGAGGAGCTTACTACATGATATCTCGCAGTTTGGGGCCAGAGTTCGGAGGCTCGATTGGTCTCATTTTTGCCTTCGCCAATGCAGTGGCTGTGGCCATGTATGTGGTGGGCTTTGCAGAAACAGTGGTGGATTTACTCAAGGTGTGTAATGTTGCAATGAAGAGATGAGCAAAGTAAAACTTGACCGATTTCAAGATATCTGAATGTATTTATCTCATATTTGATGCACTTAGGAATATGCCCATCTGATGGTGGATGAGCTGAATGACATCAGGATCATTGGCTGCATTACGGTGCTGTTGCTCTTAGGCATATCTGTGGCTGGAATGGAATGGGAGGCAAAGGTGAGGCGGTAACAATTTGCTTCTTGATGGTTCGCTGGACCTTTTTTGTAAGAGATCCAAACTTAACTAAAAAAAAACACTTCTTTTTGACACAGGCACAAATCGTTCTACTTGTGATCTTGCTGGTGGCCATAGTGAATGTGTTTGTAGGAACAGCCCTTAACCCAACAGAAGACAAGAAGTCAAAGGGATTTTTTGGCTATCAAAGTAAGAACCTATCCTCTTTCCTAATCCCATTTTATCACAAAGATGTTATGAACTTATTACGAGTAGTATTAAACTAACTCTATCCTCTTTTTCACATATTTTTGTTAAACTTTTCTTGTTTGTTTTTCTCAAACAGCAAACATCTTTATGGAGAACTTTAGACCACATTTTAGGGATGGGGAAACATTTTTCTCAGTATTTGCTGTCTTCTTCCCTGCGGCAACCGGTATCTTGGCTGGAGCTAACATCTCTGGAGATTTGAGGGTAACCTTTAAATACAGACATTTCTTGCAGAAGTCAGTGTGTTTTAGATTTTCTCAAACTGACGTATACCATATGTTAATTTACAGGATGCCCAGGCTGCTATACCCAAAGGTACCTTGTTAGCCATCCTGATTACTGGTGTCACCTACCTCGCTGTGGCCCTTTGTGTCTGTAAGTGAGCTGCACTCTTCCATCCTTTCTCAAACAGTGCTTAAATGTTTCTTTATTTCTTTCAACAAACTGAGATTTATTTGATAAGATCACAAAACTTTTGCCCTGAAAATTTTCTAAGCAAGACATGTGTTTCCTTTTTTCATGGTCAGCTGGTACTGTCGTCCGAGATGCCACAGGAAACACAACCGACCTCATTATTCCCGGTACGTTTTGTAACGGCTCAGCAGTAGCGGCCTGTGAACTGGGCTATGATTTTACTTCCTGCGAAACAGAACCATGCAAGTTCGGCTTGATGAACAACTTCCAGGTATGGAAACCTTTCTAACATATTTGCTTAACTGTAATTAGTTTTATTAATGATTCCCTGAAAGTGAGCTTCTATCATTTTTAAAAATCTTTCTTTTTTTGTGTGTCTTCTAAAATCTAAAACAGCATTTTAGGCAAAAGCTTGATTTCAAGGAATTTATGCAAAGTTCCCCCCTGGGAACTACGGAGGGCCAAGAGGGGACAACATTAAGAAAAATGTCATAAACCTTCTAAAAGATGAAATTAAGCGACCAAACAATTATTACTTCAAAAATACACTAAAAAAACAACAACTTATAAGATTTAGTCAAAAAAATACATTGTAAGTATTTGCATGCAAATGATTTAGGTAAAGTCTAATGCTGCAATATCAAGTAACACTCGCTTGCCAATATCAAGTGAATTTTACTTAACATAAGACATAACAGTTGTAAAGAAATTAAGTAAAATTTACTTAATTACATCCAAGTTGTAAGTTGGATTTATTTAAACAAACTAAGAAAAGTGTTCTTGATTTTTACAGGCACAAAAAGCATTTTACTTAATATTTTAAGTAAATATTAAATCCCTGTAATATTTGCTGTTATGAAGTAATTGAGAAGATATTGATTATTTTCTTGTTTTTCAAATATTGATTTACTTTGCTGCATTATGTTACATTACTCACTAATATTAGGTAATCATTGCCAGTTTTCTTTTGACAAATGTTACCTAATAAATTTATCCAATAGTCTATACATTTAATATACATTAAACAGTTTCTTTTTCATTTTAAACAGTTTAACAAAGCATTATATACCATATTGTATTAAATTGCCCAATCTTTCATGGGCCAAACAGAAATTTGACGTCTAACTGGAATCCATCCATCCATTTTCTGTCAAAAGTGTAGCATAAAGTGGGAGGGTATGCCAAGTTCAGGGAATTTATCAGTCCCATTAGCAGCGAGCATTCTTTGGCAATACTGTAGCACCCTGCAAAATGACGGAAACAGAGCAGAAGCAGTCCTGCTGTGAGCTACAGTGTGCATGTGGTGTGCGTGCGATTCAAAATGCTACATTTTTAGAGTAAAGTTTATGTAGTATTTTGAGGTTTATGTGCATACTGCTATTAAACATTTAAATAGTATAAGGAAATGTAAGTAAAACTTACTCTTTCCACAAAATCCATGTATTACATAAAAAAAGGTTTAATTTTACTTCAGAAACTCTAGCTTTTACTGAAGCTTAAAAATACAGAGTAGAAATTATGACGAATACTCTAATAGTTTACTGCATCAAAAAGTAATTTTTTCAGTGTACATTTCATCATTATGTATTTTTAGTTGGCCAGTTTCTTAAGGAACAGTTGGCAACCCCAGCAGGGAATCTCACCTTTATCTGACTGGCAGGATGTTCTAAAGTATTATTACCATATTGGTTAGATATAGGGCTGCTCAGTGACGCAGTGGGTAGCACTGCCGCATTGCAGCAAGAAGGGTCTGGGTTTGATTCCCTGCCTGGGGGTCTATCTGCATGGAGTTTGTATGTTCTCCCTGTGCATGCATGGGTTTTCTCTGGGTACCCCGGCTTCCTCCCACAGTCCAAAAACATGACTGTTAGGTTAATTGGTTTCTCTAAATTCTCCTTAGGTGTGAGTGTGTGTGTGAATGGTTGTTTGACCTGTTTGTCTCTGTGTTGCCCTGCGATGGACTTCGACCTGTCCAGGGTGTAGCCCGCCTCTTGACCGTAGAAAGCTGGAGATAGGCACCAGCACCCCTTGCGACCTCATTTGAGATAAGCGTGATGGAAAAAATCCTCCATATAAAAAAATTGTTAATTCATCTTCATTGAGAACAAAAATGCTTTGTTCAACTATGACGCGCTCTAATTATCACCCTTGACTTAGGTTATGACCATGGTGTCTGGGTTCGGTCACCTCATCACTGCAGGAACCTTCTCAGCCACACTTTCATCTGCCCTGGCCTCTCTTGTTAGTGCTCCTAAAGTCTTCCAGGTAACAACTTTTTTCTTTGAGTTGCAAAAAAAAGGTAGTTCTGTTGCCATCAACATTTCTAATCAAAGTTCCGTCTCACCCCAGGCTCTGTGTAAAGACAACATCTACACAGCTCTGCATTTCTTTGCCAAAGGATACGGAAAGAACAACGAGCCAATCCCTGGCTACGTCCTCACATTTATTATCTCTGTGGCCTTTATTCTCATTGGTCAGTAAGGGGCTTGGGCATTACTTAAACATCTTAACATTCTCACACTGATGTTATACTACTGTCATTTTTTAGCACACCTGGTAAAACTGAAATCCCACTTGTAGTATTTTTCCTATTACTTGTAGATTACTCCTCTGATCATGCATTACAAGGAGGATGCAAAAGAAGCTCCAACATCTTGAAACTGATTAATAGAAAGCTCCAGTATATCTCGCTGTGAGATGATGTTCTTGCAATAAAAAAAAATATATTTTCTTTTACCTTTACCAGCAGGTGTGCTTATAAATGTGAAGATGGTTGCATTTTAACTTTTATGGATGCCTCGAGTTAAAAAAATGTTTTGTTACGCTGTTAAAGAAAGAAGATTTTTATTGAGCGCAACAAACTAGACAACCTCCACTGAATATTGTTTCAGTTTCTTAGATCATTCCTCTTAAAAAGACTAAGAAGGAATTGAAGTCTATTATCGTTTGAGATTCCCACAGATACTTTAAATCAGTAAAAACAAAAAAAAAAACATTTCATCTTATTGTTGTAGCGCTGGCTCTTAACTTAGCTAAATGTCTAAATCTCTTCTTCATATAATGTTGCCATTTATTCTGGGACTGAACATTAGCCAGTACCAAACACCTCAAATAGAGGCAGTTTTATTCCTTAATTACTGTATGATTATACTGGTGTACTCACTGTTTAATTCAAAAGCTCCTATACACATTTTTTTTAGATCTTTTTTTAAATTATTTTTACAGGTAATCTGAACACCATTGCTCCGATCATCTC
Source organism: Cyprinodon variegatus (assembly GCF_000732505.1). Taxonomy (NCBI): domain Eukaryota; kingdom Metazoa; phylum Chordata; class Actinopteri; order Cyprinodontiformes; family Cyprinodontidae; genus Cyprinodon; species Cyprinodon variegatus. Next base: position 1,093,899 of record NW_015150575.1, read on the forward strand.
AAACTTCTTCCTGGCGTCTTACGCTCTTATCAACTTCTCTTGCTTCCATGCTTCCTACGCCAAGTCTCCAGGTGAGTTTTATATGAAATTCTTTATTCAATATAATGACTATGAGTTTGTTTATACACATTTGGGGAATGGCGGCCTAGTGGTTAGGGCATAGGGCTTATGCCCTAACCTTGGTCCCCAAGGGGATGGGTTAAATCCAGAGAGTTCATTACGTTGCTCTGTACTTGTGACAGTTTAATGACAATAAAACACTTGGAAATTTTTTTTTACTATATTATTAATATATTGTTTACAGCTACTTTTAAGGAGAAGAACAAATAACCGAGTTTGAAATCCTTTGTCATGCTTTTCCTAGGCTGGAGACCTGCATATAAATACTACAACATGTGGCTCTCACTGCTGGGAGCCCTGCTCTGTTGCGTGGTCATGTTTGTCATCAACTGGTGGGCTGCTCTTCTCACATACGCCATTGAAATTCTGCTCTACGTTTACGTCACAGTCAAGAAACCAGGTGAACATGTTTGTAGGCTGAAAAGCTCTTCAGGGATCATTTAAATATCAGTAGAACTAACCTCTAATGAACCCACTCTGCAGAGGTGAACTGGGGATCGTCCACACAGGCGGTGACTTTTGTTAGTGCCGTCAGCAACTCTTTATCTCTAACCGGTGTGGAAGATCATGTCAAGAACTTCAGGTAAAAATATGCAGCACCTTTACTCCATTTACACTCACTGGTTGCCAGAAGTGGGTAGAGTAGAAAACTACTTTATCATATTTTTTTGCTGAAGTAAGAGTAAAAAGTATTTGCTAAAAAGGATACCCAAGTACTAAGTAACTAATCAGAACATTTGATGTTTAAAATGATGTAATAAAGATTGACTAAAATGTAAAGTTATGTGTTCTGGTATTTTATAGACTATAATACAATTAAAACAGATAATGTAACTGAGAAAACATATGAAACCAGTAGCTCCAGTGAAAATATTTGCTCCTTACTCTGATTGAGTTGACCTTTAGATTTCATGGAAGGTTCAATTTAGCTTGTTTGCGAAAGAAAAAAAAAAAAAAAAAAAAACGATAATTTTGAAATAAACATTAGCTTTGTCTTTTTGGAGCATTTTCCATTTTAAAACAAGCATGTTTGTTGTTCAGTTAAGTTATTCACGACAGAGTAGCAAACATTTTACTCAAGTAAGAGCTGCAATATTTTATAAATATACAAATCAGCTAAAGGTAAAATCTATGGCTCAGTGAAACTACTCCTAAAAGTACATTTTTGTCAAAAAGTTACTCCACTAACTGTAACATAGTAAATGTAACTAATTACTAACCACCTCTGCTGGCTGCTATATTAGGTACAGTTGTTATTATGAAGCTGGACCCCTTTTAGCAGTGAGGGCGACTCTGATTGTATGGAAGAGCTGTTACTCACCAGCAGCCAGAGGATCTCATATACATGTTGAATTCTCATTTAGAGCATCTTGATGCCACTGTTAAAAAGAATATTGATCAGATCAGGCAATGTTATTTGAATCTATTAGGGCAGGGGTCTTAAATGTTTTCCAGGCCAAGGACCCCTAAACTGATGGCGAGATGGAGCGGGGACCCCCTAATTATAAATATATTGCATGAAACTGTGTTATATCAAACTGGTCCTATAGTCACTCTATTACCGAAGGTGTCATATAACGAAAGTAATTTCTCCCTGGGATTATTAAAGTATTTCTCAATCTGATTCATGGTTGATGGGACAGGTGTTGTGAATAAAACGGCGCCCAGCTTGAAAGAGCTCCTGTGTGTCGCTGAATGTGTGTATTGATGACTGAAAGACATCTTCTGCCTCCATTTATCTGTTTACTACGGTATATATATAAAAAAAAGTCTAATCAACCAAAACTTTTGCGAATACCTCCATGGATTCCCTAGGGGTTGCAGACTCCCTGTTAAAGACCTCCGTATTAGGGTCTAATATCGGGCCACCAAGGTGAACTTTTTGTTCCTCTTTGTTTTATGTGCTTTTCCTGCAGAAATCATATTCCTCATACTTTGTAACAAAGGGCTATCCGAGCTATTTTTAGCTCCGATAGCCAGATAGACATTTAACAAAGCAATGTCCTTCACAAAACGACTTCTCACACTAGATGTGTATATCAACATTGATTAGTTATGTTTGTGAATAAACGTGCTGATTTACTTAGCAGGTAAAGAGACATCATGGTTATCTGGAGAATAATAATGACACAGCTTTTGTTCTTACTCAGGCCTCAGATCTTGGCTCTAACTGGATCAGCACGGGCCAGACCTGCTCTCCTAGATCTGGCTCACTCCATGACCAAGAATTATGGACTCTGTATCACCTGTGAAGTTTTGATGGTAGGTTTTTATTGCAGTCTCTTATTTACCAAAGCCTATAAAAAGCATTAGTGCTGACTTCACACAACTAATAGAACATCGAACAGTTACAGAGTAAAGAAATCTATTAACTTAGGAAACTAAAGTTTTGTCTTTTTTTTTTTCCAACTCTGTTTCTTACTTTTTAAGGGTCCAAGATCAGAGGTCCTACCAGAGATGAACGCTGGGATGGAAAAGAACCAGCTGTGGCTCAATAAGAAAAAACGCAAAGCCTTTTATGCCGCTGTGGCCTGCGAAAATTTCCGGGAAGGTGCAGAGACTCTGCTGCAGGTCAGTGTGGACGTCATCTACATATGAAAATGAAGGAAAACGAAAACAAGTGACACAAATTTTCCACTACAATAATATGCAACCTGTGGGATCATATAACAGGAATGTGGCAGATGTGCAGAAGTGTGTATCCCTGTTTTTACTGCCCGAGCATTACTTTGTAATGACCTGCCTCGAGAAACTTGTCAGGACATTGAAGAAACAGGTAGAAGAGGAGGGAGTTAATGAGACATTCTTATGGCTCTAACTATCACGCTCTGGAGATAAGGCCACTGTTCATTGTCAGGATTGCTCTCTTCAAACAGCACAGAAGATTAAAGGCTATAATTGATTAACGCTGCACTGAATAAGTCCCTGCAGACAGAGACTTATCTTCTCTGGTCATAACTTCTAGCTGTAAAACAGAGACTTGGTCTTCTCATATAAAGAACATTTTGAATATTTGGAAATAGTTTTAAGTTCATCAGACCTCCTTATCTTATAACAAGGTGTCTGTGTCCTGAGCTTAGGTTTTACAAAAGTTTTTGTTTCTCTCGCAGGCTGCTGGTCTTGGCCGCCTGAAGCCCAACACATTAATGATTGGCTTTAAGAGAGACTGGAGGACTGCAGAAGCAGAAGCAGTGCAGGGTTATGTGGGGATACTACAGTAAGTATCCCAAATAAACAAGCAAAGAATGTGAAATCACCCTCAGCAGTTTCAAATACCCAAAAGATCAACATGATAATCTGATGAACTGCTTCTCTTTATGGCAGCGATGCATTTGATTTTGAGTATGGGACAGCGGTGCTAAGGATGGAACAGGGAATGGACATATCACATATCGTTGAGGAAGAAGGTCAGTATAAGGAAGCTGTGTGTTTCATAATCCACACTTTCCTTCACCGATATTTTATCATCTACATGTATAAATAAATTTTGGTCTATAGGTCAGATTACTGCAATAATGGGACTTTTTTAATTGCTTAAACAACATTGTAGTAGCAACATAGGTTGAGTATACCTACCAAGATGATAGTTGTTTACGTGCTTAATACAGTGAGGGCTTATATTTATTTGAAGTGCAGGTCAACCCGGAAGAAATAATTTTTTCAACTTTACTTATGAGATTAATGGGGAAAAATAGCAGAAAGGTTGAGAAAGAAACTAAAATGTTTTTACGCCTCACACAAAACAAAGTTTACCCATATATGATGGAAAGACACTGAAAAACTAAAATAATGAATGGAAATGTTTTTTTAGATAAGCGTAAACATTTTGTTATGGGGATTTTCTGTCCCTTAGGATTAAAATGTTTTATTGGACCACAGAGAGTGTAGATTTCTGTTTAAGTACGAATAAAAATAGAAAATAAAATAAAGAAAAAAGTAAAAACAAAAAAAATCTTTAAAATCTTGTTTATCTTTTTTGTACGGTAATCATTTTTTGACTTGAATCTTGTGTCTTGTTTTTTTTTTATATCTTTGAATAAATAATCTGATACGAACTTTGGTCAGAGAACTTTGATTTGTCGATTACAGAACATTTATATCGGTTTGTTCCAGAGAAAACAACAACTTGCAATCATGCCATAAAACAATATCAGATGATACATTTCTCTTTGTGTATTCCCGATTTCCAACTACCAGGTCAATCACTGTCTTAAAAGAAGTTCCAATAATTCAGTCTTCAAAGTATTATAAAAAAAATTATCTTTTTGTTTTCATGGAAAACAGTGAAGACTCTGATAAATATGAACTTTGAATCCTGTAAAATGTTTTTACAAAGCTCTTCATTTTAGCTGACCCAATGCAGCTTCTCTCCAAATCACGCCACTACCACTCATCAATCAGATCAGACACACCTGTTCCCTTTTCACTTTCTTAGAAAGGAAAACGGGGGTGTTCTATTGGAACTTGTGAAAATCATGGAAACATCTGATTTCCTCCCCTTTGGCTCCTTTGAATTGAGAAATTGCATCGTTCCCTGAATAAGATTGTAACCTTAGCAGTGACACGCAGCAGGAGACATAAAAATCCTGCAAGTACAGTATTTCTGACTGAACCTAATAAGAATAGGGAAAAAAAACATACGGTAGTTTAAATGGGACAGATAAATGCAGGAGGTGCAACATTTATACAAATATTCCTCATTCCTTTTCTTGCTCTCCTTAATAATTCTTAATTACACTAAAGTTTTATTTGGTTATGTTTCAGAGGAAATGCTGAGAGCAGCTAAGGAGCAACATGCCTTGGATGATGAGATGATGCCAAATGGAGGAAAAGCCAAGGGACTCTTCAGAAAGTCCAGGAAGTCATCTCAGCAAGTACTCACAACCAGAGGTATCTACCCGCTGTAGTAGATGGCAATAATAGAGTCTCTGATAGCCCTTAATCCATGCCCTGACGCATAAAAAATAATCTGTGGATAACTCCTAAATGTGTAAAAACCCTCCTCCATTCATTTGCTTCAAATCAAGGGATAAAATAATATATATCTAACAAATGAAGTCAATGGCTCACGTCTTTTTTCTGTGGAACTTTTTTCCCTCACTCCCGTTGAGGTGTAATTGAATCAGCTGCTCCAACTAAAGACGTTGCTGTGGGTGTAATCCGATAATATGCTCCCATTTGTTCCACTTTGAGAAGCATCTTTTAAAAGGAAACTTTAAAACCAGATAGAAGTGGGTCCATGCAGCCTCCCACTCTATCAATCTATGTCTCTGCATCACACTGCACCACCAGTGTTCTCCATTCTGGCAAGACTGTAAAGCTCATTAGTATACAGTCTTCATCCTCCTGAGAAATGTCTGTACTTGTCTGTTAATGATCAGTCTGCCTCAAATGCCCCACTGTTCCCTTTTAAATCACCTCTCCGTGTACCCTTACATATATACTGAGCCTATTTTTCTGTCTGTTCTGTCTTTCTCTCTAACAGTGTCGGTATGTGGGCCCCCTCCACCGCAGGTCGCCAAAATGAACGAGAGGCTGATAGAGGCTAGTCGTCATTTTAAGAAGAAACAGCCTAAAGGCACCACTGATGTGTGGTGGCTGTTTGATGATGGAGGTAGGTGTTACTACCCAGGGAAAGCGTTCGGACTGGCAAGCTACATGTCTCACTGAGTGAGACGGATTCATCGGCACTGACAAATGAATAATAAGTTAATTTGTTCTTGAATTATTGAGGCAAGTGAGAGCCTTTGCCAATGGAACAAGACAATTTTACATTAATAATAAGAAAAAAACAATTGCATTATCTTATTTCAAGTGCATTTTATCTACTTCTCTTATTATAAGAGTAAAAATATCCATTCCATTGGCAATCTTATTTACTCAAATTAAGGGTAAATACACATGATTGAAGAAATGTTGACTTATATTTAGATATTTTTTGCAGTGCATATCTTTTCTGAATACTGAAACAGAAAGACAGAAAGAATCAGATTTAGTTGATAAAATGTAACTAAAAACAAGGTGGGGAAAATGTTCAGTCCAAAAAGAGCTATCAATTATTACCATAACTACCAGATGTAAATTGTCAATTTAACATTTGAGGCTCGCTCTGATGGCAGGAGATAGAAATAAAAAACATTTAGATACTTTGGTTTTAGCAGTTTTGGCTTTTTTATCCTTCATCTTTTTGCAGGTTTAGCCAAATTTCAATTAAATGTCAGGCAGACAACCATCATTCTTTTCGCACATGTTTAGTGCTGTGGAATAGGGGGAGTGCTAAGTGAAATAAATAGGATTTTTAACCAAATATGCTTGAAAAGCTAAATATATTCTAAATGTTAATGTACGATTTTAAAAATACTTCATGGATAGATCGATCGACAGATATTATTACAAGGATGTAAATTGAATTAGCCACAGTAATATCTCAGTACTTACAATACAAGCAAACCATGTCGAGCTCTTGCTCTAATATAGCTATTCTTCAAAAAATGCAGTAAATGCTTTAGAAACATTTACTTAGGCAGAGGCCGGGAAGCAGAAAGAGACGAAACACAGCAAACAAAGAAAGACCACATCCTGTTGCAGTGCAATTTTAAGGGCCTTGATAGTAAGGTCTAAAGACCTTAATGTTGAGATAAGAAGTATACAAAGTCTGAGAAGCACTACTAACGTGTGTAATCAGATGTATTGTGCTGATATTGTATATATATACAAGGTGTTATTATATTTTTATATATTTTCTGATTAAAATAAGCATAGATGCAGTGGGACTAATCCTCAGCATGCTTCAAATATATTGGATACATTTGAAGTCTGATCAATTTGGCATATCCTTATCAATAATTTAAATATTTTTCAAACTATATTTATTTTTCATTATCTCAGCTTTGGTATTATATATGTGTTGATAAGAAACACAATGCTGGGAATTGTTTACATACTGTGCCAAGGCATAAGGAGAAGGGAAGGTTCCTACGAAACAGGAAATGAGATTCACCCTTTGTCCCTTTTTATTGGAGATAAACAGATATAATAGGACATCAAGATAACAAAAAGAACTTTAGCTATGTTTTATTGTCCAAAAGATATAGGTCAGTATGGATAGACAAAGAGGACAAATGTCACAAGGTTGAACAATTATTACATTTTTAAAACAATCAACTTATATTTCATTCTCCCAGGTCTCACACTGCTGCTCCCATACATCCTCAGCACCAGGAAGAAGTGGAAAGACTCCAAATTAAGGATCTTCATTGCAGGGCAGCCTGGACGCACTGAAATAGACAAGCAGGAGTGAGTGAACAAATTAATGTTCCAGTATCAGTAGCAGTGACTTCTCACAACAACATTAAGATACATAAAAATATCTTCATGCAATTAAACTAAGCTTAAAATCTTACATCATTATCTCACAGAATGAGGTCCCTGTTGCACCAGTTCCGAATTAAATGCAGCGACATCACCGTCATTGATGATATCAACGTTAGACCCAGGGATGACAGGTAAATGCTCTCCATCAGTTTTGGATGGTGCAACAGTTACGGTGAAGGTAGTAATCAGTAAGTAATCCATATATATAAGTCAGCTCATCCTCTCATCTGTCATCCATCCAGCTTAAAGAAACTAGAAGACATGATTGAGCCTTTCCGTCTACATGAGGGGTCCAAAGGCAGGGATCAGGCGCAGGGAATGCAAAAGGAGTATCCCTGGAAAATCACTGATGCGGAGCTCAGCAGTTTTGAAGAGAAGGTGGGGAAAAAAATGATTTGATTTTTTTATTGTAATTCAATTGATTTTTATTAATTAAATAAAAATATCATACTCTTTTACAGACAAACCTCCAAGTACGCCTAAACGAACTCCTTCAGGAACACTCCAAATTGGCCAATCTGATCGTTGTGTAAGTATAAGCAGCAGATGTCCAGATTCTATTCAATGACTATGCTTTATCCAATGACGGAAAGTAGATTTTCTTATTTAATGTTTTATTTTTTCTATATGGTTAACCCTCTGCAGGAGCATGCCCATTGCTAGAAAGGGATCCATCTCTGATTTCCTCTACATGGCCTGGTTGGACATCTTGACAAAGGACCTTCCACCCACACTGCTCATCCGAGGCAACCACAAGAGCGTTCTTACCTTCTACTCTTGAGCATCTCAAAGGCCAAACACCAAAGAACAATGTAGCTGGAAGGGGCATCACAAAGACATTACTTTGAACTATGTTTATAAAGGGTACAGTGATATTAGTGAGACAGTCTTCCAGACCACATCAGTCATGTGTTCATACTCTGATTATCAATTTAAGAAAAACAATTTAAAAACATGCAAGATAATAACCATGAATTATAGAGGGTTAAGAGTGTGAACTTTGGTTAAAATGACGGTTATATGAACTGCTTCATGAAGAATTGAAGCAGTTTCCGGTTCATCATCGTTATCTGTTAGGTTTAAGGCTGCTGTTTGACTATTTAGCATAACATCAATGTGAGCTTAATAAGAAATTTTGCAGTTTTCCATTTCAGTCCAGAGAGAGAACCAGCGGGCACATGACGCTGCTGGCGTAGTTAGAGTGACTGTAATATAAATGTAAATAAAACACTGGAGTAGACGTTTTTTAAGTCAAAAAGCTTAATAAATCATTACCAATAGGTTTTGATACTGGGTAAGTTAATAATAGTACTTTGTTCACTGCAGTTATACTTGTTTAATTCTTTTTGTACACATTCTTTAATTCTAAAATGCAGTAAAAACACCATATAGCATATTGTTTACTTATTCCACCCAATGCTGCTTCAATGTCTTCATTTCACTACCACAAAACACATTTTCGTTTGAAGAAAATTAAGTTACTCAAATTGCTATTGAATATTTTTACTTATTCATTTGTGATTATATGTAAATAAATTGGATTATTTGAAATAAAAAAGTGTTAAACATTTTTTTTGTATTGTTGTTCTTGCACATTAGTAGTAGATTAACACTGACAGGTAAGGAATAAGGATATAGGAATGCTATTGTAGGGTTAGGATATTTGATAATAAGCTTTGAACATCACAGTGCACCAATCATTCCATAATCTGAAAATGAGTATAAAAAAAGTAACACTGCATATTACCCTGAACAATGTGGTTTTAGCGAAATAAGTGAGTTATCGTGTTCAGGAAAAAAAAAAAAGAATGATGAAATTTAAAAAGATACAAAGATGTTGATAAAGGGCCAATACATGAAAAGGAAATTATGGCAGCAGCTACTAATGGGTTAAAGATTACATTTGAAAATTGTTTTTATTCTACATTAAATCTGACTGATTTTAAGTTGTATACAGCTTTATTGGCAACTTACATTGACACATAAAAGGAGATTTGGCATTGTAAAATCAAACATTGTTAAATGCAACAATATAAAGCCGAAAATTGAAAAGTAAAACATTAAATAATTAAACATTCAGCTATTGGAATATCAATCATTTTCAGTGAAATTAAATGTGACTGCAAAAGGAAATAGTGAAGATAGTAAAAATGTATATATATATACACACATATATATATATACGTTTCCAGTCGCTATCTTACAGACTTTCTGCGTTCTTTTGACGTTGGGGGCGGGGCTAAACTGAAGACGCATTTAGGGACCTCAGGTTCTTTACCATGTTCTTACTGTAGGAGGAGTTGTCTGCCGACAAGATGTGGGTTGAAACCAGGTGTACTACACGGAAGCTATTAGCAAACCAATTATGAAAAGGTTCAAGGACATTCAGCGATGCTTATCGGTGTTTGAAGCTTCTCCACGTTTTTCTGAAAAACAGTTTCACACGCAGATGTGCTCTAAAAACAAAGGCAAGGACGATGGCAAACACTGCTAGCTAGCTTTGCTAGTCTATCAAACATCTTGTAACTGACTGCTTTGGTTTCTGTGTTGTGTTGTATTACACATTGTGTTGACAGTGTATGATCCCGAGATCTCCTGTTTGATTCTAGTATGATATTCAGATAAATCAGGGTCATAAACGATATATACTAAGCAGTTTGGTGTTTACAGCTTTAATTATCGCGAGAACATGAAAAAGCGTCATAATAACTATAGCCGTGATAGTTACGAGTTTATTCGTTTCAGTTATAAAAGCGGCTTTCTAAAACAAAAAAAATTGTTTATCAGCTCAGTTTGGAGGGTGATGGGGTTAAATAATTACGATCTTATGTTGTTAAATCGTGTTTTCATACGTCATCGTTTCTTCTTCTTCTAAGGTTTTATGGCGGTTGGCAAATTAGTTAAAGTGCATTACCGCCACCAACTGATAAGGAGTTAAACAGGAAACAAGACTCATCCCCAGAAAAAAATTAAAATAAATTAATATTTTTCCGAACTGTAATTTAATCCAACATACTAAATAATCAAATTCGTTCTAATAATTTCTTATTTATCTGTAAGTAATCTGATGGTCCTTCTCGTTTTCCCATCAATTTCTCAGTTTAAATCTTTAACTTCAAGATACTTTTCTGCAGCTTTCACTACTATTTAGATTTTTTCTGTTTTCTTTGTCGTCTGAACACTACATTTGATCACTCATACCATGAAAAGAACAAAATCTGTTTTATAATGAATGAATCTTCTGCAATTTTGGGACATTGCTCCAGAGGTTTTGAACTTGACATTTGCTTAACTGTTGGTTTTGATCTTTCTGACTAGGATGGGATTCTTTTTTGTAGCTTCAGCATAAGTTATTCCGAGCTCTAATTTTGCTTTTCTTATCTCTTCAGATCTTTAACTCAATTCACACCCTTGATATGCAGCAGTATGTTCTCCACCACAGTTGCAGAATTTAATCTTTACTTCTTTCCCACATTTTCCATATTGATGCTCTCCAGCACAGCTTCCACATCATCATTTGCCCTTACATACTGCTGCTATATGTCTGAATTTTTGGCATTTGAAGCATCTCAGAGGTGGAGGATTGTACATTTTGACATTGTAGCTAATGAAATTGTATGGCTTTGCCTTGTTGAGCGCTGTCTCTGCAGTTTATTAACAAGTCTGCACTATACATATACAGGGTTTTGGCAAATCGGACTTCTCCTACAAGTTTATAGATTTTGTTAACTGAACCGGATTCCAATCTGTAAAATAGTCTGCCTGATTGCCTAGTTTGAATATTACTGTGTAATCATTTTGTTTTATATTTCTAATTTCTAGATGGTTCATCACTTGACTGTTCTGAACTTGATTCCCCTTCAATTGATTTTCATTTTCACTATTTCCTTCTTCCATCCCACAAGAATCGCTTCCTGTTTCCTCGCTACTAACGACTCAAGACATTTTTCCACAAGCAACTTAGAAACACACGGGATGCACATCCGACTAGGCCAAAAACACATGGAATCATTTTTCGTTTCAATAAAATTATCGGGGAATAAAAAAAAAAAACATGGAATCGGCCAAGGATGGGGTCTTAAAGGAATATTGGGAAATGAAGGAAAATTTAAAGGATATTCACAGATTAAGGAAAGCAGTATTTATCTACAGAATACAAGATTAAAGAAAATAGAATTTGATGTAAGGTAATGTTGCTTAACACTCATGTACAGTAGGTGGCGGTATGCACCTTAAACTTTCTTGCGACTAAGAAGGAAACCGGAAGCGTGAGTGAACTGTTTCCTCTGCGCGGGAAAAGCGAGTCCGCCAAAGACTAGAGAAGCTCGTTAAAAATATATGAGAGTGCTAGTTGCGAACTTTATTGCAAATAAATTAATTAATTAATTTTAGTTGAATAATTTCGGGAGTTTTTATAAACTGTGTACACGTTCCCATCATGCCGGTCCTGGATGTTACAGATGCTTCTGCAGTTTCTCCATCCAAGAGAGCAAAGACAGAATCCACGCCTGAAGAAAAACATGTGCTTAGATTTTCTAAATTATCGGAGCATGCCACAGCTCCTACACGGGGTTCTGCAAAAGCAGCTGGATATGACCTCTACAGGTTAGTTACAACATGTGCCCTGCTTTGGAAATGGCTGTTTATATTCCAACCACGTTGTTTTATTTCTAAAGCTCCTTGAATTTAACAGAAATTTCACTTTGTGCATGTTCTGCACACAGAGGGTGCACAGTTAAGCTGAAAGCATAGCTTTAGATGAAAAGCTCTGCTCTGCTGTATGCAAGATAAACTGATGCAATGCCTCTGTATGATAACCAATTTCTCCTCTTTTGCCACAACAGTGCTTATGATTACTCCATCGGTCCTCTGGATAAGGCGATAGTAAAGACAGACATTCAGATTGCTGTTCCCCATGGACATTATGGTAGAGTTGGTGAGTTTGCAAGCTGCTGATTGTGCTTCTCAATTTCACTTCCTGTTAAGCTCGTGCAAATTTAAATGTAAGTATTTCTTTTTCAGCACCAAGATCTGGCTTGGCAGCTAAACACTTTATCGATGTTGGCGGTAAGTCTGGGTAGAAACCTCTGCTTCCTCTGTTGATCATCTAAATCAAGCAGTGTTGTGCACGTTACTTTGAAAAAGTAATTATTTATAGTTACTAGTTACTTCTCCCAAAAAGTAACTGAGTTACAAACTGAGATACTCCACAATAAAAGTAACTAGTTACTAGTAAAAGTAACTATTGCGTTACTTTTGCGTTTCTCGCCCCCGTAACCCTCACCA
>NW_015150575.1:1108023-1108573 GCF_000732505.1 Cyprinodon variegatus
AGGCAGAGCATCCATCCATCCAGATTTCTCCCTTTCATTTGATCGTTCCCACTCTCCATAGTTCTCCTGTGGCGTGAGCACAGGGCGACTGTTGCGCGCCTTTAGCGAGCATGCGCGTTTCCTGTCGCTTGCGCGGTGACTCGTGCCGCCTGCGCTGTGCGGAGATGCAGAGGAAACTGTATGTGATGGGGAAACGCAGCTTGACGTAACACCGGTATTTCCATCTGTTTTGCTGCTGGATTCATCCTCACTCTCCATCTCTCTGTGTGTGCTGTACGTTAACACCCACCAGCAGAAACACCCACCTACCCAACTGACAGACGGAATCTCACTATACATCAGCCATTCTCATCCTCCCCTCTCTCATGACAAGGCGCGCACCTCTGGATGACCTGAAAAATAATCTTTAATATCTCCTAAACAAAAGTAGCACAAACAATATTTTTTTTCTGCACAAATCTGCACTAACGTTGCACTAACCATTCAGTCTATTTGCAGAGTTTTTTTTTGACGTGGGTGGGGTGTCAGCTTCACGCAGCTGCGCACGAGT
>NW_015150575.1:1111069-1151245 GCF_000732505.1 Cyprinodon variegatus
TTTTTTTTTTTTTTTTCCTTTTTTTTTTTGTGTTTCCCTTTTTTGAAAAGGCGACCTGTCCAGGGTGGCCCCCGCCTCTCGCCAGTAGACAGCTGGAGATAGGCACCAGCACCTCCCACGACCCCTCTTGAGATTAAGCATCCCAGAAAATGGATGGATATTTATTTTTGCCCTGCTCTGAACCTTCAACATCAATGCCTTTTTGCACCACATCTCTCCTACACTGTTTACATTTGATCACTGCTGCACTTTATGAATGGAAATTTTCTTTTTCACTGCGAAGCTGCTGCTCATTCACTGTCGGAAAGCTATATAAATTAAATTTTGTTTTGTGGGAATATCCTGAAAGCTCTTCATTTCAGTTTATTCATTTTTGGTGCGTTACCGCCACCAACTGGTTAGGGGTTTGGATCAAAAGGGTAAAAGAAAACAAAAAGTGTAAACACAGCTGTGTTATTAAATTTAAGCCTGTTGATAGTAGTTAATTCAAGAAGTAATTTTAGATATATCCATGCTTGAAACACCTGGTTCATGTGTCTGCAGTTCAGTAGAAGCTTGTTATTTAATCATTGATCGATATCAGGTATGCTGAGAATCGTCCTTGAGGACCAGAATTTAATAAAATAAAAATAAACACATTAACCATCGGCACATTTGAACAGTTTCTGTGTGTTTACAGCTGGTGTTGTGGATGAAGACTACCGGGGCAATGTAGGTGTCGTGCTCTTCAACTTTGGCAAGGAAACATTTGAAGGTGAGTTCTCTCTCAGCATTTGGGTATGTAGTGTTTTGTAAAGGTTCTAGGATGCTGAGGTTCTGTAACCTCTAGAGGAACACAGTGGCATAGCCTAAAAAAATTTTTACTGATCAAAAGCCTGACTGTACAAGCCCACTATGTGTAAATATGTTATAATTTAGGCTTGTTTGTCATCATTTTTTGTTCCGTGGCAAATAAACTCTCAATTTTACACATTTCTATCCTTAGAAGAATACTTTCATGAAGAAACGGAGGAAAATTTGCAAATATATCACTAGATTGATCTATTAATCTATGTCTATTGAGTGATCTAATCTATTTTAGTTACCTCTGTATATCTCCAGGTCTTCAGCAATCTTCAGGTACTTATCACATCTTCCAAGAGTATTCTTCTCACTGCATATACATTAATATAATATGCATTTGTTAACTTGGTCCCAGCTGCAGGTCATTCATCATTTTGACGTCATAGGATAAGATCTTGCGTCGGGCCTCAGAGGGACGTTATCAGTGATCTTTTAAATTTTCCATTTACTACAATTGCTCCCTTAGTTGATTTATTCCCCAACCTGCTTAGCTATGTTAGCCGGTTGCAGGTCTATAGTTTTCTCCCATGTGTCATTCCACAGCTCTTTGGAATTGGCCATGGTTGAGTTTGGATTCTGACAGTTTAAAACTATTGGGGGCTGTCTTTATACAGATAATTATGGGTTTAAACAGGTTTAATTAATACAGGTAATCAGCAATGGACAGAAGAGCTTCTTAAGGTTACTGGTCTGTGAGGGCCAGACATCTTGCTTGATTTAATGCCTATTTGCCAACATAATTTAAATTCAATCACTTTAAAAATACTACAGTGTTATTTTCCTACATTTTTTTTGTTCTTTTTCATCTTGTCTCTGAAGGTTGAAAGGTACCTATGATGAAAATTACAGATCTCTTTCATATTTCTAAGCAGGAGATCTTGCATAAATCAGTGGCTGACAGAAAATTTGTGTATTGTCTCGTGTTTCTCTTCACAGTGAAAAAGGGTGACCGGATCGCTCAGCTTGTCTGTGAGAAGATCTGCTACCCAGCTCTGGTAGAGGAAGAGGTAAACTGCAACATTACTAGCTTGATTTAATTAATCGCTTTTAAGTTGCCTCCAGTTGGTCGTAAATATGGCTGCAGCTAACAATTATTTTTCAAATTCATTTATCTGTTATTTTTTTGATTAATCTATTAATAATGTGAAAGCAAAAGGTTCCTTAAAGAAGATTTTTTACAAAATCAAACGAGGTAAAACAACAACTTTTCCACTTGAGGAGTTCTGGATAGTCTATTGACAGAAGAAAAATATTTTAATATTACATGCAAAATGTTTACTTTTTTTTTTACAGCTTGGGTATAATTGCTGCTTGCAGTGGGTTCAGGAATGTTTAAAATCTCTACACGCCAGTTAACGATAAATCAATTACTAAATTAGTTAACTATTATTTCAAAAATCGATTAATCTGATTCATCGTTTCAGCCCTAGTCGTAACATTGTTTGTGCAAGGTATGAATTTAAAATGTAACATAATTTTTTACTTTGGTTACAATTTAAACTTTCAGCTCCTTAGTGGTGCCACTGCTGGAAAAATAGTGATTTGTTTCAATATCATTCATACTAATAAAAGTCTTGAAGTATTTTGCATGTGCATCTCCAACTTCTCCTTATGCACCAACATCCAAATTATATTATGTATTCGGCTTGATAAGTCACTTAAATTATTTTATTTTTCCCCCCCCAGACACTTGAAGAAACTGACCGTGGTGCTGGAGGCTTTGGATCTACTGGGCGCAACTAAATGATCCAAATGTTACTGGAGTAGCAATAACTGTTTTTCCTGGTATTGAAAATGAGGTGCTTTTAAAGTTGTATTTTTTGGGTTTCTTTCATACAGGTTAATCTGGTTTCTCGCTCCATGGTTTCTATAAGCAAGCAGTAGTAGAAGTTTTACAAATTTCCACATGGGGGCAGTACAGGACTGGAATTTTTACCGACGTTTTTAAACTACACTCCTCTGCTGCCTGCTAAGTGCTATAACTCTCTGATACAGGGTAAAATGTGAGATTTCTGTGTACAATATCCAGTTATTTTGTATCTGATTTACTGTGTACCTGGGAGGTTCATGTTTCCAACTTTGTTAATTGGCCAATGGGATAAATAAAGGCATAAAATCACACGCATACACAAAAAAGTATGTTTTATTGTGTGGATTTACAGCTAAACCCTCACTGATGTGAACAGAGAACAGGCTGGTCTGTAAAATGCAGCACTGATTGAACTTGTGAGACGTGTGGCCACAGAGACCTCAGTGCATAATCATGAAGGCCCAGGTTTGGCATCATCAAATGTGTGAGTGTACACTGCATGTCTGTATAAACTGTTTAAAAAGGAAGTAGTTGGTCATTATAAGCACCATTATGACCCCTTCTAATCCTGGGGCTTCCTCTAGTTTACAAATGCTTCATAGATTAAAAGTGGCACTGATTATTACAGTATAAACACAATTTACATACACAGAAGAGAGCAGACAGGCTTTCAATGCTAGCTGTTGCAGCGGCAAGGACACAAAATCTTCAGAATGACCGACAGGATCGTATATGACTACTAAGGGTTTTGTAGTGTAGTGCAGTGCATTCAGAAGTCTATGCAGATGTGTTAGCACCAGTAGATATGGATTATTGGATCAGTAGGAAAGATGGAAAGAGTTTAAATAGGCAGTAGGATTCATTCAAGCTCTGATGTAGTTGCATCTCAATAGTCCACAGTGGGTTCCTTCGCTCCTACATTTTTTCTTTTTCAACCACTTTCAGCATGTGGGAAGAAGAAATTCTTTAACTCTGCAAGGGAAGGACATTAATATCAAGGCTATTGCGACTAAACCCATTCTTTCAACAAAACTGAGTTTATAAAATAGCTTTTCGCAGCCCAAGTGGTATCTGATTCCACATATCATAACATTTAACACAACCTTTCACACCCTCGACAGCTTCAAACGCAGCTGAAGTTGGGTTTCATTAGATCGATCAAGCTTCACTTTGCTGCTATTCGCTTCATAGAATTTGTATCTATGATATGTAGAATCATCTTTGGTGATCAAATGGTGCTGTAAACCCCCACCCACCCCCCTCTTTGTCTCTTTGGTGGCGAGCCCCTAGTTGCCCCTACTACTGATCCACAGTCTCAATTGTTTTGCATTTAGAGCAGTGTGAGCCTGACGCTGGATCAGCAGCTGCCAGCAACATCTGCCGCTCTCAGTCTGGCGACGGTTAATGGAGGATGAGCTGTACCCTCATCTTCAGTACGTCTCCCAGCTGTCCCGTGAGGTAGTCTTTATCATGCTGGTCCTCCAGCTCGGCCAGCTCCTTCTTCCTGTAGAGAGGGACGCTGCTGATCTGAAGGTCGTACGCCCCCGGCGGGATGACCCTTTTCTTACTCAAATGCAGGTAGCTGACACCCTCCCTCTGGTTGATTTTGAAGAAACCCTCTTCGTTCCCGTTGTCTATACTGTAGCGCAAGTGGTCAGTGAGTGTGGACAAGGCTGGGGTAAACTCGAGGATGTGGTCGCGGTTGGTGAGGTCGCTGATGTTCAGATGCAGCTGGAGCGTATTTTCGATGTCCATGCTGGCCAGGCTTACTGCATTATCCTCAGTGAGCTGAAGGGGGAAAAAAAACTAAATCAAAATTCAGATTTTACCAAAACTAACTGAGGTAAGATCACACCTGGTCAATTACAGTTGTGCATCAACATGAGGCAGTTTGTGCTCGTTTGTAGTATTTTTTTATGAGACTTTATCCTAATTATGATCACAAAAACCTCAGCAGCCAAGGACTGCAAAGGCCTAATTAGATTTTATATGACCTATACATAATAGTGTCTACTTCTGAAGTAGAAAGAAAATGATACCTGGTTCAAAACATGTCAAGATATTTACCCCTTTTAATCTGATACCCCTAAATAACACCAAGTCCAACCGATTACCTTAAGATTTCACAGAAGAAGTGAAATCTGTGGCCTTTGGCTTTATGGAAAAATAAATATAGCTGCTCTGTGAAAGCATGTGGTGCACAACACTCCGAATAGACCATCCCCATGTGGAAACATTGTGATGGAAGAATCATGCTGTGGGGATGTTTTTCCTTATTTTTGAAGGGAAACACACTAGTTAGAGGTGATGCAAAGATGGATGAAAGACTATTCTAGAAAAAAAAAAAAAACTACTGTTAGAGGGACCAAAGGAATTGAGAAGCAGGACAAATTTAAAACGAAGCATCTGGTGTATTATAATGCATCAAACTCTGTAGTTGTAATATAAAAATAATTAAAGAGGTATAAAAGCAATTTAGTTTTTAGTTTGATTTTCGGGGGGAACGTTGATAAGATTATTGGATAAAAACTGACGGTGTGCGTTAGAGTGGAGGTTCTAGATAGTTTTTTCCTCCCTTATTTCTAGAAATAAAGTGAACCAGACAAATGGCTGATGTCTGTAACTGCTCATGTTCCCATAAAAGCCTAAAATGATTAGGTCCTGCTGTGTCCTCTGTCCTGAGCTTAGATTACCTGCATGTCTTCCAGGGCGCCATCATGTGTTGAGTTGACACTGCGGCGTTTACGTCCTTTGTTTGGGTACCCGTTTATCTTACACTCATAACAGGCTTCTGGGGAAAGTGAGTTATCATCCACCTCCCCTCCCTGTCCGCCATTAACACTCGTAAAGCCGAGACCTTTAACACAGTGCCTGGAACAGAAATAAAGTAATACGTCAAACAGAATCAAACGCAGGTAAGCTACTGTTTTCACAGCATTGCTTGGATGTACCCTTGTCCTGCGCGGTAATATCCTGGCGGGCATCCACAGAGGTAGCCCCCGTCTGTGTTTGAGCAGCCAAACTTGCATGGGTTGTGGGTGGTGGAGCACTCGTTGATGTCAGAGCAGCCTCCAGAGGACTGCTCATAGTTGAAGCCAGTGGGACACAGGCAGCGGAAGCTCCCCAGGGTGTTGTGGCATGACGCTCCCCCGCAGATCTGGCTGTTTAGACACTCATTCTCATCTGGGTCACAGGAAGTTAGTGGGAAGTAAATAAACAAGTGCGGATAGGGGGGGTCATTCCAGTGAAAGAGCACAAACAATACTGGGAAGTCTGTTCTAAATCTTATCGATATGTAGAGAGATTTAAGGTAGACAGGGGCCCCTTTAAAACGATGCAACATTTTCTTGTGATTAATTTGAGCATTTATTAAACTCTGGAGCAGAAAAATAGCTTTAAATTGTTGGTGTACATTATTTTGTAAAGTTTCAAAAGATAAAGGATTTACATGTAACAGGAAAACAGAGAAGTTTTTATTATACGAAAGAAAAAAAAGGTATGGCTTATGTTTTAAATACCGTGTTTCTTTGATATTTTAGCAACTACAACATTAATGGGTTTTAAATGTTCAATAATGAAATCCACGGAGCTCACCAACACACTGGTTCCACTGGTAGTGCTGCAGGTAGCCTTGGGGACAGCTGCACCTGTAGCCGCCCACCAAGTTCTGACAGCCATGCTGACATCTGTGGCTTCCGTCGCACTCGTCCATGTCTGTCAGGGACCAACACACAACACGATGACTGAAAGGGTTTCATTTCGGTTACCAATCAGTTGGTCGTGCTGTCTTTTTTATTCAGACCTTCACAAGTTTGTCCGTTGGGATCTAGTGAGAATCCCCGCTGGCAGTCACAATTGAAGCTACCCGGGGTGTTCTGGCAGACCCCATTGGAACCGCATAGATTTGGGTCGGATGAACATTCATTGTTGTCTGCGCACAGAGAAGGCAAAGTTCAGGTGAGGTTACAAACTAGAAGATGACTGAATTGGAGTTACAGTTGATCTATTCTATGAAAAGACTAAGAAAATGTGACCCTTGCAGGTCAGTTAACGCTTTATAGGGCACCCAAAGAAATTCTTTGAAGTTCAAAATTTAAAGTCAAACTTGTTATTGGAAGAGAAAAAACAGATCTTTTTAATTTAGAAACAAAAAAAAAAGTATTTTCATGGCAAAATCAAGGTCAATGTAATTACCAAAAACAGAAACTTGCTGTCATATTCTTAAAAAAAAAAAAAAAAAGAAATCGAAAGTGTGCTCATTTAAGAAATTTGTGAAAAACATGGAAAGAAAATTGGCACATTTTGTTTTTATTTTCTAAATTAGCTTTGTAACTTAATACACTTTTTAATGTAACTTATTCACTTTTTTTCTAACTTAATTAACAGTAGGTCAAATATCACACACAGCAGGCAGCATTAGATAACTGATGGCAGGGGCAGATTTAGGAAATTTGCGGCCCTAAGAAAAGACAGGCAGGGGGCCCTCTGAATTGATAAGACAACACCTAAAATAAACCCATTATACAGATAAAGAAATTTTAATAGAATAGACATACATTATTTTGTTCTATTTTTTGTCCCTCTCTTCTTGTCCCTTTTCTTGCTGTTTTCCTCTGTTTTCTTTTCATGCTGGCAATATGCTCAGCTGACTTAAATGTTGTCTCAAAAGGGAATCAAAGAATTTATAATCACTAAACCTGTTCTAAATTAGCTGATTGCTCCTTCCTCTGTTTCCAAAAAGGTGACGGCAAAAGTTAATAACCCAGTCCTTCTTTCCACTGTAGACAAGCCATGATCTGCTTATCTGTTCTCCAGTTTTCATTTAAATAAAATAATTGCTGCAGGAATCATTACAGCAGACAAGATAGAGGAGAACAGGAGGTGGGGCTACCAATCTACTTGCTCTAGAGAGCAGAGTTTGCTGCTTTTATATGTTGTTGTTAAAGTCTCCAGTAACAGAAAAAAAGTCACTAGATTTGGCCCTAGGCACTTTTTTTGTAATAAAAGTGCTAAAGGGGTCTGAAAAGTTGCTAAATAAAGCAACAAAAGCGCTAAGTTGGCAACACTCTTCGCATCGTTTGTTTTCAAATGGTTTGCTGCCGTCTGTTTGGACCTTTCTGAACATGTGCAGCAAATATACTGATCCAATGTGGTGGAGACTAAAGGGGAGGGGCTGAGGCACACTTAATATTATGAGCGTTCTGATGGCATTTTAGTGCAATGTTTATTGCAATGTTTTCCTTTTTTAAGCAGCTGATCCAGTACATTCTCGGCTGCATTCTATTTAGAAGAAAAGGGAGAAACCTTGAAAGTTTTAAATCAACATCTCAACTAGAAGAACTGAGTTTAGAGCATCAAATTATTGGGGTGATCTAGAGCAGTGGACACTCCTGTGCTCAGTAGACGGGTATCACTTCAATGAATACTTTGGTAAAGTAACCTCTGTGCCTGCATTTAATTTCCTTTTGGGATCGACCAAGTGAATGGAATTTGTAGAACTGATCAGGCTCTAAAAATATTAATTATAGTTTTTTTTCCTTCTTTTCCTCATTTTTTAAATACAAGAACTAAAAGATGGTCTACTTGTTTCTTAACAGGACTGTTCCTGATCAATTATCACTTGTAAATGAATAAAAGTTATTTCACAGCAATATAAGTTTGCAAAAAAAAAAAAAAAAGTTAGGAAAAATCTTCTAACTGACCCTGAATGATTTAGCACATTTTAATTTGCTTGACTATTTTGAGTAGAATCAACAGACATCTGAAAATAATCTGAAGACTCCAAAGTACAATTTTATGCATTTTCATGTTTTAACAGCTGGTTAGGATTATGAAGGGATCCACAAAAGTGCACTCACACCGATGACCCTGGGTAATGCTTCTATCAAACCTAAAAACATGACGTTTTTATTATTCATGTCACACCCTTTTCTCTCTAGACTATTTCACTGTGCATTGCTCATGCTTCAACATCTCATCTGAGTCATTGCCTGAGGTAATCCCTAATGTCCCAACTGAGGATTCCCTGTGCTCAAAGAGAAATGAGGCAATGAAAGCTGACGCATGTTCAAGGAAACAATATTGTACACTTTACATTAGTATCTCAAAGTGCTAAAAACTAAAAGTAAAAATAAATAAAGATACAAAAAGTTAAATATAAATACTAAAACCTGGACAAAATTGTCATTGTCCGGTCTTTAGTTGCCTCAACAGACCCCCCCACCCACCG
Source organism: Cyprinodon variegatus (assembly GCF_000732505.1). Classification (NCBI taxonomy): domain Eukaryota; kingdom Metazoa; phylum Chordata; class Actinopteri; order Cyprinodontiformes; family Cyprinodontidae; genus Cyprinodon; species Cyprinodon variegatus. The sequence continues at coordinate 1,119,952 of NW_015150575.1, forward strand.
ACAGAGTAGGAGCCACAGTCAGATTTCTTCCTGTTGAAACTGACTTTTTCCTTTCCACTGTCGTTGCATGATGGCTCAGTTTAAGAGCTGACTGCAGTCAACGACACAATGCAACAGAATGTCTACAATCGCCACATGCTGTTTCAGGAAAAGCGAATCCTGCAAAGTCAATAACTCGATGCAATCAGCTGGGTTTCCTTTGATAAAAAATGAGACTATATGACAGCTGAATTGTCTCTGTAGAGTGCCTTTAGAGTTGGTATAACCCGAATAAACTCAATTGAATTGAATTTACAGAGAGATTAGGCTGGACAACAATCAGCTGGATTTATCTCCACCAACTGCCACCCCCCCAAACATAGAAAAACAACTTAGGCCAATAATATTTTGATAAAACATCAGTGCACTTCATGAGGAGCTTTTACAGAAACACTGAGGGAGAAAAAAATATCTATGAATATCAAATTTGAATGGGCCAATTAGATCTCCATATATAGTATAAAGGACACAAAGCTTTGAAGATGAGGCCCTAAGTGTATTAACTCATGTTTGTCCATGTGTCACCTTTGCTCTCTCTGCCTATAGCTCTTGTAAGATTTTTGGTATAAAGATAACCTTACAGACAGGTGATTGTGCATCAACCTGAGTTAGGCAGCCTGGCGTTAGTTTGGAGCCCTATTACTTCACTAATCAGCTGCTAACGGTGGATACTTCTTTAGTATTTGCAACAACAACTAAACTCCCATCAAACGTTTGGGTAATTTGGAGGATCTAAAATATTGTTATAATTATTTTACAATTTAAATGATTTTGAAAGTAATAGAGATAAATAAAAAGTTATTGGGTGACAAAGGCATGCCCAGACTCTTGACAGTTTTTTATATCGTAACAAGGATCTTTAAAACTGTCTTTTATTGAATAGATCTCAGTCTTAGACTCCCCCCACTTTTAGAATAACATTACCACTAAATACGGGGTACTGAGGAATTTTTACCAAAGGTAATCATACCACAATTAACACATCAGAAAATTTCCAACGTTTATTATTTGGCAATTAATGCATAATCATGACTGAAACACAGATGCGTGGTGATTAAATCATCTTTCTGAATATGTTATATTTACCAATGCAGGCTGTGTGATGCTGGGTGAAGCCAGGGGGACACTTGCAAGTGAAGCCACCGATGGTGTTAACACACAGGAACTGACAGTTATGCTGTTTGGTCGAGCACTCATCCAGATCTGAAAGTGAGAGGTTCAACATGAAACATCTGCTTTAAAAAAAAAAAATTAGAGGCTGCTCAGACGCTGAACTAATGCATTCGAGATAGCCTGATAAGACTTTCAGGCTTTTTTCTGAGCTGAGTTCCTGTGCTTGTACAGCTTTTGGCCTACAAGTGAACTGCAAAGGCAGCAGACACCGGACACACAGAGGGGTACTGCAGCGGTGGGGGAAGTAAAGCCACAGTAAATAAAGATGAAAGAGGCCCTTACAGAAAGGAACATCGTGAATATGCTTGTTTAGACTTGTGAAAAGGCTTGATAAACCCAGACACAGGCACACACGCATGTGCTCTGCAGCTGATCTAACCTGTAAACTAAATCATGGAGAGGTCCTTTAAATTTGAATGTTTGACTGTGCAGCGTGTTTTGTGTATCACCTCTGCAGCTCTTTCCGTCCTCCTGCAGGATGTATCCTCGGGGGCAGGAGCAGACGTAGCTTCCCTCTGTGTTCTTACAGATGAAGTTACAAGGCTTTGGTGCCTGTATGCATTCATCCACATCTAGAGTGTAAGCATGAAAAAAGACAGACAGAAGACTTTAGATGCTTCACACAGCAACTCCATAACAAGAGATCATGAGACAGACCAAAGAGTTTCCTCTCTTTACTAGACAGCAGGAAGAAGGAAAGAGTCTGAGGATTAAACAAGGGAAGCGAAGGTCAGGCTTACCCACACACTGTGTGCCGGTGATGTCAGGGGTGTATCCTTGTTTGCAGACGCAGTTGTAAGAACCCAAGCTGTTGATGCAACGACCGTTCTTGCAAAGGTTTCCCATCACACGACATTCATCGATGTCTGGAAGGGAATAAGAAATGTTCAGCTCTATGGGAGTAGTATCCAAAATTTCCAAATAACTAATTTCCTTTTCTTTAGGTGCTGCCTCTCAAGAGTCATTTAAAAAAAAAAAAGAAATATTAATAGCAAATATTTGAGGTAAACATTTATATTTTATTTTATTTCTCTGGCTGTCTCAAGGTATTTTCATTTAACCCACATATTTATTACATTATAAAAGTAACCAATTTTAATTGGTGGGTTCGAGTAATCTTTACTATTATTTTTTACTATAATTTTTTCAGTGAAAAAAGTGTAACACACACATTTTTGTTCCAACCTAGTTTCTATCAAATAAATATTAACTGAAACTTCACATACTGTAGAAGATTAAAGGACAATGCATCTCTTAGGTACAGTTTGGGGTTATTGGGGGGTTGCTAACCTTAACTTTATTTAAACCATCCCATCTCATTTGAACATTCAAATGGGGACTTTCTGAATTAAGAATTTTATGGGAATAATAATCATAAATCAGACATAAACTGCCTTTCAAGATTAGGAATGCTAAATGATTTTTAAAAAGGATTAAATCATCAACAGATCCAGTGAAGTTCTGCAAACTTATTAACATTTAACAGCATGAAAAGGGTTACAAAGCTATTTTCAAAGCTTTCAGACACTAATGAAGCACAGTGAGAGCCATTATCCTTAAAGAGAAGAAAACATGGTGCTGTGGTGAACCCTCCCAGTTTTACCAAACCTACCAAAATTACTCCAAGCATTCACAACTTATTCAGTTCAAAAACTGCTTCAATTGGAAATATTCAGGCCTAATACCACTGCTAACCAAAAGTAACTCAAAAGCCTGTCTCGTAATTACAAAATTATGAGCCAGAAACTTTAGGATGATCTGAGAACTTTTGAAAAAGTATCATATTGAATAAAAAAAACTAACGGGGAACTTTTAGAAGATGACCAGCCAGAGTCAAGCATGGTGCTGCTTCTCCTTTTTAGGAGCCATTGAACTTTCCTTATTTTCAGACTCGGCTTTGGTCACCTTACCTGGCATAAGCCAGATTAATACAGGTCATTTATTCTGAATGGTATCAATCTGAAAATGCTCCTGCAGAGTGTGTTCGCAAAAGGGAGGGACATTCAGTAAAAATCTTCAAGCTGATGGGGTACCTGCCTCATATAATTCTGGTGATATGCTTATGCAAGGCCGTCTTATGTGCTCGTCCCCATTTTCACTTACCTGTGGTGACATAGAGGAAAAATTGCAAATCTTCTTTTGGAAAGTAAGCTTGTATTAGCGATGCACACGGCAACTGTTAAACTGAGTGTGTAAAAGGAGAAATGGGCGTGCTCTTGCATTTTATTTGCACATTTCTTTTTAAGTGGGCAGGTTTTTTTTTTAATTTGCGAAAATCGTCCACTATATCTTTAACTGATAAATCAAACTTCAACCAAATACGGTCAGGAGGAACGCACAAACATCTTCCCATCCACAAAGGGAAAAAGTCCTGTCCTTTTGCTCATTTTTTGAATGTAGTTTATTTCTTGTTTAAATTACATGGTTGGGATGTGTGTGTCTTCTATATTTTTCCTAATTTTAACATAATGTCTTTGTATCGTCGTTAGTAATTTGATGTTTTTTTTAGTATTCTCACATCTGATGTAAAGCGAGGTTGGATACTTTAATAAAAAAAGGTGATTGATGTAACAATCCTATTGAAAAAGTATAATAAAAGCATTAAGAGTTTATAATTATTATTTAAGTTTTTATAGCATTGATGTTTTAAGGCTATTTTTTTGTTATTTAAAAAAAAAACTAAGGAGCACAAATTTTTCATACCAGTTTGACATACATATGTGATGATACTTTTGTTTAAATAATGTGCAATACGGTGTCAGGTTTCTTCTCACAAACTCTGATTATAGATTTACTTTCAGTTAGTTAGGTGGAATACCTCTCCCATCAGTGGTGTACCCAGGTCCCAATGGACACATCTTCTTGTACTGAGTGGTTCCCTGCAAGGGGCACAGCTCGCAGGTGCTTCCCCAGCCTCGGCCTCCATCACAGCAGCACTCTGACTTGGTCACCATGTTCCTGTTGCTGGAGCTCATCTGACATAGGGTGGTCAAAACTTCTGTGAAACAGAAGCCTTCGCGGTTATCTGAACAATGAGAAAGGAAAAGAGAGGGGGAACATGAGGGGGAGACCAGCAGAGCCTGTAGAGAGCAGACGATACCACCCAGACAGGACCCGACTTCACACGCCAGACATAGATAGATAACCAACACCGCTCTATCACTGCTGTCTGTGAGGAGAAAGATAGCCACACAGACAGGAGGTTTTAACATGTCTCTCAGGAGCTTTTCTCACCAGGCTTAACATGTTGCAGCTGCCCAGATGTGTACATTTAGACAAGTTACAAAAGATTTTCCCCATCTGTCTTGATAGGAGCAGACACTAGGGAAAAAAAGCTCCCCTTCCCACCAAGCATATCATCCCAATGTATATTAAGAACACACAACAACATAAATAAATAAGCCAGAAATAAGTTTTTCCAAACCTCAAAGTCTAACCAAAGTGGTTAGATAACAACATGAATGAAACTCAACTGCTGGGGGTGAATAGAGTTTCAAAAACTACATACCAATACATTCAGTTTGCGTTGGGTTAGCGACGAATCCCTGGTCACATCTGCAGCGGTAGCTTCCAATCGTGTTCTCACAGCGGCCGTTCTTACAGATTCCTGGTTTGGCTGTACACTCATTGAGGTCTAATACAGACATACATGCACAGCGAAAGGCAAAGATTAAACTTTGGTTGTTTTGTGTTTCTTTTTGTCTATGTATCATATTTAATCACTTCAGCATTCAAAAAAGGAATTTCGATTGTATTATCTTGGGTATTGATAGAAAATCCATCACCTTGTGCTGCATTGACTAAGAAAATCTTCAAAGTATTTAAAATACTTGAGAACGGATTAAATTTTTTCTTACTCCTTCCTGGATTGAATCATCAAAAAACAAAAACAAAACTGATGCAGCATTTACCTTTGTTCCTCTGTTGTTTCTCCTTTAATAGAAAGTGCCCCTGGCTCAGTCCTTCTATTTAGATTTTTTCCCCTCATTGGGTGAAATGGGGACCTAACTATAGCTTATATTATGTGAAAAAAAGGATTCCTTATTTATTGAGTCAGGTATTTTTTTCACCAGTCCCATTCTGTCCTTCAGTCCCCTCAGCTGATAGCATTTGATGGCTGCTTATCCTGAGCCTGGGGCAATAAAAGGTTTACTATCTTCTTAGATAGTTTTCATGCCACTATTTGGAATCATGATGAAATGTATTTGAATGTGTTGTTAATTGAGGTGCAACATATGGTTAATTATTGGATCTTAATCTAACTTTATGACTGGAAAGATTTGGTTTTATTAAGATGGAATTTGGACCAACATGAACAGCATATTAACTGGTTCCTTTTTCACTTTTACATCAATTAATGCAAAAAGGAGGGCAGTTAAATAAACAGCTCTAAAATAAACCAAAACTGTATAATAAACTAAAAAATAAACCAAAACTTTGATGCCTTGCTCCTCTTTGTTTCATCTGTTTTTGGACATTTTAAGCATTCTACCAACAGGTTAGATAGTCTGTTTACTTCTTTTTTCATGATAGTAGCAAATGCTGGTTAGCACTTAAAAAAAAAGAAGACAGGATTAAATTTTAAATTGCATATGTTTGTATCAGATAACAATAGATGGGCATATATTGTTACTAAAAGCAGACTGGAAATCAGATAATTACCCATGCATCCATCTCCATTTGGCTGCCGTGTGTATCCGGGCGCACAAATGCACATGAATGTACCGATCAGGTTCTTGCAGGTCATTCCCTTGCTGGCACAGTCATCTATACCGTCTTCACACTCGTTGTGGTCTAGCAGTTTGGACAACAAGCTCAAAATTAGATGATGTAGATTTTTCTAAGAATTTCATTTCCTAACTCAGACACTCCTTAACATATTCAAACACTGATGTCTTCTGGTTAAGCAGGCATAAAGTTGCAGATTTAACGGTCTGTTTGAAGTATCACTCTAAACAGTGACGTTATAAGTGCTGATGGGCTCCTCCTGTTTCAGTGATTCTCTACAAATACATCTGTTGCTATGGCACCAAAGCCATATTAGAGAGTAGAGGTATAAACAGGAACTTGACTGGTTACAGTTGTCAGACTGCTTTAAGTTTATCCTAGACAGAGATCCTCTGAGGATCTCGCTTAGATAATGAGTTGCACAACTTTAATCGTGGGGCCACTAAGTCTGAGGGCCTCAGAAAGTTTCCAACTAACACTATACTGCAAAGTAAATGGACCTTATCAGAGAACAGTGTAAGAATAAATGTTTTTTGCTTTGGTACCTTTACACATCCTCCTGTCCTCTCGTAGTACGTATCCTGTGGGACATTTGCACTCATACGAGCCCACCACGTTAACACAGCGGAACGCACACAGCAGAGGATTCTGGGCACATTCGTTGATGTCTAAAGACGTTAAGAAAAGGTTGAATATCAAGACTACAAGACTGAGGATGGACTTTTAGGCGCAACCTCAGGTACCTTCACAGGTCATCATTGCCCCGGGCTCGAAGCCGTCGTCGCACGCACACTCGAACCCACCGACGACATTAGTGCATGTGCCGTTGCCGCATGGATTTCCAATTTCACACTCGTTCATGTCTGTGTCCATGGGAGTTCATTAGATGTTAGTTAACAGTCGAATAGACAAAGGGAATGTGAGAACTAAATAAAATGAGGCTAAACACCTAAGGAAGTTACCTTCACATGTGACTCCCGTAATATCGAGCCTGTATCCCATTGGACATTCACAGCGGAACGACCCATCTGTGTTGATACACTGACCGTTAGTACACGGATCAGTGAGGCATTCATCGATATCTGGAATGATACAACAAAAAACACAAAATCAGCACCTGCTTATGTCTCATAGAGCACATGTAAAACTAACTGTAAAATTTCTAATTGAAGGGCATGAACCTGTTGTTGAATCATTCGCGTCAAGCTTATATCCCTCATTAGGACATAGAACACGATAAGCATCTGCAAAAAAGAAATAAAAAAAGTTTCAAATGAAAGAGAAAAATGATTGTGCCCATTACCAGCATCTATCCGTTTCAGCTGTGTGTGTGTTTGTGAAAGACAACACACCCTCGTCTTTCCTGGGGCAGATATCACAGGGATTTCCCCACCCTTGTCCCGGCATGATGGTGCAGCAGCATTCTGCCTTTGACGTGTTCATAGGCTTCGGAGCGAGGCAGCGTCCATTTTCGAACTTGGTGTAGCAGTAGCTCACACGCATATCTGTGGAAGAAAAACACATAAAATACTGAGAATGTCACAGGTTAATCTTTAAGTTTAGATTCTATTTTTTTTTCCCAATGAAGAAACGAGTAAAATTTCCCTAAAGTAAATCTAACTGACATCATCTAAACATTTTCTGTTTTCTAGATGGACCTGCAGAATAAGCTGGTGCTCCTATTAACTCTCAATAGGTGTGACTTCCTTGAATATTACTTTGAATTTTTTGAACTTTCACTGATTGAACTTTCTTTTCTTTTGAGTTGATTGCACAAATATATTCCTGTCTGTGGCACTGTCAAATTTCCGCAATTTTGGTCATAAAAACAAAACAAGCCGGCTTCCTGTCTGTGGTCAGCTACAATAGGCTCTATGCACAGCTCCACTACTTCCTGAATTTAATGCAGCTCCTTTGTTTCCTGTCTTTCATGATTGGATGCACTGATTAATCCAGGTGTGTATGACCTAAGTAACTGGCCAGACACACCTGGATTAATCAGTTCTTCCAGTCATGAAAGACAGGAAACAAAGGAGCTGCCTTAAATTCAGGAAGTAGTGGAGCTGTGCATAGAGCCCATTTGGGAGAGGTGCAGCGGAGTGTCTATTACACTGCACTCATTGCACTGATTTTGTGCAGTATTTTTTTTGATGCAAGGCAGGAGCATCATTATTTTTCAGTGAATTAGGTTTTAATAGGAATAGGTGGAGTGCAACTTTTCTACTTCTGTTATTTGCTGTTGTTTCTAAAAAAAAATGCTTAACAATATTACAGCTTTCATTGATTTATTTCAAATTTGAAACATTGTCTAGCCTGTAAGGTGTAAAAAAAAAAAAATTTGAACCAATTAATCTAATCAAATCGTATCGTGGTGTATTCTTGAGTATTGAAAATAATCGAATCGTTTGGTCAGGAAATCGATCCTGAATCGAATCGCCATGATGGATGTGATTTACACCCCTACTAAATGTATGCGTCTATTTGTTAGCAAAGGCTGTAGGAAAGCATAGTTAGTCTTTATTTAGAAAATATGGATGTTTTGCCTATTAATTTTACTATTGGAACAGTGTAGATTGACCGTAAGGTTCTGGTGCCTATCCGCTTTTGGCCGCCCCTCAGTGTACATTGGTTATTGCCTGGCCACCCTTATAAAAAATTTCTGGCTACGCCTCTGCTGTCCGCGTAGTTACACATTTTCCAAGGTGCTCTGAGCGAAAATTCTGTCCGCACAGATGCCGTACTTGAATGTCAAAATTGCTGTAATGTGGCTAAGTGGACCTCGCAGACATGTCAAGCATAAACCAAGCTTAAGGTGGCCAACGTTTCTGATTGGCAGCTTCTGATTGGTGGTGAAGTGAACCAGCAGAGAGACTTTTTACAATACAACTCAAAACTCAAAATGTATGAGATTTACAGAGCTTTGAGGAACATCTGGTGGCATTAGGAACAACTTAAAATAATGTTGGGTGTTGAAGAAAGGACCCAGATATAAACAATCAGATATAATTTGGATTGTAATAAATTGAAATTAAACAAACTGAATTTGGATTGATCTGAATTCCTTGTAACCGGATATGGACCAGACTGGTAGAGTGCTTTGAGGTGACATTTGTTGTAAATTAGCCCTCTGTAAATAAACTGAACTGAATTTTATTGAACAACCTCTGGTCTCAGACGCACGCTTCAGGGACCCAACAGAAGGCTATTGTTAAACTGTAAACAAGAAGTATTTTGATTGTAACCTTGATTATAATGATCATCTATGTTTATCTTTAATGAGTCAAATGTGTTTTTATGTTTTTTTCCATTAAAAATATAAACTGCATAATTATCTTCACACTTTCTTGTTTCTCTTTGATTAGGGAGCAACTTTTGTAGTGAGAAGCATATGGCCTTGCCTTCCTGAGAGGTTTGGTCTTCAGTGAACTTAACAAAAATAAGCTTTCTTCACACACACACACACACCTGGCTTAGAGGCAAAAACCACATACATGAGCACCTGGTGCTCTGAGAGAAAACGTTGAGGAGTTTCATGTTTCCTTTTGCCACCAAAATCATTGGTCAGGCTTTTGTTAGGGGATGGTGCTCTCTGCATATACCCTTTGTGACTATGTGGGGATCAAAAATACCAAGAAAAATTTTTTAACATGAGAAGCAGAAAACAAACTCTAAAAGACTAGAAACAATCAGGAATAAACAACAAAAAAAAGGCTTTTAAAAAGGCAGAGTGGTAGAAACTGATTCGCACAGATTTATACAACTTTCACTGCAACATTATCTAAAAATATATTTAACATAGTATCAGGGAAAGCTCTATACATTACTGTTTGTTTTACATTTTTCTCCTAGAAGACACTGATAAAATGTTGAATTATTACTCTTTATCTTGTGTAGAGATTTATGGTTTGTGTGTTAGGATGAATGACTCTTTAAATTGAAAATATTAAAAAAAAGGAATTTCACCATACTTTCATAAAAATAGTTTTGAACGTCTAGTTTGATTTATGAGGGTGCTTTGAGGAAGGTCAACATATTTATCTCTTTTGCTAAAGGGAATTATGCAGGGATTGACATATTTACACAAAATAAATCAAAGGGATGTTTTAAGCATAGCTGTGACTCAAGATTTGGACTAACCACCAGAACTTGATGTCAGAAAAGCTGAAGAAACTTAAAAAACAAACGCTGAATGTAGGATATAAAATCTACAATAAACTTAAAGATCTTTATCTTAGTGGATTCATCTTGTCATTATTAACAAAAACACATTTTTTCAGCCAAGTAGGCTTAGATTTTATCTTCCAAACTTCTGTACTTTCTGAGACTGTAGAGAAAAGTAAAAAAGCAAACTGATGAAGTCATCATTTCAGTGTTTAGAGAGGGAACTCCCTTACAGAGAACTCTGCACACCCCCACCCAGCCTAAAAGCACACACCAAGTATGTGTAAAGGCTCACACACACACAACCACACACAAGTGAGGAAATGGAAAACCGATCTGCTCAGAGCCACCCTTGGTGTCGTCAAGGCAACAGAACCAGCTGGAATACTGTTTGCTATCACGAAAGAGCCAAAAAATCTAAACTCCAGAAATCTTTCTTCTTTATTTTGTGTAAAGTTAGAAGCTTAATGCATGCATTACAGCTCCTCTTTTCATGCAATGATACGCGCCCTCACCTAAACATCTGCGTCCAGACGCAGAAAGCTTGAAACCATCGGGGCACTGGCAGGAGAAGCTTCCCTCGGTGTTGGAGCAGGTTCCAAACGTGCAGATCTCCGGAGACTGGGAGCACTCATCGATGTCTGACAAAAGACAAAGAATACCACCAGGCACGGTGTTTACTATCTAAATATTTTCTGAATTGATAAAAAGTTGAATCTGACAAAATATTTAGACCCACAATCATTTTGTATAGTCTGAAACTGTTTTCGAAAATGTAATTTTATTCAAATTGATATCAATTTTACCTCAAATTAATTTATTGTTTTTGTTTTAAGCTGGAATCACTTTTATTTAAAAACTGAAGAACCAAAAACAGAAATGAATACCTTTCAAAATAGCTTCAATAAATAATGGTCTTGGAATGATGTGTTTCTAGTCAAAATGAATTTCTGATTCTGCTGCAGAGAACTCATTGCAGTTCCTCCCTGCTTCCAAGAACAGGGCCAGAAGCAGGAATGTGTTGAGGTCTGTTGTATATCCCTTAATCAAACCCGCTGCATAAACACTCCAAGTGTTCTGACTCAGGCCTTCTCAGCAGCGACTTTTTCCCCTCTCAGCACAGCTTGTCTGAGATCACGTTTGTCCATGTGTAAATCGACACAATCGGATTTACAGCTCTATTTGTTTACTTTTTAATAATTTATAAATTCCTGCTGTCATTTGAACATAATGGCCCTATGAACCTACTGTACCTTCACACGTTTCCTCATGGAGATAGTAGCCAGGCGGGCAAATGCACCTGTAGGTGCCGTCCATATTCAGGCAGGTTCCTGCTCCACAGGTGCCTGGATTTACTGCACATTCATTGATGTCTGAGGAAAAATAGGACATTTAGAAAAAAAATTTGTGAAGCAAACAGGAGTTTTAGTTTGAAACAGAACAAAGCAAAGATTACCTGTGCAGAGTCGGCCATCTAATGTAAGCTCATAGCCATCATTGCAAAAACACAGGAAGCTTCCCACAGTGTTTATGCACTGGCCGTTGCGACACAGGCCTCTCTGGGTGGAGCATTCATCGATGTCTGATCAAAACAAAAGGGCATCAGTGAATGCAACGTCTCTCTGATATCCTCTGTTATTCCTACTCAGGTGAACCACCAGTGCACACCTATGCAGTCGCCGTTGTGCGAGTTCTGAAATCCAGGGTAGCACAGACAGTTGTAGGAGCCCACAGTGTTCTTGCAGGTCCCGTTGCCACAGGGCTGCCTCTCACACTCATCCATGTCTGAAACAGTTTCATTATAGAGCTTGTTTACATTTCTCATCTGAATCCAAATCAGAACAAGAAAAAAATACAATCTAAAAAGAAACCCATACCGACACACATTGACTGGTCCCGGGTTGTTTTATATCCATTGTGGCAGATGCAACGATAGCTTCCCAGAGTGTCAATGCACTGACCAGGATTACATATGCCTGGGTTCTCCATGCACTCGTTACGATCTGAAAATTGTAAATGGCATGTGTAAAACAGTACATAGTAGGAAATAAGCTCTTATTTCATTTGTACTCTTAAACACAAAGCGAACTTTAGATTGGGGAGGTACGCCTGGCAAAATGTAGGAAAGCCCTAAAATAGGCTTTTTTATTGCAATGAAAGAATTTTCTGACCCATCAAGAAAGATCTTTCAGAAAAAAAAAGAAGCTAGAATTAGTGGCATCCTAAGAAAGCCCATAAAATAAATGCTAAGGAAACATTTCTTTTACCTGTTCTTCACTTTTCAATTGTATTGTTTAATCTTTATTCAGTAAGACATGTCTTCCTATTTCCCAGGGAATAAATGTGAATCGAATTGTAATTGGGGTCAGTTTGCCACTTTTCAAAATGGGAAAGCTAAGAGAACAACCTAAGAAAAAAAAAAGCAGCGATAAAAGCCATTTACTCATTTTAGCAGTAAAAATCTATATGTAAAAAAAAAAAAAACTGGAACTGTAATAAAAAAGGTTATCAGGATGGTGAGGTTTAAGAATAGATTCCAAGTATTCACTTTCAGTACACCATGAAACATTTTGAGTGTGTGATTATGAAAATATGGATAGAAGCTGAATTTATTTCAAGGTTTTATTTGCCCCTAAGTATACTCTTAAAATTACTGAGCATAAAAATCAAGGTTGATTAAAAATACGGAGACCGTTTTAATTGCCGTTAACACAAAACCTAAGACAAATAAACATTTAGCATTCTGACTTTAAAGCTTTTATCACAAGTCTGTTTTTAGTTTTTTTTTCGCTTGGGAAACTCATGAAAAGCAGGAAGCAAAACAGGGTGTTGATTTAACATTCCCTTATCACCCTGACAGCAACACGCTTCAGATATGCTAAAGCACATGTTCACCAGCTAAACACATGCTTCACATTCTCTCCTCCTTAATATCAAGCCCACCATGAAAAATTCTTGCTTGGCCTCAAATGTCGCTCAGCTGCCTCTGCTGTTTTAACTTTGGCTTATCACACACAGGAAAATACATTTCCAAAAGAAAGACAAGATAACTTAACAAAAAGAGACATAACTCAACCTCTACTTTATCTCACTGTGGTAAAAGCGCTTTTGGCAACTTCAGAAGATAGGGAAAATATAAGTATCTGAAATAAATCAAATGTTAAAGGATGGAGACACATGTTCTAAAGTTTCTTAGGTCAAAATGGTTTGATTTGATATTTACATGCCATGCTTGCTTGACATATTATTTCATTCATTTGAGCAGGACACATGGTCCAAAGGTTAAACGCAGTATCTTGTTGATGCATTAGTATGGAGTATGGACTACCCAAAGGAAGCGCTCTAAAACTATAGTAGTCTGGATTCTGTCTCGGCTGCCTTTTGTCTCTCCTAAATATATATGGCATCAAATTTATTTCAAAACGCCCACGAGAAAAATTCACATAGTAGTATGTTAAACTACTTCTGTACATGGTTTATCTACCAACGCACGACAAAATCACACATGCACGAGAAACTGCCACTTTGAGAGGAAATAATCAAACTCCCCGCACGGCACTTCCTCCCACGCACACTCAGCAGGATCGTGCTCAGGATCTCATTGAACACCTAATTTTCTATCCAGCGGCCACGGTCAAGGATGAATGCGCTCTCGAAAGTGTCTCTTCCCTCGGACTGATTTTCTCCTGGTGCAAAGGAAAATGTGTTTTGACACATTTTCCTCCTGATTGGGCCTTGCAGACACAATCACATGGGAAGCAGTGTCACGAAGCCTTTGACTGAGACTTACCACTTAAGGGCTGGTTATACTCCCAAAGCAGTGTTTCACAGTGAGCTTGTTGCAGATATTTTTGATTTATGCCCAATTTTCAAGCGTGGTCTCCGCTATGTTATTCCACGCCACAAAGCAAGAGGGACAATCACGAACTAGCTGTGGGTCTAGATATAGTCGAGGCGGTGAAGAAGTGGGGGCAAGTTTGTGCGACAACGGAGGGACATGAGGGCGAAAAAGAGTGGGGATCCAGGTGGAAAAAGGGTCCCAGCGTTCTCGCGCATCTTGCTCTTCTAGTTGGTACATCTACATGAGTCGTTTTCCAAAATGGCAGTCAAACAAACAAAATAAGGTCGTAAGGTACCAAACAGGAAATACGCATAGTGTAGAGCGGATGTAGATTTGACCAATCAGAGGCCTCCTGTCTACAGCACTATCTGCGGTCACCTATAATTTTGGACTAGATGTCTGCAGAAGGGCCAGGGACATGTCTGCGTTCACTGCGACACACATGCAGACGACCTGGTTTCTGAGCATAAATCAGTCTTTACCCCACGTACCACAAACATTGGAAAAGCCTCCGCCGCTGCCCCACCTCCAGTGGTCAACTTCATTTATGGATTACGAGCTGTCAGTCAAAGGCTTCCTGCCCAACCTGTCAAAAACCATATTTTCCTTCTCACAAGGAGAAAATCAGTCCGTGGGCAAAGATGCTTTCCAGAGTGCAGCCGCCCTCGAGTGTGGCTGCTGGATAGAAAATCGTGCGCACTGTGAGAGCCCGAGCACGATCCAAAAGCATGTGGGAGGAGCTGCCGTGTGCGGAGAGCGATTTTCTCCTCTCGAATCTGCAGTTTCTCCTGCATGTGTGATTTTGTCATGCGGTGATAGGTAGACCATGTGCAGAAGTAGTTTAACATACATGCGGGTATGTCTATTTTGCTCACGGGCGTTTTGAAATAAATGTGACGCCATAAATTTACCTGAATAGTATGAAGTGACAAACCATTGGTCAACCAACACAATCAAAATATCAGTTTGTAGAATAGAGATATTTCTTATAATTATAGAAAAATTAGCATTTCAGTTAAGTCAGTAAGTATCTCAATGTGGTAAAAAAAAAAATAGTGGGAAATTAATTAAGCAATCTAAATGTTTGAAATCCTGAAGCAATGGTGATTTAGATTTTAAGAGTAAGACTGGAATCAAAAAACAGCGCTTTTTTTTCGAGTAGCAGTATTAAATCTGAGATTTGAGTATTTTGACAACTCAACTGGCTATTTAAGTGTTAGCCTCCCAAAAAAGACAATTAAAGCCATGCAGCCTTACCCATACATTGTCCAGTTGGGGTTAAGCGATACCCAGGTTTACAATCGCAGCGGAAGCTTCCAGGCACATTCAAGCAGTCTGCGTTCTGCTGGCACACCGGTCCATTCTGACACTCATCAATATCTGGCATCCGTAAAGAGAGAATATTTATACAGATTAAAGAGTCTAGATTAACTGATGAATTTGGCTTGGTTTGTTTCTAGCACTGCAGCATTTCTCAGAACAATGTAAACATTACCTTCACAAATCAGCAGCTTGTCGTTGTAGACGAAGCCAACGGGGCACTCGCATCTGAAGCTGCCAATCATGTTGATGCAGACTCCGTTCTCACACACGCCTGGGATTTCCCTGCACTCATCGATATCTGTTACATGACATCAGGGCGAGGTTGGTTTAAAAAGTTACTTTCTATAAACCTGTGTTAGAATTGTAAAATCTTACCAATAACCCGCCCAGTAGTGATGTCTATATAATATCCTGGCCTCTCACTGCCGCAGAGGATCCCAAACTCAGCTGAGGGGACAGAGGATTTATTAAATAGAGCTGTTTTTATAGTACGGGAATAAATGCTGGCATCAGAGCTCACCAGTGCTGGGAACAGGGCATTGTTCACATGGTTTATTCCAAGCACGGCCAATGTTATAGGAGCAGCAGCACATCTTTTTCGTCATGTTAAAGGTCAGCTCTCCATCACATGTCCTGTTGTCTGAGTAAAAGTTCCTGTAGCAGTAGCTCTTTCTCATATCTTCGAGCGAGCATGGGGAGATAAGAGAGAACGTGAACGTGTGAACCATAGGGGAAAAGCGTTTTGCTCATCCTGGGGAGCGAACAGACTCACCCATGCAGTTGTGACCACCGTTGACCTGCATGTAGTCCGCAGGGCAGATGCAGGTGTAGTTTCCGATTGTGTTGTAGCACTGGCCGGGGCCGCAGATTCCCGTCTGTTCGCACTCATCGATATCTTTACGGGAAACACAGAGGAGATTTGTTAACACATCTGGTTTAACTTGTTGAAATGTATAAAAGATAATCAATAAAGAAATATGCAGAATCAATAACAATGTGTTTTGTTTTTTTTTTTATTTAAAGATTTTTTGCAGCAGCAATATTTATAAAAGTTTCAAAACTACATTTAGGATGACAAACAATTAATAAGATTAATCGTGATTAATTAACTAAACTAATTTAGTAATCGATTAATCGTTAACCGGAGAATAGAGACTGTAAAACATGCCTTTAGCTGACAGAGTAACCCAATTAGAGCAGCAATTATATCAAACTTGTACAAAAAAAAAATAAAGGTTTTGCATTTCAGGAAAAAAAACATTTTCCTCAGTCAATCTGCTCTATCCAGAACTCCTCAAGTGAAAAAGTTTTAGTTTCACCTGGTTTAATTGCATAAAAAAAAACTCTTTTAAAGAACGTTTGGCTGTTCGATTATTAATCGTCTAACAAACGTATAACAAAAAAATAGACGTACACATACCGGTAACCATCTATATAGATTTTTATATGTTTTTGACTGCCATGTTTTTAAAAATATTTAAAAGCAGTCAAATCAGATTGAAAAATCATGTAAAAAAAAATCCCTTCATGAATACAAGGGACAATGTGTCTGAAATTACGTCCAGATGCTTCTTGACTCTTCCATTTAACTTGTTCACTCTGTGTTTGTTAGTATTTAGAATCTATAATATATCACCATTAAGAAACAAAACCCTAATTCTGCAAATGCTATCTCCTCGCTGCAAAAGCAAATGATTTTTCCTTAAAGGAATAACTTGTAAAACTACCAATCAGCAACTGAGAAGCAAGACTAAATGCTAATAATTAAAATTGAATATGAATTTGTTTACTTATTGTGACTAGGAGGCCTATTCGGCTAACATCATTTCTCAATCAACATTATTGCGGTCATTTCATTTCCAGGAAAACAAATAAACCAATAACTATTTTTTTTTTGTTTGAGATTGAGAAGATGAACAAACACTCACATAAAAATGTCACCAGTCACATGTGATTCAATCCAAGGTTTCCTCCTTTACCCTCTGGGCCAATTGCTGTTTTCTAAACACCCTTTTTGTTTGTTCTTTTCCCTCCATCTCACATTCCTCCCTTTTCCTCTCATTTTTGGCCAGCCTGACACTGACTGTACCTCCCTGAAGAGAGGGTTAACCATATCAGAGTCTTACCCCTCCTCTAAACGAAGGAACAAATTCAGCTGCTGCTTTATCCTCCTCGCCAAGAACTAATGAGTTCACAGACAGGAGAAAAAAAAGACGCATTCTAGGATAGATTCTTCAGCTTTGGGACCACATGCACTGCAAAAAATTTAAAGTCATAGGGAAACGGCTTTTTCCAACCATTGCATTTCCGAATAAAGTGAATGTGATTGGTCATTTATCAAGGGGGGCGGGATTGTTGGGGCGGAAGGTTCACAAGCAAGTTTGATTGTAGCTGGTTTGTCGGAAGCATTTTGCTAACCAATTAGCAACTTAGTGCTAGTAGGTTCCCAATGGGAAATTACATTGGGACCAAGTAGCACTAAATTGGTGACTTAGAAACAACACTGTCACGGAACGCTATGGACAGCAGAAACATGCAAGAGGAGAGTTTTGTGTCGGAGGTCGTGGATGAGTCTCCTCCATCATTTATGTTTTATTGAAGAGGAGCCAGGGCGACAGAAGCTTGGTTTGGTGTAGAAGGCTTACAGCCGTACATGTTTGAACCCTTGCCTCAAAACGCTGCCAGTTCTGTTAGCTCTACGCCTGCTGAAGACACAGACGTCCATCCCCATGAACACTATGACGGAACTCAATGGGAAAGTAAATGATTATTATTTCTTATTTCAACCGTTGCATGTATTAACTGCGACATATGAATACAGATGACCATTGGTATATGATTGGCCGAATTTTGGTTTTTTAGGTTGACATATAATTAACTGGCCTGCATAAAATAACGGAGAAAAAACAACATCGATTTTAAGACAGGATTTGTTTTTAAATCGAAATTTTGGGACAATATCGTCTGATAAAGAGTACAATTATATACATGTTTAAGCCAGAATGGTTTGACATTTAAATATGATTTCCCTATAACTAAATAAGTGATTTTTTTTTCTTAAATGAGTGCATTGTTTATTGAATTAATGAGGTAAGTAAGACAGTTTGCCAATGGAACAAGACAATATACATTTAAAGAAAGACAAAAAAACAATTGCATTGTCTTATTTCAAGTGCATATTATCTAATCCTCGTATTTTAGTATAAATACTCATTCCATTGGGAAACCATCTTATTTACCTACTCAAATGAAGAGTATTTATGAAAGCTTTATGTATTTCTAGATGGTTTTAGCAGTGTGTTCTTTCTCATTTGGCTGCTCTCCATGATTGGCTTCATTTTTTTCCCCAAAAAGGAGTATTAGACCAATAAAGTGAGAGTGATAGATCAGCTGTCTGTGAGTGTTCCCTGCCTGTGAGGGTGGGTACATGTAGGTGCACACGTTTCATACCTTCGCAGACTCTGGTTTCCAAGTTCAATGCAAAACCTCTTGGACATTCACACTGGAAACTGCCAAATGTGTTGATGCAAGTTCCCCCCTGACACAGACCAGGCAGTTCTTTACATTCATTGATGTCTGCAAAAGAAAAAGCAGGAAATATTGAGGGGAAGTCTGTGCAGCTGTGGGCTTGAAGACAAATGACAATATCTTTTCATCTAACCTTCTAGGATGACTGTGATAGGGTTTGGTCTGAAGCCTTCTCCTCCAGGACACAGCGTCTTGTACTCACCTGCAACATATAAACCCAAAAACAATAAACACCAATGCCTTTTGCTTCATTCCAGGATTTGTAATGAACAGTTGCCTGAGACTAGGTAAAATAAAGGAAGCTTTTTTTCTAAATCGCACGTCTAAGATCTGCCAGTGATCATTGGAGTCTGGCGCACGGGACATGACTGCAACTTCTCAGAGATAACTTTCTGTTCTTGTCCCAGCAGTGAGCGTTTCCTCAAGCTGAAAGGGATGAGTCACTGCCTGCATTGTTTTGAACCATCTGGTGGTAATTTCCATGTTAGAAGGACAAGGCTGTCTCATCTTTACCAGCAGCAACAATTACAGCAAATCTTCATCGCACGGCATGAAAACATCTAACTCAGAAAAAGAAAAAATGACTGAACTATGGAGTAAGCAGCTATAAAAACATACAAGTTCTTTTAAATCAGACTGCTAAAATGTCCTCAAACACAACATTTTATGTATAACAATCAGTACAAAATGCCTACAAAGATTAAACAAAACTCTGTTTCCCCTAAATAAAGCACAAAGAAAAAGGTTTCCCACAGGTTTTCCATTTTCATCAATTGGTGTTTAAGATGCTTTTTTATCATTTAAACATTTGAGTTCAAACCATTTATGTTTTTGGGCTCATCTGAACGTTCATCATACTTAAAGCAATAGAACTAATGAGTTGGCTTCTGATCCAGCACTGTGGGCTATCTCACAATTTATTTCAAGTCAACTTCGGTACCAACTATTAAAAAGTCAATAAAACAGCCTAGAATAGACAGTCAATATATTTCAAAGCAGCTAAATTTTTCTTTCTTGTAAGCAAAGAGAACTGTGACATTCTTTCAGCCAGCTGACCAGCACTGTGCAGCAACAGGTAGAAAGTGGGGTGCCATGTTATTTTATGCTCTATACAGACAGAGATCAAACTCTGGTCATCATGGTACCTTCTAAAACAAAATATGGGGCAAGTATTATCTTCTATAGCACTTCAGGGATGATAAATATTGTTCTGGACAATAAAGGGGACAATTTTTTCTCATATCTGAATATTTTTCTCCAGGTAATAAAAAAAGGAAACACAAAAAACAGCTGATAGGTGCCATACAGCTTGGTCTCATTTCTTTACGTCTGTACGAAGTGTTGACTCACTTGAATTTGCACGCGGGCATAATTCACATGGACTACCCCAGCCCTCGCCGTCGGAGCAGCAGCAGGATGCCTTGGAAACTCCAACTCCAATCTCATTGGAGCAGTCCAAACTCTCAGATGCGTCTCCTCGGGAACGAACATCCCGGTAGCAGACTCCCGTACGAGTGTCTGCCCATACACATGTAAACACACACATTTAGGAACATTGCTACATTTCAATCCAGGCCGACATGAAAACCAATACCACTGATCTGTAGCGACAATGTGTTGAGTCTCACCTACACAGCCCACCCGAGTGGGGTTCAGCTCAAAGTCAGGTGGGCAGTTACAGATGTAGCTTCCAAAGGTATTAACGCAGATTCCACTCAAACAAATAGCCCGATCTGCACATTCATTAATATCTAAGAGGGAAACAGATAAATATTAATGAAACACATGGATTCGTCCTAATCTTGCTAATTAAGGTTCATATTTCAATGTGTCTTGCCTGTGCAGTTAACTCCACTCCTGTCCAGCTCAAAGCCAATGTTGCACTGACATCTAAATAGTCCTGGCATATTCTGGCAGCGTCCATTGATACAGATGTCCTCAAAGGTACATTCATCTATGTCTGTGAGAGAAAGAAAGACAGAGATGAACTCAGCAGTGAGGAATTTATACCTCATTTTTATACCTGCTATGTGTACCAATTTATACCTGTATCATTTAATTGTGAATGATTTTTGTTTTATGTATCCCTCTAAAACCACTTGAATGACTCAAAGCTTAAGTATCAACAGATATTGTCTAGTTAAATAAAGTCTTTGGCTAAAAACATGTGTAAAGCAGATGGACAGTATGCCTTAATCATGTTTATAATAATAAAATTCATCCATCTTTTTTAGAAATTGCCTGATTGGTGCTGATATACTGTTTCAGATTAAGAAAGGCTGGTAGCAATAAAATGCTTCAAAGATCCAGAGAAATGGGTCATCCCTTTTAATTAAAACACTTGACTGCCTTATAGTTAAGAGTTTAAAGACTTTAGGTGCTGTCACTTGTTTTTTTGATTTAAGTGGGTCTTAAGGTGAAGATTTCATTTTTAAGGAAAGTCCAGTCCTGTCATGTTGTGTGTGTTTGTGGGGTTGCGTGTGTGTACTTGTTTATGTAACCTATTTAGGATGGTTTTTGGTATATTTGCTGACTTTGTGAGGACCAACAGGCCTTATGGTGACCAAAGGCTGCTCCTAATGTGGCAGACCCCCATTTTTCACGGTTAGGGTGTGAATGAACTTTAGGTTAGGGTTAGGTAACTAACATGAATGCAATGTAAAGTCTCAATATGGATAGAAATACAAGTGTGTGTGTGTGTGTGTGTGTGTGTGTGTGTGTGTGTGTGTGTGTGTGTGTGTGTGTGTGTGTGTGTGTGCTGCTCTAAAAACTGTGTGTAAATTGGAACCATGGGTTCTTTTTCATTTTTCATACATTTAATTTTTTAGAATCTACCCGACTTCTAGAAATAATATTTGAAAACTCCTTGGTTGCCACAAAGAGGTCGGTTAATTTAAAAAAATTTGCCAAAAAAGATCTTGAAACACATGATCCTGTCAGTTTAGTTTCATTTTTAAGCGCAAACAATATCAAGGTAAGAGGATTTTTTGAGTAGCATACGCAGATCAAATATTTTCTTGGGTAATAACTGCTATATATGAGTCAGACACTAGTCAAGTTTTCTAGCAGTATAAGACTGTATGTGTGTAAAAACTACTGCATACAGGGTGTGTGAGAATGGTGGGGCTAATTAGGTAGACATTTTTTAGCCAAATTCTGGATAATTTGGTAATCAAACTGTGTAAACTACATGTCAAATGTTTTGTAAATCGATTTAGGATCATTAATTTCTATCACGAGTTCCAAATATAGTCAAATAAAACAAGAATCACATCGCAGACAGCACTTTGATGGAAGTATTACAAATCACCCCTCTGAAAATAGACTCTGGTTTAAAAATGATGAAAAAGCTGCAAAAGAGTCCCTGGAAACTGAAATAAATAAATAAACCTACATAAGATTTAGAAAAAAAGAGCATGTCTAATTTGGAATCCAGGAAAAAAAAGTTTAAAAGAAAATTACATTGATGTATAATTAACATAAAACAGACATTGCAGTTTGATAGAATTTTTTTTATCTTTACATGGTAAAAATGTGAAAACATCTTTCACAGTTTATCGATAAGTTATGATAGGACTTTTCCATGATCAAAGTGATCTTTTCCCAGCACTGAGTTCGATGCTGAGACACCAAATCATCCATATTTCAAAACGTAATGAGGCAAGATGCACTTCTGTCACTCCCAAATAAACTAAAACCACTTTGATACTAAACACATTGCGTACTTTCTTTATCCAAAACATTGTCTCAAGGGTTATTTGAAGGCACTGTCTATATTTGAACCAGCTGTTGCTCTTAACAGAAGAACAAACAGACATTGACAGGAGTGAACGCAGGACGTTTAGAGTATTTATCACAGATCTGGACACAGACATTCAGTGGTCCTGGCACCAGAACAGCAATATTTAGCAACGTCTTACCCTCACAGGCCTTCCCATCAGCAGTGGCAATAAAACCCATGTCGCAATCACATCGATAGCCTCCGGGGAGATTCAGGCAGTGGCCACTTTCACAAAGGTTGCTGTTCTCTGCACACTCATCGCTGTCTGCAGAGGTGATCAGACACATTGTATCGTTATAGGCTTTTATAAAGAAAGAAAATATACATAATTTGTTTTGCTTTCAAGACCTGAGCAGTAGAATCCATCTCCTGAGAAGCCTTCCTTGCACGCGCAGCGATATGAGCCCATGGTGTTGAGACAGTCGGCATTGCTGTTGCACATGTGTGTCCCATTTGAGCACTCATCCAGATCTAAAGCAAGGCAAGTTATAATAAAACTTTTACATATAATTTTGTTGAAATCTCAAGTTCTTATAACCTTTTTGTTTTCTATGAAATATGTAATATGTCCATCAATAATTAAGACAAAAAAGCTGATATGTTTAGTGTCTCTAATTATTAATTAATTATTTTCATGTTTTATTACCTTCTAGGCCTCATCTATACAAAAATAAACAAATAAAAGTGCAAACTATTATTTTTTTATTCTCAAATGAAGCCTACGCAAAAATTCAATGTGGAAGATTCTTATCAGCTAAACCTGAACACCCTATGATGACTCTCATCAGCTTCCACTAACAAACTTGGGGTCCACACCTTCTCCGAATCCAATTATCTTGCTATATCCCCTTCATTTAGCTTCCTAGCTCCCGGCTGAGCTTTTCTCTCCCACACACAAGCCACTTTCCTCCACCTTACTCACCCTCTGGCTTATTCCACCACCAGTGTCGGGCCCTGGGGGAAGACTACTCTAATACTTTTCCAGGTTACTCATCCAAGCAAATATTGATCCACAGCATTGAAGTCTCCTGCCGAGGCCCAAGCGCCAAAGAACTTATTTTATTTATAATATTATCTGCATCAATCTCCTTGAACCCCAATCGGCCTCAGCAGATGGCAGCTCACACTGAACCTGGTTCTGCTGGAGGTTTCTTCCTGTTAACAAGGAGTTTTCCCCTCTACTGTCACTTCATATATGCTCACTCTCAGGGATTGCAGAAAGCCAGTGAGTTCTCGAAATCAGCTGGTTTTCCTTAGATAGAAACATACCAGTGCAAAATTCTGAGTCATCCAGGTCATGACCACCACAAACAGGCTTAAATTAGAAGGCAAGCGGACTTTCGCTCTAATTATGATTAAAAAGACCAATCACATAGTCAATGCACAACAACAACCTTCAACAAACCTGTAGAACAAAGGGTGGCTATTTGATTAACATCTGACTTGGAATGTGCTCAGGAGGTCGGTCATCCATGCTGCTTAAATACATCAGTGCTTCAACTAGAGTTTGCTCTGATGCTAGGCAACAAAATTGATAAAGACTCCTGGATAGGTGTGCAAACTTATTCAAATAAAACTGAGCAAAATTCCGGTTGCCTTCCAATTTAAGCCTGTTTGTGTTTGCTTAGATAGAAATATTCTGAGCTGTGCTACCTGTATAAATAAACTGAATTCTAATTGCAACTTTTCTCCGTGTGAGTCTCTTCAGGCTGAAATAATTATAACTGGTGCATATACATAAGCATTTTAATCAGTCAAAACATTAGTTTAAACTACATTTCTTTCTCTAATTGAGTCCAGAAAATTGAGCTCTCATTTTACAACAATGCTGTACTGACATGATAACATATTTCCAGTGATTATTTCTGTTGACTAATGGTTCACTGTAAATAAAAACCGACAGATTAGTTTCTAATGGAATTTGAATATTTTTTAAAAATATCAGAAGAAAAGGCTCCATTTGAGTGCTCCAGTGGAATAATTTTACTCATCTTTTCCAGGGAGTTTGACTCTCAAATGAAATGTAGGTTTACTTTAATCTGAAAAGGCACTGGAGCACTGGAAAGCAGTCCACTTTAACGCTGTATCTGGCTAATAGGGACTAAGAACTACTCCCGTGGAGTGCAACTCTGTAGCTATATTACCATATTTGTCCGTGGACTTTTCTACAAGTTTTTCCTTCCACTCAACTTTCCATTAATGTGCTTGGATACCATGCTGAGAACAGCCAGCTTCTTCAGCAATATCAAGCCTTCTTGTCCTTGCCTGTATAACCCCTGATTGTGTAGATCATACATCCTTCATTTTTCTATGTAATGATCAAACTTTCAGATAAAATTGTGTTTTATTTCTATTAGCTGAAAGCCAGTCATCACATCTAACAGAATTAAACTTTGAAATATATAATTTGAGTAAATGTTATGAGTTTTACTTCTAATTAAATCACATTGATAACACTTTTTGATGATATTATAATTTAGAATAGAATACAAAATCCCTTTATTGTCCCAAAATGGGGAAATTACAGCAGCAAAAAGATTATAGAAAATATGGTCACACAAATATGGACCTTAGTAAAATAAGAAAAGGAATAACATAATAATGAAGAGTTAAAAGAAAAACAATAAAATACTGTACTTACTGAGATACATAAAACATAAAAATAGTTAATAAAAAATATCCTATTTATTTCAGTTACCTGTGCACTTTATGCCGTTCCCAATCCACCCTGGAGCACAGTTGCATTTGAAGCTGCCTGCTGTGTTGGTGCATGTTGCATGTCGGTCGCAGTTGTGGGCTCCAATCTCACACTCGTTGATATCTGATGAAAAGGAGACAAAGCCCAAGTAAATAAAAGAAGAACAAATCAAGTTCTGATGGTCTGCTGGTTTGAGTCTGCTTTCTTATTACTCTGGGGTTTTTGGCTCTCTAACCAAAGTTGATGCTTGGCTTGAACTGCATAGAGATGTGCAACAGAACTAAATCTTTACTGGCTTGCTGGTTTAATCTGATGAGAGCGCTATTTCAGGCCACAAAGACATTTTGGCTATCCTCTGATCCCCGATGGTAACAGCCATACTATGAGGATTTAATGAGCTGGAAATTCATTGTTAAAGCATGTCCAGAAAGATATAAAAAGGGACATTTGGAAGAGCGGTGCCCCGAGGCCTCGTGCTGTCTGCTCTTTCATCAACACTGGCTCAGTTGGTGCCCTGGATTCTATTAAAAAACTCCCACTAAATAATGGAAACAATTACTTTTGACTCCTTTTAAATTGCACCCTTCCTATAAAGTTGGGTACATCCTGTAGAGTGCAGTCAATAAAGACCTCACTGCAGCCGCTTCTGGTGATAAGATCCCCTCAGTGTGTAACTCTTGCATCACAAGGGTCTCTCAGTGGAATACCTAAACAACTCTGTGGAAATAGAGCGCTATTTAAGGTGAAAAACAACAATAATGATTCTTAAACTGAGTCAAAACAACCTTGTGAAATGTGACCCAACACAATACCTGGCCTTCAGAATTAGGGAGCAAAGCTATGGCTTTAAAAGATGTGTGACTGAATGTCTACTTGCATTTCAAAGCGATCAACGCTGTGAACTCAAACAAGATGTTAGAATTTAACAGCCAAAGAGACACGCTCTTCTCTCTGCCTGTCGGTCATTGAGAGGGTAGTAATTCAGAAACACTGTCAATTAGAGATTATAGTGCTGCTGGATTACATTCTTCCTGAGGACAGAGTACGGTATATTTACTCTACATTTGATCACGGAGTTAATATGAGGGTTGGCAACAAACAAATCTCTCTGGATTACAGATGGAATTAATGATCGTTTCCCTCCCTAGTCTTTGATGACAGAGAGAGCACGGCAGCACACACACACACCCTCCACACACACCCTCCACACACACCCTCCACACACACCCACACAAGCAAGAGGAACAAGCAAAGTGAAGCTAAACGATTGCAGCACGTGAAAAGTGTGTCAGCAGTTGCAGATAGTGTGTCAGAAGTTATATTTAACCAGAATAATGTCTGACAGATGAAATGAAGGAATGAAAAAGGGTGCTGGTAAATTATACTTTCTCCTTCCTTCCCGACTGGCTGTCACCCAGTTTGAATTACTGACCAATTATCTTCCTGTTATGTCTGTTTGCTATCTGTTTGCCACTTGGCTCAAATGACAAAGGTTTGCATATTTTACCACACTAACAACCAAGTCTTTCTTCTATAACCTCTTTCCTCTGTCAAATTGGGATAAACAATAGGGACCACTTTTCAAGAAAGTAGGAAAAATATGCCGTGTCCCAAATAAAATTCATACCTAAACCTTTTAAGAAGTTTTTTATGTCACTACCACAAACATGTGATTTAGATTTTATGTGATAGACCAACAAAAAGCATTCCTTTATTCCACAGATAGGGAAATGTTATAATAGTCATAATTTTTTTTTTTCATAATACAAAAATTAGCTTTAGAAATCCACAAACCAATATCTTTGGCCAAAAATTCAAGCTCATTCATATCAGATGGAAGATTTTTACTGTACTAATCAATATTTTTTATGGATATTGAAATATTGCCCGATATCTGATACCGATATTTTTTTTCCTTTGACCTGACTTACAGACACTATGCAGTTTTCTCCCCTCTGTCCTCCTGTACAGTCATTGCAAATAGACAGTTAGCTCTCTGTATTTAAAACAAATTTTTTAAAAATCTAAACCACCAATATTTTGCCTCAGCATCTCTGCTGTAGCAGACATATACAACTATTTGATGCATGAGACCTGCTGACAATGCTGACATAATTTTGACTTATTTGTTACGAAAACAGTTACTTATACATCGATGAGTTAATACAGTTAATACTGTATTGGGTGTGATTTTATAAGGTAATCCTGATTTAAACTCCATCCCTGAAATGTCTGCTGGGTTTCTTGGTATTCATAATCCTGTTTGTTGCCTAAAAAAACTTCTAAGACCTGAACAGAACAATAGGATTTCTAATTAAATGTAATGACACACTTACTTGTAGACCCGATTTACAAATGAAATATCTTAGGACAGTAGATGATAAACTTTATATTGGATTATTAATATTTCATAATAGCTATATGGAAACCCTCATGTAGCAGTATCCAGCTAAGGCCTGCTACGTAATAGTGTGGAATATAACCCCAAACTAACTCTGGAAACATAATGCTGCAGAAGAAGTATTGACTGATATTAAAACTCCCAGAATCTGGTTAAAAAACACCCAAAACAACATTTTTTTGAGAAGGTTCCCAATCATAAAATGAAATTTATTCAATCTTTAAATGTTAGAATTGCCAAAAAAACTAGTAATAAAGGTATGAAAAAACAGCTCCATGTCTGAAAACTAAAACATAATGTAAGGTTCCTCAAACCTTTTTTAACAACAGGTACCTGAATCCTCTATTAATATTTTATTCTTATAATCTACATTCTTCATTGCTTGTAAAGCTAATGTCCGTTTTATAACAAACTAGATCATGAGATACATGCAGGGCCAGGGCATATCAATTCTAAAACAAATGTCACTAAGTAAGTGTGTGTAACATTTATAGGTCTCCATGAAGTGATCCAACTATCTGAGAGGCGTCATCTTAAAGGCAGATGAAAACAGCAACCTTACTAACAGGGGCTTATATAGATAAATATAGGACCTGCGTTTTAATGTATTAAATGGAGTGGATCCACATATCTTACTTTAGGGTAAACATTACAAAAACATGAATGTGGTTGAATTTAAAGAGAATAATGAAAAGATTCAATCATCAGCTGGATCAAATTTGGGTTTTTGTTAACCTTTACACAAGTCAATGGAGGTTAGGGGATCTTTTCCACAGAGAGAAGTTGTTGTTTTTTCTGCTTGTTGGTCCGACATCTTGCCTCGCTGCGAGGAATTAAAGTCATAATTCTCCAGTCTGGAGCTGAATTCCAGACGAGTGATTCAGACCCGACCCGCTCCGCTGCAGCACCAGCTTTCTCAACACAGGAGAATACTATGTGGACATTTTAATGGGATTAGAAAAAGAGCCAGAGTGTGTGTCTCTGTTTGGAGGAACTCGAGTTTGAGAGTATATGGGACAGACGAAGTCCAAATTCTGACAAAAGTGTTTATTTGCGTCTTAAGTGAGACCTGCTGCTGCCTGACTGATTTAAAGACAAGGCCAAAAAAAAAAAAATATTCCTGACTTAACTTAGAACTAATTTTAATCACATACTAAGTGGCGTTATAAATCAGGCCTAATTCCTGGTGGACAGAAAGTAGCTCCAAACTAGCAACCGGGCACCCTTTGTATTTATGTTTTCTGGAGCCGTTACAGGTGATTACGTGGTGCTGAAGCGTTCCAACAATCACGTAATGTTTAACAGACCTTAATGAAAGACCAACACAGGAATAAACAAAGGTGCAATGTGATGCATGCATCTGATGCAAGATAGTGATCTCACTGCTCCTGTTACAGAGGGTGGCCTTGTGCTTTAACTCGTATGTGTTCAACTGCATGTTTCTCATCAAGTAAGACAGAAGCTTTTGAAGGAGAAAGGATGATGTTAGCATTGCTTCTACTTAGTCAGGAGACTCTCCCAGGATCCTGGTTTTCCCAGGTGTTTTCACTCATGCAATGCGACAAATAACCACACATGCACACTGCTTATAAGTATCAGACATGTGATTATGTACAATTGTCCCTTTCATTGCGAGGCATTTTACACTCACCTGTGCAACCCGTAGTACCCTTGCGTACAGAATATCCCAGATCGCAGTGACAAATGAACGAGCCTTTGGTGTTCTCGCAGTTTCCACTCAGACAGATGTTTGGGTTCAGCTCATCCACATCTAGATGAGAGTGGGGGAAAAGTGACATGGAAGCAATGAAACATGTCAGTTTGTTAAACAAAACTACAAAAAAAAAAAAAAAGTTTAGTATGATTAATAAAAGCTTTTGCCGATAAAATTTGTTTTGAAAAACTGCAGCTGCATGTTTGCTGAAATACATGTCTTCATATTATGGGTAAGTTTTTGTTTTCTCACACAGCGAAACCAGACGTCTAAATGTCAACCATTCCTCTCGCCTCGGCGAAAATAACACAATGCACACTGGCCTATAAATCAACAACAACAACATTACTCCCTGCTCTGTGAAGCACAAACTCACAGAACTGAGTCATTAAGACTCATTCTCATGACTCATATTTTAGATAACCCTTTGAAGTGGATCATTACGTTGTTTAAGTAAATCCCAACGAATTCAAACCTGCTGGATCTAATAATGTTAGAGCTGCGGAGGTTGTACTTCTAATGTTAAAGTGTTTACCCAGACAGGTCTTCATATCCTCCGATGACATAAAGCCATCAAAGCACAGGCACTGGAAGGTCCCAGGGGTATTGGTGCACTGGCCCCCATCACACACCTCAGGGCTCTCCTCACACTCATCGATATCTAGAAATGCACACAAAGGAAAATTAAAGCTTAAACACAAACCAATACAAAAACAATCGGATTGATTCATATCATTAAAAATAAAACAAATGCCACGATTAAAACGTTGCAATTAAACACTGCTTTTAAATTACAACTGTAAAGCCTTGATTTCAGTTTGGAAATTAGAGGAGTACGACAAAAACTGTGAACAGCATATTCAACCTGCAGTTATATAAAGAAAAGAATAAGCTTTGAAACAAGAGAGAGATAATTTTCACAGAACATCTTTCATTGCCTGTGGACTTTTCAAAGTAAAAAGAAAAGCAAACATTATGGTTTACATTTTGAGAGTAGGTTTCCTTTAACCACATAACAACATAATCACCACAGTGTGTTGTGCTATGACTGCTTTTTACACTTGCTGTCTTAGAAATTAAGAGCTTCTCTTATAACTTTGTTAACAAGGAAAATTAAATAGAAGACGTCGGTGATGATCAAACAGATTTTAAAGTTACAGCATGGGACAAGGAGAAAAAGGAATAAATGTTAATACTGTACAGTTTAAATGTAAAAAAAAAAAAAAAAAAAAAAAAAACCTTTAATACTGTATGCATGATAATAATAAAATACAATTACTTACCAGTGCAGGTTCTTAGATCAGGCATGAGTGCGTAGCCGCTGTTGCAGCTGCACTCATAGCTGCCCTCTGAGTTTGTGCAGAAAGTCTCACAGCCTCCATTTTCAATTGTACACTCATCAATGTCTGAGCAGCAGAAAAAACAGAGTGAAAAAATATTCAACAAAGCCAAAAGATTTTGTCGTCACAAGAGACCAGTTCAATGTTTAGCTACGTACCGACACAGTCCAGCCTGTCCTCACTGGATTTGTAGCCTGTGTTGCAGGTGCACTGGTAGCGGCCGATCATATTGACGCACTGGCCGTTCCTGCATAACCTGTCACTTAACTCACATTCATTTATATCTGTAAAAGAACAAACCCATGATGAAGACTAGAAAACTGATAAATCAAGTTTATCTATGAATCTTATCTCTTTTGTTTATGAAGATTTTTTTTAAGAGATTTTTTCTAGCAATTTATTACTTTTTGTTCTTAGATGTGAACACATAACTGATAAACTAGCTCCCTGAGTGATACCAATAGTTGCAAACTTTTACTTTTTTCACAGGTTAAATTTTGTTGCAATTTAAATTAGGTTAAACTCCCAGAGGGAATGATTGAAATAAAAGCAAATTTTTCCAAGCAA
>NW_015150575.1:1151896-1156305 GCF_000732505.1 Cyprinodon variegatus
ATATACAAAGAAAAAAAAGCAAGATGATCCAACTTCTCTTTTCCAAAAAAGAAGAGAGAGAAAAGAAAAATAAACAAAGAAAATTGCTTACCTAGACATGCTGAGCCATCAGGAGCGATTTCATGTCCCTGGGGGCAGATGCACTGGAAGCTGCCCTCAGTGTTTACACATTCACCTCCACGGCACAGGAGAGGGTTCCTCTCACATTCATCAATATCTGACAGCCAAGGAACACACACATCAAAATCACATATAAACTCAGAGCTCTGGCTGGTGTGCTAAAATATTGTTTTTACAGCATGAAAACTATCTGCATTTTGAATCGGGCTACATGTTTCAGGCTATCAGTGAAAAAAACACATAACAAAACAATACAAATAACTAAAAAAAACATCAAACATGAAAAAAGGTGCTAGACCAATCATAAAAGTGATTTATTGATCAACTCCTACATTCTTGCCAAATATAATCCAATGGTTATGGTTATAATCCGATGGTCACACATTATATTATACAGTATATGCAATGTTTGAAAGATGCACTTAGATAGACAATGTTGTCAATAACTGCAATGAACATTGACATTATGCAGGGTTATGATAGATCCAAGTGGCAACAAATATACAGGGAAAAAAGCAGGGGCCCTAGATTTAAACCTTGATGTACCCCACACAGAAAGGGACACCAATAAGCATGGCAGAAAAGGTTCTGACAGAGAGGCAAGATTTGAACCTCTTTTTAGTTTTGGATATCAATCTGGTCATAAAGGTGAGAGAGCAGGAAATGACTAGCCTCGTGAGACCATCCTGATCTTGCAAGCTTTCAAGGTTTCGCTCGCAAATCAGTCTGGCTACTCTACGTTAAAGAAAATTTGGAGCAGTTCACCAAACGAACGTCCAATCAGCGTTGGCTTTGAGGCGGGTTGAGTTGGACGCAACGAGAAGCGCGACAGTTCAGTCTAAAGAACATGGCGGCTTCAGCCGATGAAACTAGCGTTAGCGTGGCTATCGAGCAAGTTTTATCGGAATTACAGAGTATTTCTTCACTGAAAGAAGAGCAAAACACTGCTCTGGAGGCTTTTCTCAGAAGAAAAAGATTTTTTTGCTCTTCTCCCGACTGGTTTCGGCAAGAGTTTGATCTATCAATTGGCTCCTCTTCGTCGTCGTTCTGTTAGTACGTCATATGCTTCGTTGATCTGATTGGTTTATTTGGCCCGCCTATCACCAACATAGGCCAATCAGCTAACCAGTATTTTCGCCCCTTCCAAAAATTACTTCAACGGAAGGTTAACAGATGGATATGCGGAGCAAATCCATCTGGCGGAGTCAGGTTAGGAAATGACAGCCTTTTCAAAGAAAGTCCCATGGATTAAAAAACGGAAGTACTTACATATTACAACGCTGCACTCATTAATAACCTCTCTGCATATAAAGGAACAGACATAGTTTTCCTCTTGCTCATATTTCTGCATTTTTTTGCATAATCATCAGCAATATTGAATTGATTAGCATCAATGACTGACCAGAACAGATAGGTAACACGCAACATTTTGAAAACTCTCATGGAATCTAGTCGAACTGCTTTATTTGAAGAGCCAATACTGTGGGTTATCTTCTAACTATGACACTGAAACAAACTTGAGACACTTGTGGCAACAGTTTAGGAAACCCATACTGGGACTTTCCCAACCATGTATCAACTGGCAGAATAATTCAATTTCTCAACTTCAAAAATCTATCTATATATGAGTAAAAACAGCCTGTTAATATCACTTACATCAGCCACCGGAGGAGTAGGCTGTTTCAGGTCTGGCATTAATGCTTAAAAGCACCTCATCAGCGGTTTACAACCCTGAAGGGAGTGTGGATGGCTGGGTTGTGATTTAGTGTTGTGTTGTAGGTCCTCCCTCTGGCTGAAACTATTAGTGGCTGTAAATATTCCCTAGTTTCTGATTTTAAGGCTGGATGTGTGAGGGAAATTTAAAAAGATCACTCCAGCTCACAAACAAAATGATCTTAGATACATGATCCCTTTCTGTAGATTATTCATACATTCATCCATCAGAGGCGTTGATCAATTGAGTACTTAAAAAAACAGGTTCCTACTTACCCATGCAGTTTTTCATCATCATGAAGCCACTCTCATAACCCTCGAAGCATTCGCACTCAAAATCTCCTGGTGTGTTAACACATCTGCCCTGACCACAAAGATCCGGAGATATTCTGCACTCATCGATGTCTGTGAGAAGATAGAAAAAAAGGAAAATTCCAGATAAGAGAAATAACTTTGAACCCAGTACATAATCTTATGGGACCCAACACGTCAGATCAATGACCATTTATTTGCCAGTATTAAAATCCTTCTTCAATGTAGGGTTCTGCACGTAAAAACGTTCATAAGATTGAAGTCGGGAGCTCCTATCCTAACCTGGATAGTCTTCTTACTGTTGACCCCATGAAAGGTGAATGTATAGGAACTAGTAACAGCAGATAGGAGCTATCTAGATCTATCTATCTATCTAGCATTAAGTGTTAAATGCTGTTTAAAGTAACAAATGATATTTAAAAATG
The DNA here is from genome assembly GCF_000732505.1 of Cyprinodon variegatus. NCBI lineage: Eukaryota > Metazoa > Chordata > Actinopteri > Cyprinodontiformes > Cyprinodontidae > Cyprinodon > Cyprinodon variegatus. The sequence goes on from NW_015150575.1 coordinate 1,154,467, forward strand.
TCTCCTTTACTAGTTGTTGATTATTTTCTTTTTCTTATTTCTGATTTTTAATTGGTTACCCAAGCACTAGGGCTTGGCTTTTAAATATAAGATTGAAGGCCTGAAAGCACTAGCATATAAGGCTGAGGTAGTAAGTTTTCATGTAGAGAAAATGGATAAGAAAAACTACAAACCATGGAAAAGAAAAATGCGGCTTGAAAAGGAACTTTGGCCTTTTAAATTTTAAGCTGCATTATGGAACACTTTACTGAAAATTTATCCTGGAAACTCACCTACAAAGTTAAAACAGTTCAAGTATCATTTACTAAATCTGATCCTTTGAAATAACCCAGACTACATAAAACTATGACGTCATTTGAACCCTCCACTAATGTGTGCATATTTCAAATCAGCAGCAACACATTTAACTAGACAGCTTAGGACCACCACCAGCAGATACACAGCAGCCAGATCCCCATTAGATTGAATCTATCTAATGGCTGGACACTGCTTTACTGTGATTAGTGTTGGCAGAAAGATTGAGTGAGCAGAACTAATGAAGACAGCCTAGACTTGTTAAAAGAGTTGAAATAAACTGTAGACTCCTGAATTAAATATACAAGCTGAACACACGTCTCATTCCTGAATATCTACCACATTGTACAAAGATTTTAAAAGATTTCGGTGTTATTTTGCGCTAGTTTTATTTATTCTTTTTTTTACTACACAATCTCTGATAACTTTCAAAATCACTTACCAGTACAATTCCTTTCATCTGAGTCCAGAGCATACCCGTTATCACAGCGACAGCGGAAGCTACCAATGGTGTTCCTGCACCTCCCATTGGAGCATAGGGTGTTTATCATCCTGCATTCGTTTATGTCTGAAGCATAAAACATAATAAGGAGATGCTGTTTACAGTAGGGTCCATTGGTAGGATCTTTTTTAGTTTAAGCTCTACAAACAGTACTATACCTTTGAGGAATGGTCTGCCATTCATGAGGTCCCCTCTGTGGGCGAAGCCTGGGCCCCGGGGGCATAGCTGGTTAAATTCTGGTGTGCCCTGTTCTGGACATTCATCGCATTCAGGACCCCAGGCAACACCAACTGAGCAGCAGCAGGCATCCACCCTGTGCTTCCCAGATATTGGTGTTCCACAGCGCTCATCATCATGAGTGAGATAACAGTGCTCTGTACGTAGGTCTGTAAATCACAGAAGCAGTGTGAATGCAAATCAAAATCTAAACTAGCATTCTTCACTCTTCAAGTGACAAAAGAAAGGTTTACCAATGCACATCCTTCCACTGATATCAGCAGTCATTCCTGGAGGACACTGGCAGAAAAAGGAGCCCTGTGTGTTGATGCACTTTCCATTAATGCACACACCCGGAAACACCTGGCATTCGTCCACATCTGAGGGTCAGCCGAGAGAAAAGAAAGCGAACAACACGAGCAAGTTGAGTGCTTAAAATTTTTTAGACAGTAAAAGCAGATTATTTCAAATTTTGTTATAGCAGCCCATTACCTTCACATTTATTTCCTCTGACTCTGGCAAAGCCTTTATCACAGATCGGATCTGAGGAAAGGAGAGGACAGAATGCAATTCCAGTCAATGGAGGTATTAGACGAAATAGGACATCATATGCTGATGAATTCAATGTTAAGCCAATGAATGTAACCATCTTGGTCCCCTAGTTTTGGGGATTCAGATAAACTGATGGTCTTTAGCTTTGTGTCTAAAGGCTGGTGTTCTATCTGATTAACATACCCCATCAGACCAGCATACACATAGTCAATACGCATGCGCCAGACGTCACATTTACATACGTTTTTTGTACCAAAAATACACTTTAAACTACC
>NW_015150575.1:1156751-1164624 GCF_000732505.1 Cyprinodon variegatus
AAAAAAAAAAAAAAAAACTAAACAGATAAACGTGTATTGACTACAGGTATGCTGGCTCATCTGGTAAGATTTTGTTGGGAGATTTTCAAAACTTTAGAGACAGCACAAATAAGGCTAAATAAATTGGACATAGGGCCACAAGCAAATCCTGCCACACGCAAGCCTATTGCCACCAGAATATTTAGCTGTCAGATGGGAAATATCGCCAAACATATAACTGTATCTGGATTAGAGTACTGCACAGACTCAGAACCCACAGAACAGATTCATCTTCAGGTAGAAAATCTGATTATAATATTTCAATAATACTGGCACAGCTATAAACAAAAAAATATACAATTATTAACCTTTTAACTCTACATCTTAATTGGTGAATCCATTCAAATATAAAAGGATAATGATTATCTTTTAAGCATGCGATGAGGCTTCCTGAACTTAATTGGAGGCATCAATGGAAAATGTTTCAATGTTTTGCTCTGATAGAAATATCCAGAAAAAAACATTTACTAACCTAGTACTGATAGCAGATAATATTCTAGCCATCAGAGCATTAAGTCTTGCAGGCAAAAGATACTTCTTATCTGCTTGGTTTGTGATGGAGATTATATTATTTTACTGTGCAGCAAACCCAAGAGCAAGCCTTAATGTCAGTGAATAAACACCATAGTAAAAAAAAAAAAGATATTTGAGCTCATGAGGTATTTTTTAAAGCCCCAGGTGAATATCAGAGGTTAAATCCTATAGTTTTAAATTCAATTTAAAATCAAGCTATTTTAAAAGAGGCTTGTTTTAAGTGATGTATTGTGTGCATTTGAGTGTGAGTGAGTGCATGTTTGCATTTGTGAGAGAAATACAATAACATTTGACCTTTGCTTGTTCACCACTGGTTTTTTTTATGTGAGCATTAGCCCTCTGTTGTAAAGACACGGAAACAACAAGAATAGAGGACTTTGTGACTAAAAGTACTTATAAAAAATGAGCAGCTGTGTGTATACATTGCAATTACGGTTCAGGTCGGGCTCCATTATTCACTGGTTAGGGCACAGTTTTAAATGGGGGTAAATACAGGTAAAACAGGTCAGTTCTGAGCTGTACGATGCAAACAGGTTGTAAAAATCTGACCCATACAGGAGTGCAGATCAAAGTGGAGCTAACCGGGAATGCTCATAATGAAGAAAGAATAATCTAGGATGCCATTATGGAACGTTGGACAAAAAGAATCCAAAATGTTGGATTTCCTTCATTTTTTAATCTGAGGGGTCTCAATGTTCCACCTAGCAGAGCAAATCACTCTTATCTCCTGATTATCTGTGGCTTTCTGAAGGGGAATAACTGGGCAGAAATCAGCATGATCTATTTACTGTATGAACCCCCTGCTCTGGAGCCTGATATAAGCTAGATTAGGAAATTAAGATTGTAGCAATAGATTGTAATGATATGTTAACAATGAAGTCATACTTTGACAGCAAGGCTGTTAATGTATCATAATTGGTACTTGTTAAAATGGTTGTAACAATGATGAACATAGTTAATCATAATAGAGTGAAATTTATTCCATATGCTGATTTTGAGGGAACGTCATTTACAGCAGCTATATAAGTGTTCTTAGTACACTGAAGCAATCTTAATGAAAGTAACGAGATATACGTTTATTTTATGTGAAAGCAGAAAATGTAAAAATATCAATTCATTTTTCAGCTGTTACATTATTACAAGTAATTACTATCTAACTAATTATGAACTAGTTTTAATAATAAATTAATAATGTAATACTCATTTTCTATAAATAGCTATTCATTTAATTAATTTCATTATACAAAGAATATAGAATTTAATTATAACTAAGCTGCTTCTATTCTAGGATCTCATTCTTTTACCAAAAGGTAGTAGGCTGTGCTACAGACTTTCTCTGCCCTTTTTGAGTCCCATTTTCAGGATGTCAGTAAAATTGTAGAGCCTGCTGTATATGTTTACATTGAATATCAATATTGCCCAATATTATGGTTATGTTATGGCTGATTAATATTATAGTAATTAACCGTAGATGTCTAACAAACAGCATATGAAAAATAAGATTGTTAAAATGTATAGAAGCTTTTTGTTGTAAGTTTGCAAAAAAGAGATAGAAATCTGCACAATATGGTAAAATTATGGAAAATATTGTTCACCTTTTTCACATTTAGAACATGGGCTGTTCCAGGCTTCTCCCAGAGTGGCACAGCAATGAGACTTGAGAGTAGCCCCATTAATGTTGACCTCGCAGCGACCGTTGACGATCTTCAGCCAGCAGGTGCTCTTAGTTGTCTCTTTATCATAAAATTAAAGCGCAAATAAGTACACTCTTGAATCAAGAAAGGTGGCTTTAAATCTGAGAAGATGTGTTTTAGCTACTTTGGTGGATTTTTTTGGGTCAAAAGTGATAATTGCCTTGTCACAGTCTAATCCAGGAAAATTACTTTAACTTGCAGAGAAGAGGTGCACTTTTTTTGTACAAACACTTGTGGTGATGGTGCTGAAAGAAAACCTGACTTTTGTTTACCAATGCACTCCAGTCCAGTGCTGTCCAGCTTACTGCCTACTGAACATATACAAACAAAAGACCCTTGGCTGTTTCTGCACTCTCCATTGATGCAGGGGCTGGACTCACATTCATCCACATCTGTGGGCATGAACAGATATTTTACTTTAATTCAACATCAACAATGAAAAGCTGTTAAATAACGATGCATTACACAAAAGAAGGAGCATTTGTCTGACCCTCGCAGACATCTGTTTCGGGGTCAAAACGAAATCCCTTCGGACACTGACAGGTGAAACTCCCAGGAGTGTTCCTGCACAGGCCGTTGTCGCAAAGCAGCCTGTTCATTAGACACTCATCAATATCTGAGCGAAAGAAACAACAAAAAAACATATTAGATATTTAATTAACACAGCTTTTATTAAGTTATGCTTAAGGTTATACTGAAGTACACCTACCAACACAATTTTTCCCTGTAAGGTCCACTTCATAGCCTTCATTGCAGGCACATTTGTAAGTCCTAAGCATGTTCTCACAGACTCCATTCTGACAGATATCAGGGTCCAGGGCACATTCATTTATATCTGAGAAGGCAAAGAACAAACCATGACCATGTAAGTAAAAAGATCACATCAAACACCACTTTTAAAGGCAAACAGCTCTGCCTGTTTTAGGTGCAGTTGGTGTTTCTGAACCAGGACGGCACTTATGGATGAACCTGAGCAAATCTCCTCACCTCTCCCATCACCTGTTATGCCGGTGCCACTGGGACACAGAGCCAGAAACTCAGCTGCAACAAAACACAATTTAGTTAAAACAAAGAATCCGCAACATATAAGAAAACATTTCTTCGACGAAAGTTTACAAAAAAATGTAAAACCATCTCATTATCCGGTCACATGCATTGTAATTTAGCTTCAGTGCATATTATCCACCTTTTTATGTGTGTTTTAGTGGTGCCCTTTTATTACATTTTTTTTAACTTGAAGAACTAATGAGAGGCAACTACATAAATGATGTGTCAGTATATGCCTTGTGTGTCAGGACTCTTAGCGCAGACTTCATGACATGATTCAATGCCATTCGGGCAGATTAAGCAGTAGGATTTGTGATGAAAGACCCACTGAACAATTGCTTATTTCAGGTGAATCTCATTGTCATATGTAAAGTAAATAAAGTCTGTATATACAGCTAAGACATAGAAATAAGTATGTAATTCAGGGCTTAGACTAAACTAACTAATCATTTCAAATCAAAACTATATGATTATCACAAAGCAAGTCTTTACTGTAAATAAAGCTAAGGTGTCAGAAGGCATGGATATAAACAGAAAACGGAAAACTGTTGTTTTGAAGTATTTCTTGTGTGAATGTTAAGAATGTTGAATTTCAGCATAATTAAATCTTACAGTTCATAAAGGCACAAATTTCCTGATGAAAAATAAGGATTTGACATCAGACCAAAAAAATTAATGAGGGATTGATAGAAAGCATGTTTTGAACCTGTTTATAGTTTATTAAAAAAGTAGTTATAATTTGATAAACATCAATCAAAATGACACATATTCTAGTTCACTGAACATGAATAGATAAAATATTGATAGACTGAAATATATAAAGTCTATTAAGAAAGAAAGAGAAGAACCTTTAAAAAGCAGGTTAACAGTTAAATTCCAGCTTTGTAAAGGAATATTCAGAATAAGGAATGTCAAAAAATATGTATACCTATAAAACATTTCTAAAAAGCTATTTCAAATGTTCTTTAGCCAAATGTATGTTAGTTTTAACCTTTGGAGCTTTTAGACATTGTTTAGTTGGATTTTCAATAAAAGAACTAACTGAGGAGTGTTACAGCTGGTAATTGATTGTAGACCTGATTTCTGTCAAATTGGTTAAAGCAATGTTTGAAAAGGCCTTTAACTCTTAGAGAGACCTGTCTGTCTGTCTGTGCAGAAATATGGTAGTATAGTAAAGGGCAAATATATTTTAATTTCTATACCAGAGCTTTCCGGTGGGCAGGGTTGGCAGGGCTCTCCATAGGCATACATGGTGCTGGCACAGCAGCACTCTGACTTGGTCACGGCTCCAAATAAAGGCCGAACACACTGCCCTCGATTGTAGCCACCGTAACAAGAACTGCGCATATGTGTGTCTGTTTTAGGAGAAAAATAAACATGTAAGAGAAACCAAAATGAGCAACCAGATCTTAAATGTGGATGGAAATAGACCAACACGGAGTGAAAAGAATAGCATCAGTCAGCAACTCCAATAAACATCCACACTAGCAAAAACAAATGGCTACTCTATCTGAACTCTTTAGGGATTCAAGGCATTCTCCTGCACTGATATCATTCCTGTGAGTAGCCACCCTAAAAACAACAGCATTTCAACATGGCTAAAAATAATAATGCAATGACATTTTAGAAAATTCTGTAAAGTTCAAAACATAAAGGCACAATAAAAATCTAGATTTCAATAAACTGGGGCAGCATTGGCATCTGATGTAGCAGATTGCTCTGCAAGGGTTGTCGGTTCAAGCCCAGGCTCCAGCTTTCAGTTTCTTTGTGTTGTCAGGAAAGAAGCTTAGCTTCCTGACTTGACCAAAGCGCTATATAGGTTCAGGCCATTTACCATTTTACCATTTAACAAACATGTTAGACTTGAGCATAAAGAGGCACTTAAACGTAAATCAGCACTAATCAACCAATTAAGATAGCTGGCAGCTATCATTCTCAATCATTCTCCTTGTCCAACCAGAATACACTATAGCAGAATGGTCACAAATGTTAAGATAGATTAATTTCAGTGGGGAATGAGAAAAGCAGATCTGCTTTCATGGTTTTGGTGTGTTTTTAAAGGATTTTCTTAAAAATAGTGGCAAAGAGGATGCAATGGAACCACTAAAGGTGCGCTCACATCTAATGTGAAACCTGCAAAAGTTTTGCTAGGTTGGTCTGCTTTTGCTCGCCTTGAAATTTGCCTGGCCAGTGAAAGCCTTTTGCATGCCAGGCAAATTCGCACAGCAGGCAAGAGGCTGCAACATCATTGATTCTTCTGGTCTTTAGTTTCACCTCATCATGGTGAACATGGATGTACAAAGCGACTGGCAGTGATTTTTTTTCTACTTTACACAGCCTAACAAAGCTGCTGGTGTTCCTAGGTTCACCAGAGATGGAACCAGTATGGAGAATATCACCAAATCCTCCATAGCCTAGGTCTGGATGATGGTCATTTTCAGCCGTACTTCCGCCTGCCTGTGACCCAGTTTGGGGCCTTAATGTCCGCAAAGGGGGATGAATCACCTGAAGGGTTAGGTGAGACAGCATTCTGGAGCTCAGACAGGAGCAGTGGGAAATCAGTGAGAGAACACCAGCAGTGAAAAAACAAATCTAGGACCAGACTGCCAGCCGTGTAACCATCTGGAACTAAAGAACCACAGCAGATCGGAGGATCCCTCTACAGAATCAGCGCACTGAAGCCTGCTGTGCAACAGCACTATTGGAGAGAGGCTACAGCTGGTCCCTGCTTACTATAGAGGCTAACTTCAGAAAAACACAGGACCACCTCAAAAGATTATATAAGTGCACCAGGAAGAGATTACGACTTCTGAGGAGTAGGACAGGACTAACTGCAGTGAGATTCCCAGTCCCAGTCCCTGAATGGATTTTGCAACTTGAATGTAATCAAAAGTTGTTTTTCAACTTCATTCGCAGATGAGGCTGCAATCAAATGTTGCCAACTTCGTACCGTTCACTTCCCTAAATTCACCACCCTCAGCTTCGCCCCGCTTTGCTAGGCTCCAGACCCGCCCTTCTACATAGCGGAAATGTGAAAATAATTCAATCCTGTTTGGCTTGAAAATCACGTTCGTTGTGAACGTACCTAAGCAACTACCCATGGGGTGTGGGGGGTCTGTTTTTTCAAGGAGTCATGACAGCTACTCAGGTGTGGAGAGTCCAACAATTTATTATAGGTTAAGATTCTAACAGTAGCAGATAATTTTAATATGCATAGGCAAATCTGACTTTACTTCTCTACATGGACAGTAAGTACTTTTGAATGCAAAAAGTAAAACAACTAGGAAAAGCTTATGTTTATAGCTTTAAATGTAGCAAGATAAGATTTCTGGCTGCACGAAGTGATGATGACAAGAAAAAATAGTGTTAGATTACTGCTTGCTATAATACTTTATAACGAAAGGAAACGAATCGCCTTTTTAATCAGAAACTCTCGTGTGGTAACTCACCAACGCATACTCGTCCATCCAAGCCCACCGCCATCCCAGCCATGCACTCACAGCGGAATGAACCCTCCGTGTTGATGCAGTGCCCGTTCATGCACATGCCAGGAGTTTCACACTCGTCAATATCTACAAATAGAAACAAAGATGTATTTCATCTTTACAAAACAGAAGCCTGATTACTGAATAACTGGCTACATAAATAAATCCACCCTGCAGCACAGATTCCATAACACTTTTCTCAACTCCCCATAAAACAACAACCACAATAATGATTATACACAGTGATGTGGCATATATGCAGCACTCTGTGGTCATGTATGTAAAGGGTATTGTTTATTTAGGTAACTCTGCAGAACAGCTAGACTTACTGTGAGACAATGAGCCTCCTGAGACACCTCTAGGTGACATATTTCATTAAGAAATGCACACATACTAAAAGAACACTTCTTCCACACCCTATTTCAGTAATTATTTAATGAAATTAACACACTCTCAGAGTCTTTTGAGATCAAACGTGTGTATGTGAGTTTAAACCCGGAAAATATAGATTTGAATGACAAATCTTTATATTAATCAACAGCACATAGAAACTCATTTTCTGCAACCGATAACGTCAAGTAAAAAAAGTTTATCTTTTCTCTTAGTTTTGATCATAAAGGAAATACACCTCTGACCTTTCTTGTGTGTTTAGATAGACTATTAGAGCTGGACAGATATTTGCAGATCCCATCTACAACCAAGTCTAGAAAGCCATCAGGAAATCAAGGGGGGTTTTCCAAGACTTTGAGGGGGATTTTTTATTTTTTAGTCTGTTTAGACTCACTTAACAGGAGCAATAAAATGCCAGAGCCAGCAACCCGGCAAACTACATAAAACCTTTAACGCAATAGGAAAAACTGACTGAAGGTTTTTGCAAAATGTTAAACCATCTCACTAACACACCTACACACATGCGTCCGCTGGAGTCCAGCAGGAACCCAGGCTTGCAGATGCATTTGAAGCTGCCGTCATCATTGATGCAGAGTCCATTGAGGCACATGTTTCTGATCAGACACTCGTCTTGGTCTGTGTGGAAGTAAAACATGAATTATAGGTTTGTTAGCAAAACCTCCA
>NW_015150575.1:1164916-1168692 GCF_000732505.1 Cyprinodon variegatus
TGCACAAAAGGAAGTTCGGAGACGTCAACATTTATCACTTTTCTTAGATCAATCGCACAAAACCTCTGTGCTGTTCCATGATATTGCTGTGGAGATTGAGAAGCCAATTAAACAACAGGCTTACAGAGTAAGTCCAACAAAGTGTGTTTTAATGCAACTTGGTTGCCAATGGTTTATCAGTGCCTAGTAAAAGTGCGTGGAGCTCTTCCTGTATTCTAGTACCGAAACCAGATAATACATCTCAGTATTCCACTGATTACAGAAAGGTTAATGCCGTCACCAAGCCCGATTCTTTTTCTTTTCCTAGAATGGAAAACTGCATTGATCGTGTTGGCTCAGCTAAATTTGTGACAAAGTTGGACCTGTTAAAATGTTACTGGAAAGTCCCATTAACGCAAAGAGCGCCTGAAATTTCTATTTTTGTAACTTCGGATTATTTCCTCCAATATACCTTCATGCCTTTCGGGTTGTGTAACGCACCTGCTACATCCCAGCGCTTAATGCAAAATGTATTATTTGGAGTGAGAAATTGTGAAGCGTATTTGGGTGATTACTAAAATCTAAAATCAAATTCTACTTAACAGTAACATAAATAACACATTCATCCAGGATAAAAACTAACAACTATACAACCTTATGACTTCAAATATTATCTTGAAAATGTAACTTTTACCAAATTATAATTTTTTAATTTGTTTAATGCTCTAAAACAAACAAATATCTGACATGTCACGAGTAATGCAGTGAGAAATGGAGAAAGGAGCCACTAAATTCAGAGAACAGGATGAATGGCTACTCATGCAGATTGGCTATTCTGTTAAAACAATTGATTTCCTTGGAAAACCAGTGAGTCCTAGAGTTTTTAGGGCTTCCCCTTTTCCTTGGGTTAACAGTGCAATCAGAGGTGCCCTGAACAGAATAGAAATCATCTCTGGTCACTGCAGAAGCTGACATTACAAACCTACTGTTGTGAATAATGACAACAAAGAGTATCAACTCTGACACTCTTCTTTTTCTCTTCTGCCAGCATCTAATCTGCCATCTGCACACTCCTGTCGCAAATTACTGCTGCCTTTAGAAAGCACAAAATACTCTCAGACAAGTAATTACTGCACTGATTTGCTGCCTTAGGGAATCGCACAGATGTAACACAAATATAATGCAGCGTTGTAAATTAGCTTTACATGGAAATATAGTGCAGTTTTAAAACATGAGGCATATATTGACCAGCATTGTTGGAGGAGGTATTGGAGCAAGGCATGCAAAGGTATTCAAATAAGAGTTTTTGTTATTGCCCAGCTGCCTTTTAGTGTCATTCCAAAAAATCTTTAAAGCTACTTTTCTCCTTAATTTTCTTTGCAGAGTGTTCAAGTGGTCTTATCTTCCTCATTTTGATTTACACAAGTTTGAAATTGTTAAAAAGCTTAGACTTCACTCTCAGCATCTGTAAATAACTCAAAAGGCCCTGGGTAGACTTACTTAGATTTAAGGTTTGTGTCACCTTCAGTCACAAATACACACAGATACTTTTTGGGTAATTCTACCTAAACATGCTAATTGCTAAGTACCTAATACGGTAATAACTTGTCTTTTCTTTAAGAACATTAAAATCATGTTTTACAGGAACTACTCTCTTACTTGTTTTGACATCGTCTCCTATCCTAAAATGTTTTTCTTATACATTCACACCTCCAACGGTTTGTATTGTTGCAGCTAACAACATGTATTTAAAATCTCCTCTACATCATAAATACAGATGTCAGAACTTAACAGACCTTGGCAATTTTTGCCATCCGCTGATATTTCGAATCCGGCGTTGCAGACACAGTGGAAGCTGCCTTCAGTGTTCACACAGCGCCCGTTATTGCAGATCCGCCCATTGGCCACACATTCATCCAGATCTGAAAGTAGCAAAGGTACAATCAACACATGCAGCTTCTTGAAGCCTCAACAGTGCCTTGCAAAAGTATTCAACCCCCTTGAACTTTTCAACCTTTTGCATTTCAGGCTTCAAACATAAAGACATAAAATTGTAATTCTTTGTGAAGAATCAACAACAAGCGGGACACAATCATGAAATGGAACAAAATTTATTAGATGTTTTAAATTAACAAATGAAATGGGGGAGCAGAATGGGGAGTGCAAAATTAATCGGCCCATTTACTTTCAGTGCAGCAAACTCTCTCCAGAATTACGGTGAGGATCTCTGGATGATCCAATGTTGACCTAAATGACTGATGATGATAAATGGAATCCACCTGTGTCTTTAAAGCCGGATTTGGATACAAAAAGATTTCCCAAGCTTTAAACATCCCTTGGAGCACTCTACAAGCGACAATATTGACATGGAAGGAGTATCAGACCACTGCAAATCTACATAGACCCGGCTGTTCATCTAAACTTTCAGCTTAAAGAAGAAAACTGAAATGTGGCAAAAGGTAGAAAAGTTCAAGGGGGCGAATACTTTCGCAAGCACTGTAGCTATGGTTTATGGGTGGTTGGGGGGGTATGATTGTCACCTCGACATTCTGTCCGAGTCGCTGTTGTCTGAAATCCAGGAGGACACTGACAGATGTAAGAACCAGGGGTGTTCATACATTCTCCATGTACACAAGGACTTCTATCACATTCGTCGTCATCTGTAGAGCAAACAATTAGTTTTAAAAAGCTTTCAAGTGTACACGTAAGCTGACAAAATAAAGAAAATAAATGTTTTTTACCGATACATTCTCCCCTGGCATCCAGCTTGAATCCCATGTTGCACTCACAGCGATATCCACTGCCCGTTGAGGGAATACACCGGCCATTTAGGCAGAGGTTGCGGACGGCCTGGCAAATGTTTGTGATATTCTGTGTCTGGATTATATTGGGACCTGACCAAAACAAATAAAATTTAGAAGCTGAAGTGGGCAGAAGGGGAAAAAAGTCTAAGAAGGTACATTGGCGCATTCTACAGACTGAATAAAACAGGGGTCGGCAACCCGTGACTCCAGAGCCGCATGTGGCTCTTTAATTTCCCCCTGGAGCTTTTTCAAAAATATATGTATTTTTGTTTAAATATGGTGTGCAGGAGGTAAATAAACATTTATTATGTTTCCAATGCTGTAAAATTTTGTATAATAAATACATTTAAACAATACATTTTGACAATTCTGTCAATAAAAATCTAGGTCATAGCCTGCAACGGTGCCAGGCAGGTGTCTGTAATAAACAAAGCAGCGGGTGTGTCTAGGGGCATGGATCCAAAGGGGAAAAAAAGGAAGATAGCTGATGAGAATAGAGGATTCGAAGAAGAATTTACCAAATCAATTGCTTTCATTACCAATGCAGAAGGATTACCTGCATGTTTGCTTTTGTAATAAGAAGTTGTCAAATAATAAAGAGTCACTTGGAAAGGCATTTCCAGGGAAGGCATGTTAAATACGCAGCCAACCACCAAGTTGGGAGTGAGAGAATAAAGTGCGATTGCAGAACTTCTGGATAAATTAGAGGAGCAAAAAGATAGATTTAAGAACTAGATTGCAACTCAAAACTCCACTACTGCTGCTAGTTTTGCTGCAAGCATGGAAAACTGTCCACAGATCGAACAGGTAGTGCTCTTATGCAGGTATGTGAACTTTATGCCGTTTTTTCTCAAATCCTCAAAATAAAAATAAAATGAAAACAACAAATCACATTTCTTCATTGTGTTTCCTTATAGAACTTATAGAGTTATATATGTATATATTTATATTATTTTGTGTGGTTTTGTTGTGTGTGTATATATATATATATAT
>NW_015150575.1:1168738-1174923 GCF_000732505.1 Cyprinodon variegatus
TATATATATTATATATACTATTGTAATATATTATATATACTATTGTAATGGAATTTAAACTTTTAAACCAAATATCGTACAGCAGAGAAGTCACATGATATAACATTTGCAAGATCCAGGATAAACATTCAATCATGAATGCTTATTATATATTTAAGCCCATGTAGTCGTTTTCTATAGTGGACTAATACATTTAGAGCCTGCGTTTCCATACGGGGCTTATATAAGACATTTACATTTTTGCGGCTCCAGACAGATTTGTTCTTTTTTTTTGGTCCAATTTGGCTCTTTAGATAGTTTAGGTTGCTGATCCGTGGTATATAAAGTAGTCTATAGTTGCAATAAATCTTAACTCAGAATATGTGGTTTTGTGTTATCAACAGTTTATCTTAGAAACGATATTCTGCACATAAAACTGTAATTGGCGTACAGTTTAAATGATTACAAAAACAATCAAACACATGATTTATGGTTCTTAATGACAAGGTCAGTAGCTTTTTCAAGTATGACTTGAAGAATGTTTTGGTAAATTTTATGAGAGAGAAGCAAAAAGCAGTTTGAGTACCTGATGGGTTAGGCAGTACGGGTATTTGTCCAGGATATGGTACTGGAAATTGCCCTGGAATCACAATCGGTCTTTGATCTGGGAACTGACCAGGACCTTGCCCAGGAACATCTCCAGGACCTTGGCCGGGTATTGTAATTGGGTAGATGCCAGGTGTGTCATGAGGCCCCGGTACAACCCCAGGAATTACCACTCCATTGTTAGCATCAGTTATCTGGATGCAAAGTCTCTGGTACTCCTCTACAATTATTACATTTAGAAATGACAACAACAAAAAAAAACAAGAAAAGTAATTTTTTGTTAAGGGAATGTGAAAAACAAAAATAATCCAGTGAGATCACTCTTAACTCCACCTGTTCCACGAATGGGGCACATCTCCGGCGTTGAGCCGTCAGACCAGCAGCGTCCACTGTCACAGCAGCACTGCATTTTAGTCAAAGGTTGTGAGTTTTGGTTGGCACAGCGTCCATTCAGCAGGCTTCCATAGCAGTATCCACTGCGAGCATCTGTGAAAAAAGACACAGCATGAAGTGAGTTAAACAAATCATGCTGCATAGCGACCTCTGCTATCTGCATGTTGAGAAAACTGGCAAGAGTAGAATCAAGTAGAAGTAGTTGTTTCAGACTTTCCATTATTTGGGGAGATGGTGGCTGCTTCCAAGAGTCATAATTTTATATTTATGAGAACATTTTCTTCATGCTGCAGTTTCTGGCTCCATGTTTCAGCATGACTCAAGTTGCCTATTAACATAAAATTCCGCGTTTTTATTTTTAAAGTCAGTCAACCCAATGTGTTGGAATCTAGAGCCTTACATATGACACCACCTTTTGATTAGTCGATTTGTAGTATTCCAGGCTTACATGAAGTGACAAACAAATCTCTTCTTCAGGGCCTAGACCTCTAGTGTTACTGCATGGGAAACAGACTACCATTTTTGGCACAGGAGCTTTTTGGCACGGAAGACTCAGACATTCCTTCTTAGCATGCTCTCCTGAGGGGGTAATGCAAGCGTGTGTTTGCATATGTTTTTGTGTGCATGCATGCATGGAAGTGTAATAATGTGCATGAAGGTCAAATGGATTATCCAAACTTGCATTCTTCTCTGGTCTGTTTTGGTTGAAACTGAGCTTAAGGAGGGACTTTTTCAGCTTTTCTGGAAATCATCATCCCAGTTCCGGTAGACTGACAGTCAAATACATGCACATTTCTATCCATCCAAAAGTCAACCTCATCTTACCTCACTCATCATATGTCTTTTTTTTGTCAGATGAGTATTTACATAGCTTCACAAAATTTTAAAGCTGTTCCTATTTATTATTTCATTCAAAATCGGCAGAGATTCTTCTTTTACCCGACGTGGTTCAATTCAGGGTTTCTGAAGGTCAACCATAGATTTTTCTTAGACGTAAGATGTTGTTTGGATTTATCTCTGAATTCATTTTCAGCCTGAATTAAATTGTTTTTTGGGGGAAACAAAGACGACATAATTTAGAGAATAATTTGGCGTGGGACAAAGAAATTCAGTACAATATCAGCAAAAAGCTGTTTTCTAAAGAAAAACTTTCAGTGGACCTGAAGATCTTTTCTTTAAGATCGTTTAAAGCATTAAACAATAGTTTGAAGACAAGCATGTAAAAAATAATAAAAAATAAGGAATGACTTGACTACTGACCTAAATTCTTCCAGATGGAAGAATGGAAGCTTTTTTTAGTTTTGTTTCTTCTGCTTGAGCCAAACAGAGAAGGAACCAAAGCAATGTGGAAAAATTTTGATTTGGAAGCATCACCATATTATCTGAAATGTTGTGTGCGGATGACACAATAAACACTGTCCTATACGGAGTGTGGAGTCAAAGTGACCTGAAACTCACCTAAACACCTGGATCCATCAACAGAGGTGTAATATCCCTGAGGACACTTACAGAAGTAGCTGCCAACGGTGTTATAACATTCACCCACGCCACAAAGACCTGGAATGTTTGAACACTCATCCAGATCTAAGAAGAGGAGAGGATGGAAACGAGACACGGTCACAAGATTTTAAATCCAAAGGCCACAGGAGATTCTCCATTGTGAGTAAAACTAAACCAACCTTAAAACGCTTATAATCAGGCACAGTGTCTGTTAAGAAACATACTGTAACTTAGACGTGTTTGAAATGTGTTTTACACAGTCCAGAGGTTTTCCGGCAATTATTACTGGGCATAAAATAGCACATATTTCTCTCTGAAGATGAGTGCCAAAATAACAGATTTAAAGCAGGTCTGGAAATCATCAAATTTGTATGTTTATGAGCCAGTATTTCCCACAGACTCACTGTTTTTGTTTAAATGATGATGGAGATTGGAAATATTTAACACGTTTGGAGACTTTTTGAAGCCAAATTCCAGGAAAAAAATAAATACATTGAAAAATCAATATTCAAAAACTCAGTTTTATCCACACTTGCATGACAAACTGAGTGTTTTTTAATCTAAGGTTGCATAAACAGACCTACAAGTTTGTCAAATTTTGATTTTTGAAATCATCCACCAAATTTAGACACCAGACAAAGATAAATGGCAAAAAAAAAAGAAATTAAAAGTTGACGTTTGGTTACAGTGTTCACATATATGAACAACTATTGTTGTTGCTAAGTAACAAAAACAAAAATGGAGTTAAATAAAACATGAAAAAAAGCAAAAAGATCTAAAAAAGCAACAAAACCTGACCAACTCTATAGACATATCTGATCAGATGAAATACAGTCTCAAGGGGTCACCAAAACACCCAGAACAATATCTAATATACTGTTTAATACTAAGTTAAACATGGTGGCTGCAGTGTGATGTTTTGGAGATTCATTTTGAATTGATCTATAATAAAAAAAAAAAACATGGAAGGTAACTATTGTCATTCTTTTCTGACCTTAAACTAAAACTATTTTGGTTAAATACAGGGCAATGAACCAGTAAGTTCATCCAAATCATTGTTTTGTTTGACATTTATACTGGTTTTAAGACTTAAAATTTTTTAGATATGACAAAGTGAAAACAGAAGCTTTATTCTGCAACTCTGTAAATCTGTATCAGCACTCCAATACAGTGCAAAGACAAAATTAAGCCTGCATTTCTCTTCAACCTCAAATTTAAGAGCTGTACAGCTGACAGTAAAATACACTGCTACTTTGATTTAATTAAACTTATTTTAAGAGAAAAGTGTGTGGTCTTTTCCCCACAAAGTAAAAAGCAGAATACCACCATTGAGACGAAGTGAACCACAGAGACGGATGTGGTTCTCTCTTAACTTTTAGGATCTTTTAAATATGTTTCAGTCTACTCTATCATCCAGGTTGCCTCAGAAAGCCAGCCAGTTCACGGCCTCACCAGGACAAGTCAAAACGTTATTCTTACCGTCGCATTTCTGCGAAATCTCATTGAATTTGTGCCCAGCGGGGCATTTACATTCAAAGGAGCCCACTGTGTTGATGCAGTTGCCACCTTGACAGATCCCAGGGATGGCCTGACATTCATCCACATCTAAACAGAAAATAATAAGCAGTGAACGTTTAGTCCATATTCACAAAAATAAAACTAAGGCTGTACAGGTCTTTAATGTATAAGTTGTAGGTTTGAGCTTTTGTTTTTTATTATTTTGAAAAGGAATTACAGGAGGAGAAGAAAGATTTCCTTTAGGATGAGTGTAAAATTAAGACAAGTTTTAGAGGAGTACATTTTTAGAGTACATTTTGGACATATGTACTCTAAATCAGGGAGATTACGCAGTGAGACACAACTTTATTCAGAACAATAGGTTTATTTGTTATGCTTATAACTCAGTTTAATTCATTTAATAAATTTGGGCAAATGAAATCAACAAATCAGGCAGAAATTCTGGAGGAGGCTTTGACCTTCTCTCTTCTCAAAGAACTCCATGTTCCAGTAGGTCCCTGGCTCAGGTCCGCTTCCCCTGCAGAGGTTCTGATGTTATTGGGTCTGAGGCACCAAGGCACAGGGCCATCTTACCAGAAATGAACTCTCCCACGTGGCACTGCCACTGACCCGTGATACCGAGTCTGACAGTCCCGCCGCAGCGGGTGTCGCTGGGCATTCCATACACATGTGGGAGGCACTGCCACCCACCCAATTTAACACAATTAGAACTAATCCTTTTGAGAGGGGGTTGAGGGGATGACAGAGCAAGAATGGAAAGAGTACACAAGGACAGAAAACGAGTTAAGTTGGGAGGAAAGCAAAAAGGCGTCTGGGAAAAGTGTCAGACAAAAAAGAAACACACAAAGCAAAACAATCAAAAAAATTCCCAAAGAAATTCAGCGTCAGACTTCAGACTTTACCTTGGCAAGCGCCAGTGCGGTGGTTTGGTATAAACCCTCTTCGACAGGGGTGAGGCTGAGCGGGGCACATCTCACAAGGGTGACCCCACGCCCGTCCTACTGTGGCACAGCACAAGGTTTTCGTGCAGACAATTCCAGTGAGCTGTCCTTGGCACATCTGGTTATTCACGGAGGCAAAGCAAGGCCCAGTACGGTAGTCTGTCAGGAAACACCAAGCTTTCATTTTTAAAATGTACATTTACTTGTTTACCTTCAGCACTAACAAGGTACAAAATATCATCCAATTCAGTGAGCATTGAAGCATGATGACAAAATAAAGGAAAAGTGTAAATCTAACTGCATTAAGGCTGACTGAGGAACTTAGGCTACGTTCAGACTGCAGCCCTAATGCTTAATTACGATTTGTTAGTGAAATCAAATTTTTTCACATTTCCAAATATATGCAACATGTATCTGAACTCCTGTGTGAACTGCATTCATACAACTCAAGTGTCCCGCATAGACAGTAGAGGACGCAATGACGTTACAAGCAAGCTTGCTCTGTGTTTACGGAAGTAAACATGGATGGTAGTAGTGGATCACATCTATTGATTGACAGACTACCATGAAAAGATCAGATCCAGGTCGCATATGGGCAAAAAAATCTGATTTGTGTCACTTCAGGCTGCAGTTTGAACGTAGTCAAAGTGGTGCAGTAGATATTAGAGAAAGTGAGCTAAATGTTTGAGCAGTAGGGAATTTTCATTCAGAAGTTAAGAAAACAGCAGCTCAGTGGAAAGTAGGGGTGAGTATTGGCATGGGTGTTGCAACACGATATGTCACCATACTTGAGTCACAATACAATATTATCATGGCATTATAAAATTTTTCCCCACCATCAAATGTCACTGCCTCGCCTACAGATATGGTGCTGTGCCGCACAGCAAAAGGGCTCGTTGATCTGTGGTTGATCAGCGGTGCAGAGGAAGCCCATCTTCCCCTCATTGATTTAGGTAAAAATGTATCGGTTTTGTTTTTTAAAATCGATATTAGGAACTAAAAGATCAATATTATACGGGGCACTGAAAATCGTGATATAACACTTAATCGATTTTTTACCACACCCCTAGTGGAAACCATATGAGAGAAAACTTCTTTTATCTAAAACTAATTAATTTAAATAATACCTTCCATGTGATTGAACTGTGAATGAAATATTAATTTGTTAAACTATTTTCAAAAAGGTTAATTCTCTATTAACAATAGAGGTAACATATATAGTATACTATAGTGTAATATTACACTATA
>NW_015150575.1:1176001-1180808 GCF_000732505.1 Cyprinodon variegatus
TAAAATAAAGTGAAACATATGTGATTTGAATCGAACATAAGATTCAGTAAATCTATTACGCCAAGGTTGTACCCTGTAATTTGTCCAATAACAACTAGAGATATACACTGAGACAGATCCAAAGCAACGCTGTAATGATAAAGTGTATCAACATCAATGGCTTAGTATTTTTTCAAAGCTCTTTGTATTATAAAAATGTTCCTTGTGTGAGAGTTTAAATAAATCAAAATTGAACATCTAATTAAAAAAAAAAAATAAGCTAAACATTTCACAGCATAATTTAGAAACAAATCTATTTATTTTTACTTAAGGGCAAAGCTACAGGTTCTTTATTAGGATGAGGGGGACCAATCCAGCAACAGCTTTTCTGCAGCAAAAAGATGGACTGGTGCAGCATATGCACAACTAAAGCAACCTAATAACCTAATGGTTTTCATACTGTACAAATCCTGCAGCATGATATGTCTCTCCACTTAGTTTGGGTGTTATGAGAATCTTATTACCATAAATAAAGAATTTTAGGTTGAGTAAAGAATAATCCCCTTGGTAACCAATGTTAGGGTGGCTAGTTGGCTTTGCCGAGGCTAAACTAAACTAAACTAAAGAAGGCAAAACTACAGGAGGAGGCTATCTGAGGATATGTGATTACAATGAATGATCCATGTTACTTTGACTTTTATTTTATCTGATGGGGAAGTTTGAATTTGAAGTGCCTTCAGCATCAATACTTTTCATGGATTTGTTGTAGAAGGGGCTTATAAAAATTTTTAAGTTGACCAGACAGTTACAAGTCTATGTTGTTCATATAAATCACTTTAAAAACATGCAAAACTGTAGTGATAAATGTGATTTGTGTGCAACAAACTGTTATTTCGATGCACAAGAGGAGCTTCGGAAATCTTGGATAGTTGTGAGAGGGGTAGCAGAAAGTCAAGTACACCCAAAAACATGTGCTGCTTTCCACATATCTTCTGATCGTATAATATTTAGGCCTTGGTGTTGTGTCTAGTGGCAGGGTGGGGCTGGGGGCACGTGTATCGTGCAATTTGGCACACTTTTATTTTCCCAATCACACACAATTCAGGGGAGAGGTCCTTAAAGGCAGCAGAGGCTGACTGGCAGGGTGTGTTTCTGGAACATAGAGGGTGATTTCCAGACTAACTACAGCACCCTAGAGGTAAAACTAAATGACTTACAACAAATATGATAGTGTGAAGAAAGTCCCTCCATCAAGACCACTTTATTATTCTCCTCCCTTTCAAACCTCATTGCCCTGAGCCAATGGCTGGTATGCATTTGTTCCCTCAATGTATTCTCCCTTTAAATGCCACTCCTTAGTTGAAAACTCCCAGCTGATTAAAAAAATCACAGACTTTTATCAGGTGAAAGATTTGAAAGATGGTAAAACACTGATAGAGGCAAAAAGGAGAAGGAAAAACACATCAATCCCAAAAAGAATCTGGCTATGATCCAGCAGCTAGAAATCATTTCCACATTTTCAGAGCTCACAGCAGAGCAAGAGGAAAGAGGGAGACAGACTCCAACAGCACAGTCATTTAAAACAAACGAGACATTGTGCGTTTCCCGTGTGGACCGGGGCCCAGCCTAGACCCGTCACGTGCACCACAGCATCCATGCTCTCTCTACCTCTGGCACCAGAACTGTGTGAAACAGAACTGGGTCATCTCTCATTCTGTCCCCCTCCCTTCTCCTCAGACTCCACTGGAGTCCAAATGCTTTTGATTTTTAGTCAACTTTCCTTCCAGCTAGAAGTCCATCTGAGAACAGCTACAAAGTAATGGTAATTCAATCGTTTTCTCCAATCTATTCACATCACATTTAAAAAAAATGTCACCCTAAATGACATAACTACATCACTATATATCTACCAAAGCATTTTTAAGTTGTCAGTTTACTTTGAGGTCTACAGTGTCAATCCTGTTTTCAGATTATTCAGGTTTTATTTATTTGCATATTTATTCACATGTCAGAATGACTGCCTTTGATCAGAATGTTGGGAAATAAAGAAAAGCTTTAATATCAGATCTCTTGCCATGAAATCAAATTGCATCTTTTGAGATCATGGCTTGTCTTTTTAGCAATGTTGCTGTATTTAAAACATGATACAAAAGAGTAAAGATTATTAGGGTCATTTGTATTTATTTACATTTTTCTTTTTTCAACTGTACATACAAAACAACAACAAGAAAAGCACTGTATCAGAGAAACTACAAATGCTCAAGTTCGCAAATGGCACCAATGTGAGCCAAGTACAACAGACAATTGGTCTTCAAATATTTGTTTTACTGTCACACATACATATCTGACATCAAACCAATATTTCAGCTCTCAGTGTAAAGGAGAAAAAAAAATAAATGTGAATATGAGCAGGGAATGAATAAATATAAGCACAAGACTTGGAACAGTTGGCTGAGGTAAAAACGGGAGAGGCAGACAGCTGTAGGGTGAAAATGGTGTCATTTCATTCGTCATCCTTCTGAGTCTCTGTGTGCTGAATACAGCTGGGGGGACGCGCCCGAGTCGTGTAAGTACATCTGGGAGCAATCGCAAATCTGGACACACAAATACGCCAAGCACACACACTCACATACGCAGAACTGCAGCTCATTACAGCCCAGAATTGGCAAGCAATAATCTCAAAACCCACCACAACTTATAGAAATGTTGGAAAGCGGAACGTTTGCGGTGACTCTGTACAGCAACATTTGCTTCAGTGTGAAGTTAGGAAGCCTGCTTCAAAGTGGGTCAAAACCTGAAAATCTGAAAGTCACAAAAGAAAAACATATAACCTTCCGAATTATTCTAGATTGGGCACAAACTATATGATTTCCAGTTTGGTTTCCCAGCACAAAGATAATTTTGAACCATGTAACAGTGTGTATGCATGTGTTTTTGTAATTTCCGTGTGTTTCCTTTATAGGGTTATATAGCTGGGTGGGGTTTATTTATTGGCAGGTCAACAGATTTCTCCATTCTCCCAGAACAAACTAGCTGAGCTTGAGCTCAAATACAGATGGAAACACACACACACCTACACACAAACACACATATTCAGTTATCTATCCACTGAGATTTGCCTCAGAGTAAAACAGAGGCTGATAGAGGAAAGTCAGTGAGACATTAAGACCAGAAAGCATCCCTCAGCTGACTGATCGACTTCCCTAAGGTTCTCTTGACTGAGTAGCTCACGTGTTTCCACATTTTTGGCCTGTCTTCCTCCACAGTCCCAAGTGAACTTACTGGCGTCATAGCTATGCTTTATTTTATTGCCGTGTTGCCAAGATGACTGCAATAGGAGGCAACAGCCCTGAATGCAACAGCAACTAGAAATTCCACATTCCAAACCAAATCGCATTTGCAATCAACAAAAAAATAACAAAACAATGAAGCACAAGTCAGCTTTTCCAAGTCAGCAGATCAACAGTCACTTTGGCAGCATGCACCGTGCTGCAGTGATGTCTTCGTACCATTTTTCTACTTCCAAGAAAACCTCAAGAGTCCTGTGTTCGCCTGCTGCTCCCCTGGCAGGATCACATGTGTTTGGAAACCTCGTGATTCTGCTAATGTGATAAGATCAAGCCATAATGGAACACAGTTCTGTAAATTGCATTAAAATCAAGTGGGGTCTGCAAACACATGTGCTTTATGCATGTGCTAGTGTTTATGTGAGAGCACAACGGCATTCCCTCAGGAAGGTGATGGCGTCATTCCAGAGAAATTCCAGAAAATAAAGTTAACTGAAACTACTGAATCCCTGTATAAATCCTTCAGGATTTTTTTGTTTTTGTTTTTTTGTGACACAAATGTTACACACCAATAAAAAGTTGTGGTAAACTGCAGTAAAGTTTTCAAATTATTTTAAGGGAAAAGGGAATTTATGCAGGTCGGATTTTTGGTAGAAAACCCGTTTAAATCATATGTATCATATATCAACTATGACTTACCATATTTCCTAGTTCAAATCCACTAGTCGCACCAACCTTGATTATTGCCAGACCTGTACAATCAGAAAATCACTAAAACAGAACCTGTCAAATACATTGAAATGGCCTAAATATCTCAGAAAGCCAACAAATAATGAACTGATCTAAAGACAATCAACAACTAGGAGATAAAAGTAATTGAGATCTATCAGCCTGATAAGAAAGCCATTTCTATGCCATTAAGATGCCAAAAACTCACAGTAAAAAACAATCCAGAATCAGACAAAAATTAATCCCATTAGAGAATCCAGACAGTCACAAAAGAACCACCAAAAGATATCAAAGCCTATCTGACATGCCAAAAAGCAAATTTCTGATGCTTTCTTTTGTTAATATTAATACTTGAATTTAATTGTATCGAAAGAAATATTCCCATCCCTTATTTGGATTATAGAAAGTAATCACAATAGTTAATCATCTCATAAAGCACTGTTTAAGTCATAAAGCGATAAAAAAAGAGTAAGCATGGCTCAATCTAAACCTACCAACACAAGTTGTAAACCTAATCCTTGGCATTGCTCAGAAAATCGGCTAAAATGAACAATTTAACAACGGTAGAGGAATCTACCAACAAGGCAACAAATGTTCATTCACTCTGCAGATCTGCTACTTAAAGATGTATGTAAATGGACCTCTACAGTATGTCTTACACAAAGCTATAAGAGGTCATTTTTGCAATTTGCCAAAACCATGGCAAGGAATGGGGAAGCATTTCAATTTGGCAGAAATCATAAAAAACACTTGATCCCTTGATCAAGTATTGTCAAGGATTTTTAAAGACCTGCCCTCTCCGCTTAAATAAA